>NC_133770.1:205848269-206046934 GCF_003597395.2 Chelonoidis abingdonii
TGAGATAGATAGATAGATAGATAGATAGATAGATAGATATAGATGAACACTCCCATTCATGTAGGGAGTGTACAATTGTTATGTGGGATTCGGGATGTGAAATATGAACCAAGTCAAAGACAGAGCATACAGTACATGTAAAGGAGTATTCAGGTATGGCTCATGGGAGTGTATTACTGTAGTATGTATGTTCTACTCTGTAGCAGTCATTCCGCGCATATGTAAATTATGAATAAAGGATAATAGAAAGCACACTTTCAAAAATACATTACAATACAGTACTTTCTAAATCCAATGCAGGCAGGAGTGGAGGTGGATGGGAAATAGATTTTTTTCACTCCTTTATAGTATATCTGCAAGATGTAAAAAGGAAATTGCATATTACTTTATTCATGCCAGCGTGACTTAGCAGTGAATACCGTAACATGTCTCCCAGAAGATATTAATGTTAAAAAGAGCTTGTTACACTCGTGGGTTTAGGTGTTAGTTGATGCTAATCCTAACTGATGTAGTGTACAACTTTAACTGAAGCCAATGCAAATCTATCCTACTTGCTTGGTGTTAATACACTTAACTACTTTTACTCCAATATCGCACTTTGGCTACAGGAATCATTTTTTATTGTTCAATAAAAATGTATTTGTTCTTCTGGTTCTGTCTTATGACTATGTTCTTTGCCCATATGTCACATAACCCTTCTGTATATTCCACATCTGGACTGTAATTTTTAGTTTAGTGTAATCTTCAAAACTTAAAATTAGACACCTACTCTTTACACAGGCACCTAAATAGAAGTAAATGAATTTTCAGAGATACTGAGTACACATGGCTTCCACGGACTGCATTGGAAGTTATTGGTGCTCAGGACTTCTGATAATTAGACTACTTTCACCAGAGTGCTTTACAAGACCAAGTTTAGATATCCAAATCTGAAAGAGTTAACTTTAATGTAGTTCTGTGTTATCCAAGTACTTTTGTGTATCCATGTTAAGTGATCCACAACAGCTGTAGCACAATCAGTGGTTGCAAACTGCATTGTTTGTCCCATTATTAAAGGTATGTTTGCCTCATATCATCACAATCACACAGCATAGTGATGTTTTGAAATAAGCATTATGGACGGACATCCCATGGTGTGTTGCTCTGTGGTGTATGCATTGTGGGATTTTTCACAGTGTGTGTTGTGGGGTGCCTCCTGGAAGGCAAAGACCTTCCGGGGGTCAAATTACATCATTCCCATGACTCCTCTCCTTTCATCCTATCATCCCACTGGCTTTTGCAAGCCAGCACCATTTTCAAAGCACTCTCAGGCAGCATGAAGGAAATTAGCAAGTACTGTGAGCCTCCTGGTGATGAATAAGAACTGATTGCTGCTGCTGAAAGCATATTTAAAGTCATACAGTGACTTCAGAACCAAGGTGATAAGAGTACCTGATGAGGAGGAGGTGAAAATTGAGCAGACACTTCTCCTAGAAGATCTGGAGCAGGAACACTGCTTTGGAGCTCTAGAGGTGGGACAAGATAGTGCAGCAGACCTGGGACGACCAGTTGTGGCAACAGAACTTTAAGGTGTTGAAAGCCACTTTCCTAGAAAGCTGTGCAGAACTCACCTAGAGCTGCAGCAATGGAACACCACCATGAAAGCTGCCTTCAGCATGGAGAAGCATGTGACTAGAAATTCGCAAACCCCAGTTGCTACCAATCAGTAGCTAACTAATTTGGCATTGATAGAGCAACTGTCAGGGATGTGATCATGGAGGTGTACACTGCTCTCAAGAAGTTTATGTCACATTGGGGCATAAGACTGGGCAATGCACAGAAGACTGTTAATGGTTTTGCATGGTTGGGGTTCCTGAATTATAGGGGACTTATTGGTAAGACCCATGTGCCCTATTTTTGTCCTTACATCAGGCCTCAGAGTTTATAAACAAAAAGGAGTATTTCTCTACGGTGCTGCAAGACCTGGTAGATCACTGTGGAATGTTTATAAATTGTAAGATACCAGGGCATGAGCAGCATGAGTGGAGCAGGACCTTGTCTGGTGATTGCAGTGACAGTTCAGAGTAAGGGAAAGCGTAGATACAAGAGTCAGGTACTGGGGTGAGGGTGTAGCTGGGATCAGGGTTGAGGAGCCAAGTCAAAGATCTGAACTGAAGTCAGGACTGGGAGCAGGGCATGGAGATAATGACTAGACTGGAGCAGACAGGGGTCAAGGCTGGAATGAGGCAGGAACAAGGACTGGAAACAGGAGCAGAGCAAATGCAGCTGCAGGCATTGTACGCACAGAGCAGTCGCTGTGCAGCTGCCACTGCAAGGCTCAAGTAGCAGGCCGCAGGCTCGCCTGCCCAGTCAGAAAGAACTGAAATTTGCAGATGGCTCACTGGACCCAGCTAAACTTGTTGGGATGTATAGCGACCAGACTGGGATCCAACTATGCTCCTGACTTTACCCACTTGTTTAGGGGTCCTTCTAGGGGCACTTGGTCCTGGTTTTTCATGATATTGCTGATGAAATTTCTGTAACAGAACAGGGGCATGGATGTTTTCTACAGGCTCCTGTAACAGGGTTCATGACCCGCCCCTCTTCCTGGGGCCCGTTTGCCCTCCCCAGTAAGGCTCAGAGAGACCTCAGGGTTGTGCACCACCCCTGACTTTATTTACTTAACATTGTCCCACCACCAGTGTCCATCTATATACAAGCTTTACAGGTTTGGTTACCTCCCTTACAGGCAGAGTCAGACTTCAACTAGGAGGCCTCCAGCTCCCTACCTGACTGACTTCTCCCTTGCTGCCCCCTTTCCTTCTGGCCCCCTCCCAGCCTTTATTGCCCTTGGCTTGTCAGGCCAGCAGGTGTTGCCAATCCTCAGGCTGGCATCAGGCCTTTTCCATCAGCCCCAATCTGCTTCTCTTGATTGGAGCTGGCCACATAGGGGCTAATTAGGTGCTTCTGCACCAGCACCCTGCTACAGCGCCCAAAATGGCTCCTCTGTTCCATACCTCTGCCAATCGACTAGGTATTGGAACTTCCCCCAACCAACTTGGAATTAAGTATTTGATGGACCTAGTACTCTTCTTGCCCCGGACTCTTCCTTCCCCAGTGGCAGTAGTGAATCCATCCACCCTGCGGAAGGGGGTTGTTGATGAATGATTTGAGAAAGGAGATATAAAAGGCAAGGTGGACCATAAGAGACTCTGGGAGCTGGAGTTTGAAAGTCACTGGATTTATTTTCTGGGTGATCTGAAAGGGGCAGAGCTACTTGTGGTCAAGTTTGACAGAGAGAGGGATGGGTTGACTTCAAGTTTTTGACAGAGAGCCACACCTTATCACCTACGTTTAAGTCTGGGGTGACTTGCTGATGTTGATCAGCATAGCTCTTATAAGACCCCTTTGCAGCAGCAAAATGTTCTGGGACAGGGATGGGCAAACTGCAGCTCAGAGGGCCACATCTGGCCCTTCAAGTGTTTTAATCTGGCCCTTGAGCTCCCGGCGGGGAGCGGAGTCCAGGGCTTGACCCGCTCTGATGCTCCAGCTGGGGAGCAGCATCAAGGGCTTGCCCCGCTCCGTGCATGCCATGACTCCGCATGGCTCCCGGAAGCAGCAGCATGTCCCTCTCCAGCTCCTACACATAGGGGCAGCCAGGGGGCTCCACTCCACATGCTGCCCCCGCCCCAAGCATCGCCCCCGCAGTTCCTGTTGGCCAGGAACCACAGCCAATAGGAGCTGCAAAGGCAGCACCTGCAGATGGGGCAGCATGCAAAGCCACCTGGCCGTGCCTCTGCATAGGAGCCAGAGAGAGGACATGTCGCTGCTTCTGGGAGCTGTTTGAGGTAAGCGCCACCTGGAGCCTGCATCCCTCTCCCCCTGCACCCCAACCCCTTGCCCCAGCCGTGATCCCCCTCCTGCCCACCGAACCCCTTGGTCCCAGCCTGAAGCACCCTCCTGCATTCCCAACCCCTTGCCCCCAGCCCCACCCCAGAGCCCACACCCCCAGCTGGAGCCCTCATCCCCTCCTGCACCCCAACTCCCAATTTCATGAGCATTCATGGCCTGCCATACAATTTCCATACCCAAATGTGGCCTTCAGGCCAAAAAGTTTGCCTATCCCTGCTCTGGGAGCACCTGAAGAATTTGTTGAAGATGAAGACCCAGGTCTGTGGTTGCCAGAATCAAGGGGTTTTCTGATAGTTCAGGTTGAAACTGAGGGTGAAAACCAAAGTTGGCAGGGGCTTTGCTGGGTGGAGGCATAAGTTGCTTTATTGTAAGTGAATTCAACCAGTCATAATAGGGGGACCCAATTATGTTGGTGAAAATTCAAGAAGCAAAAGACATGCAGTTACAATGTCTGGTTGACTTTTTGAGTCTGGCCACTCAATCTCAGTGTGTTAGGCAGCTGAGATAAAGGGGTTGGTACTGAGAAGTCGAAGGAATTCCTCCCAGAATTATGACATTAAGTGGGCACTCCTATCAGAAATGATATGTTATGGCATGCTGTGGTAACAGAAGATATGTTCAAGGAAGAGCTGTGCTGTTCATGTGCTGATGGCAGGATACAAAAGGGGATGAAATGGGCCATTTTTGTCATAAGGTCCATAACTGTCAGTACCACTGAATGCCCTTTGTTGGATTATGGTTCACTTACTCAGCAGATAGGACTAACAAACATTTATTAAGGCAAAACACTCAGCAAGCAGTGATCAATTACTTACAAGCGGGTAGCTTATCAGGACAATCTCATCACCGCTGAATCCAGCACTGAACAATACAGCTTCAACCTCCCTTTGTTAAGCAAACTTATTTATAACTTTTTGTTATCTTTTCTTACACATATGTATTAGTCTCTCATTTTTATATTAACTCTCCTCTGCTGTCAGTACAGGTTTAGTATTTGTTCAAACTGGTCTTTTCTAGTTTTTTGGTTACTTTATCTTTTCTTGTTCTCACAAACATGATTACTCTGCAATTTCTTACACGTGCACAGTTCTACTTATGCTTACTATGTTAAATGTTATCAGAACAGACTCTTAAAATACACAGCAGGCTTCTGTCAGGCCTAAATATGCCTTCACTCCCAACATCCTTGGGAAGAGGGCAGCTCCACATTGAAGTCCATCAAGAGGGTGGATCAAGGCCATGGGAAGGAACCGGGGAAGGCTCATTGGCCTCATGCGCAATGTTTTTAGTGTGCTGCAGATATCATAAATCTTAATATAGTCCTTTATGTCTTTTCATAAGGTTGACCACCAGAAACACCTGAAAATCAAATTCCCAGTCTTAAACTGGCCAAAATGTCCTGCCATGGGGGAGTGGTGGCACAATTTCAATAGTTGGAGCTGGGGGTCCCCTTCAGAAATATAAAGACCATCCCCCTGTAGCAGAGGAGGCCTTGCTATAGACAGAAGCTTGATCCTGGGGAGGCACCAGGGTTTTCCAGATACTGGCAGATTGGCACCACAGATTGGCAGAGAGTGGCTGGCAGTCATCAGCTGGCCCTTGCCTATCCTGCTGGTGAAACGGGAGGGTTTGATAACAGTGATAAGAGCTTCCTTCTCTACTTTGTGCTGTTTGTCCTTGCAAGACAGAGCATCTGCCTTCCCATTATCAGTCCCTGAATGATAAGTGACTGTGAAATCGAATCTGGATCGAGAAAATGCCCAGCAGATCTGGCACTGGTTTAACCATCAGGCTGTCTGTAGGTCCACTAGGTTTTTGTGATCAGCCCAAAGTTGGCCAGGGGTGCGGGCCCTTTCAAGAAGGTGCTACCATTCCTTGAAGGGAAACTTTAAGGTCAGGAGTTCTTTATCCCATATGTCATAGTTTTTCTCTGTGAAAGTAAGTTTCCAAGAGAAAAGGACACAGGAGTGAAGTACCTTACAGGAACCTGTGAAGTGGGAAAGAACTGCACCTATTACAATGTCTGAGGCATCAGTTTCAGTGATGAAGACCAGAGCGGAGTGTGGATGAGTTAGGATAGGAGGCAGTGTGAAGGCTCCTTGCAGAGGATCAAATGAAGCAGATTAGGTGAATCTGGCACCCTTCTTAAGGAGGGACATTAAGGCAATGATCTGACTGGAGAACCCCTTGTTCTGTGAATCACCTGTAAATGTTTTCAAAGCCCAGGAATAACTATACCCCTTACACTTTTGAGGGTGCCTTCCAATCTTTGATCACTGCTACTTTGTGAGGGTCTACAGTGAGCCCAGCCAGGGAGATGACATAACTCAAAAATTCCACAAGGTCCTCGTCAAATTCACACTTTTGGGGCTTGGCATAGAGTTGATTCTGGCATAGCCAATCTAGAACAATATGTACCTGGGGGTCATGAATTTCTTGATGTTCAGAGATGATGACAATGTACTGCTCAAGGATTTCCCTGGGGACATCATACATAAAATGTTGGAAGGTAGCAGAAGTGTTACAGAGGCCAAATGGCATGACCAAACATTCAAAAGACTGTATCTGGATCAATACGCCATCATCCCTCTGACTAAGTTATATGGTCCACAGAGGTCTTATTTCATGAAGACCCAGGCTGATTGAGTCTCTCCAGGAGCTCACTGGTGTAGTAAGAGGAGGCCCTGAGATATAACCTTGGTATCAGAGGCCTGGTATGAGGCCTAAGGCCTGAACTAAAGTAATGGTCAAGACTTTCCTAACATAAAGCAAAGTTAAGCTGTGAGCCAGAGGCAGCCCTGCTCACAGAAGCTGGCAAGAAAGGGCTGATGCTGCAAAAGAGACATACTAAAGGTACTGGACACCAGATATCAGAACATTTGCATACTTATACACGTCACACAGATAACAAGGAACAGACTGACCCATCCCAATGACAGGGCAAAAGGGTCATATATGGATGAGTTGTTTTGTTCAAACCAACATGTACAAGTGAGAGGCGCACCTTACTATTTAGAGGGGTTGTACCTGCTACGTAGAAGGGTTGCACCTCAGTACGTCAGGAGTGATGTGTAACTTGTTTGTACTGTGTATAAGAACGTATCCCTGGGGCGATGTCTTTGTCCGGCCGAGGGGCAGTGGAAAGTCCCGCCACTGACTGAGCTTGAGTCCATTGACAGTGGGCACATATTAGTAGTATGCCCTGTAGAGTAACAATGTAGGGGGAACTATCGTTGTGTTCAATATGGCAATAAACCTGGCCAATGTGCCTTCGTACCTTACTAGACTCTGTGGTCATTGGGGGTTCTCTTCGGGTCTGCTGTGTTAGCAATCTGCGTAGAGCTGGGACAGCACACAGAGGGAACACACGCACGCAGCCGAGTGATACTAACACTGAACAGAGCAGAGCACCACACTGGTAGCATCTGACAACAACTGGAAAGAGGAAGGGAATATCAGTTGCATACTGTGACTTGATTTAATGCCTGGTGATCGACACAGGATCAGAGAGTGCTGTCCTTCTTATGAACAAAGAATATAGGGATGCCATCTGGGGAGGGGGAAGGACAAATAAATCTCTTCCATAGGTTTTCCTCTAGGTACTTCCAGAGGGCCTGTAGCTACTCAGGCTCAGAAAGAGAATAAATTTGCCCAAAGGGAGCTTCTATACCCTGGTGGAGTTCAATAGGACAGTCGCAATTGCAGTGGGGGCATAGAGTGTCCACCTTCTGTTTGTCAAACACCTGGGTAAATTCCCAGTATTTGAGAAGAATCTTAGGTGTAGCTGGGCCCACTGTTTATTTCTCTTGGGGATTGGAGCACACCATAGACTTCTGTCACAGACTGCTATCAACCATGGATGGGAACTCAGGAGCCATTCTTGCAGGCACCACAGGGAACAGAAGAGCACTGTCCTTGATTGCCAGCAGATTAAAGGGTCATAGGTGATGAGGCAAGGGGACTGAGGATGACTGGCTAGTGCAGGGCATAGATCACCCTGAACTGGATAATTTCCCATGGCCACCACTGGTGATGACCTCCAAAAGGCACTGTCTGATACGTGTTGGGCATTGAAAAGAGGGGTGAGCTGTCGATGGTCTTAATGAGCCTGGGGGAGTCTTTGAAGAGAATAGGAATCCAATGACATTTGACAATTTCTTCGTTGATGAAGTGACTGGATACACCTGAGTTGACCAATGCCTCCAAGTGATGGTTGAGCATTGTGGCATCCTGGAGATGGAGAGGAAGATGAAGTGGAGTGGTGTGCTGATTCGGAGTTGTCAGGATTCCGGCAGAGCTGTGGCAGAATGACTCACTGCAGGGCAGAGTAAAGTACAGATTCAGCCCTAGCCTCACTAGTGGGGCTGGGTCCTAGCATTTCCTGACCCAGAAAGGTGTCCCAGTTCTTGACTGGGCATCTGGCTACAAAATGCTAGTCCTCAAGCCTGGTGCTGGTTATTTTCATTGGCAGAGAGGTGGGGTTAAACTTGCTCGAGGTCTGGTAGATTACCCAGAATTGTAGGCAACAGGAGATTCGGATTTGATGAAGGTTGGGTTCTGCACCTCCTTTCCTAGCTTTGTTCTGCTAGCTGATCATCAGTCCTAATGCACCAAATGATCAGTGCCTCAGGCTAGGGTGAGATTCCATCCAAGCTAATTTGTCTTTAATAGGATCACTGAGTCCTTGCTGGAAATTATGTCATTGCATGGCCTCATTCCAGTGGGTATCAGCTGCCTGGCATCAAAACTCAGCTGAGTATCTGGTCACAGACCAGGACCCCTGCCAGAGGTATTGGACACAGCTCCTATCATGTAAGCTCTGATAGGGTCACAAAAAATGCCAGTCATTGCCTGGTCAAATTCCTCGAAGAGTTTGAGCAGATGGGTAGACCCCTCCGATAGTGGAGAAGCTCATGCTCATGCCTGAGCCTCTCCGGTCAGCTGGCTAATCACAAGTCCTACTAAGGACAGATCCATAGGGTATGATAGAGACTTCAATATGAACAGCAGGCAACATTGATTCAAGAACCCCCAGAATTTGTCATGGTAGAAAAACCTTGAGCTCACAGGCAATAGGTGTGAGAGTCAGGGGGCCTGAAGGGTGGCATTCCTGTCTTGTAGTGTGGCAGCCTAAGCCTGCATTTCTTGGGCCTGCAGGACTGTATTCTGTTCTTAAAATGCAGCAACCTGGGCCACCACGTTCTGTAAGACCCCAACTAAGTCCACAAGGGTAAGCTGGGCTCCCACTGTGGTCATTATAGAAGGGATCTCCACATTATTATGCCAATGCCCTCCCTACAGCTGGCTGCTGGGGCATGGATGGCCTATCTAGTGGCTGAAGCAGATCGTGTCTAGTGGTTGTAGTGGCAGTTCAGCATACTGGCCAGTATAGATCCAGGAATCAGATACTGGGCTGATTTGAAGCTGGGATCAAAGTTGAGGAGCCAAGCCAAGGGTCAGAACTAGAGTCAGAATTAGGAGGCAAAGACTAGACTGGATCAGGCAGGGGTCAAGGTTGGAACAAGAACTGGAAGCAGGCTGGAGCAGGACTGGAGGCAGGAGTAGGGCAATCACAGCTGTGGGTATGGTATGCATTGAGCAGTCATTGTGCTGCTGCAAGGCTCTCATAGACATAGGCAGCGAATTGTATGGGCCCATGGTGCCCATGTTCCATCAATCTTCACAAAGGTGGGCCCAGCTCCACCAATGTTTGGGCCCCAGGCCCTGTGCTTTGGGAGGCCCTGCACCATGGGTCAGCACCATGGGGTGCTCTCACCTCAGGGGCAGCTCCCCCCGTCCCTGGAGTCACTGCGTGCTGCAGAGAGGCCCCAGCGCTGACCCAGCTCCCCAGCCAGTGGGAGCTGCAGGGATGGTGCCAGAGCTCCCTGGCCATGCCTCCACAGCAGGGAGGGAGAGGGAGCTGCAGGCAGAGAGAGCCCCAGGACAGAGACACATAGACACAGCTGGGAGGGTTGTGGGGACAGACAGATGGCACCATGGGCGGAGGAAAGAAGCAGCGATGGGCACCCCAGGGCTGGCATAAAATACATAGGACAGAGGGGGCTTCCTGAGTGGGCTATAGCAACACCCGCTGCAGAGCAGACCCAGGCTGTGGCTGGCTCCATCCATCACTCCCTCCCACCCCACAGAGACTCACACAACCCTCTGCCCCCCTCGAGAAACCCCCGGTGGCCCCTGTCACCCCTCTCCAGAGAGCCCCCTCTTTGTGTCAGATAGCTCCCCCCCCACTTCCTCCCCTGCTCCAGAGCTCCCTACAATATCCCCTCGTAGCAGATTGGCAGAGACCCTGGGGATTTTTCACCTGCCTCTGCAGCATGGGACATGCAGGTTGAAATGAGAGTAAATGATGGATTCTCTGTAACTTGAAGTGTTTAAATCATGATCTGAGGACTTCAGTAACTCAGCCAGTGGTTAGGCATCTATTACAGAATTGGGTGGGTGAGGTTTTCTGGTCTGCAATGTGCAGGAGGTCAAACTAGCTGATCATGATGGTCCCTTCTGGCCTTAAAATCCATGAGTCTATCAATCCCAAGGTAAGCCTCAGTCTATAGCCATGATCCAACGAGTGTGGCTGATAGGGTCTATTTCATGACAGTCATTGCCCACAAAGCTCCCAACTGAAGGAGACGTGTGGACTCTGATTGGCTCAGACTCACTATTTAAGCCAGAAGCGGGCACAGAAAGTTTTCTAAGCACCTAGGTGAGTCTCTGGGTGGCCATTACACTGGATTCAACCTTCTTCCAGATCCCTGCTTCTATGTCTCCACAGCACTGGGAGGGGGAGACACAGGTAAGCAAGCCCCGGTCATCATCATCACAGGCACCTCAATTCTCTGGATATTTTAATTTCACTGAGGCAAGTAATTCAATCTACTCTTCCTTTCCAGACAGTTTGTGGCTTTTCTTGTAAGAAAACTTACAATTTTTTTTGCAAAGAAATCCATTTATAATTTTTTCACTTGAGAAGTACATTTTCTGGTTGTTTATAAGCTCATTTATTTTGTTAACTCGGTTTAATAAGCAATTTTAAAAGTCACTTGCATTGTACCTGGTTTTTTCCATTGGTCCAAAAACACATGGAAGATGTGCAGAGTTTTATTTTTGTAGGCCAAACCACCCTGTGTAGAAATGTAAATGTGGGAGCTAGAAAAGTGCTGCAAGGGAAATTGTCCTGAAGTCATTCATTCTTCTGGGCATTCCATTCTATTGTTCCCTCGTATAGTAGTGATCAGTGTTTCCACCCACAGGTGAGAGGCAGAAAACTGGGTCAACCCTGCAGTGACTCTGCCTCTCCCCTTGTTCTCTGTCTCCTCCCTCCCTCTGTCAGCCCCTTTGGTCTCCCTAGGATTGCCCCTACCATTACTCCCTCTGGGTCTTCTTTCTCTGCAGCTTCTCATGAAGTAAAGTCTGTCATTACAGGTTCTTATCTCTGTAATGTATTTAATTTTAATGTATTTATTGTGTTAATTAATGCACTGTGGGAGTCCCCCTTCAGCCCTCTGTATAAATTGTTTTGCCCATAGGGATTTCTGCAGCCCTGGGGCAGCCAGCAAGGCTATTAACCTCTCCATCATCCCTAGCAGCTGAGTGTGAGAGTGTGAGAGGAGCTAGTCATTTCCCTGTCTTTTTCTCTCTCCACTTTGTCAAGCTTCAGGAACCCTTGCTTCCCTTCTCCATCTTTTAATCCTTCTTTTTGGCTGTGCATAAGAGTTCCTTGCACATGTCATCTCATGAGCTCCTTTTCTTCCTACCTAGATTGGACAGATGGTCACTCAGTGATAACACCCCCATCCATGGTCACCGCAACATCTCAGTTGCTGGGAGGTGGGGAGAACAACTACTGTTAGTAAAAACTCGAGTTTCCATGCCTAGTGATAGAATGTTGCTTTTTCCCTCAGTTTTGGCATTCCATTCCCATAGGTTCTTCCAAGAGTTGGGTGAGCTTGGAGTTGATAAGATGTTTTCATAATCTTCCCCATTTGTGTAGGACCCCTGGGGTGGGCTGTAAGGGATGTGGCCAGGGGGTAGTTGTTCTGCCAACTTGGGAGAAGTGGTAATAAATGCAAAGTGGGATGTGGAGGACTACCTAAAGATGGTGAAGCAGAGGTAAGCTAGTAATTGCATGTGCATTTCTGCAGGCTATTTGTGAAGTGAGGGTTGGCAGTTAAGGCCTGGTCTCGATTATGTACTGGTACTGAAATAGTTACACTAGTACAACCCCTTGTGTGGCCCTAATTATATGAGTATAAAGGCGCCTTATGTCAGCATAGTTAGTTCCTGTTCCCATCTAGGTATAAGAATATACTGATATAAGCATCTTAATATCACTGTAACTGTGTCCATCCTAGAAGGATTGTTCCATTTTAACTATACCAGCGTTATTAAAGCAGTACCATTTCTGTGTGTAGACAGCTCTAGCTGAAGTCATGTTTTTTGAAGACATTCACTACCACTGAAGGAAGTAGCCCAATTCATTCTATTTATATCCACTCACTCCCTATCTGAAGAAAAGCCAGGGTGAATGTGTCCGTAGGATGTTTGCTGTCCTTAACACTCTGTTCCTTCATTTTTCAGATAACTCCTGCTCTTTCCTGAAATCAATCATTGTTTTTAAATGCAGAGGACTTTTCTTTTTGCTTTTCCTATCGATAAAAGCTGGGCTTGAGTTGCTGTTTTAAAAAGAAATAGCTAATAGCACTTTCAACAAAAGTGCCTTTTGAATACATCCACAACCATGTGAATTAACTTCAAAGGGGGTATTGACAGTTTTTCCCACACTATAAACCCTTTTCAACAACTTTGAAATGGCTTTTAAAAGTAAAATCTCAGGCTGTATTTGGTTTTGCTTGATTTTTTTTACTTGGAAAAATAATACCTAGCAGTTAAAACAAACTTTGGTATTTTCTAACCTTTTCCATTTAGGACCAAGTGCAGTCATGTTGCTCAATAATATTTTAAGATAAAAGTCAGGGCAATATCACTCTTCTAATAACTCTGGGTTGTCAGAGCACAGCTCTCATCATGATATGCTGTTCTGACTAAAGAAAAAGCCTTACACACTTGCTAGTATAGGATGCTGAGGTGGGCATACAGTGCAGACCAGAAACCCAGTGCCAGACTTTGGTGTGGGTTACCACAGGCACAGTTGGAGAAAGAAGGGAAGGAAAGCTAATAATTGAATGTTTCCCTTCCCATTAACCTTCTTTTCTACTTCTCCATCCTAGAGCAACTCTTGTCTCCTGCCTTGCTCATTTGGCAATTGTTCACTTAGGACTAGAATGTGGAGGTACCATAAGTAAGGCTAAGATTTTATCATGGTTATTTTGAGTAAAAGTCATGGGCAATAAACAAAAATTCACAGAGCCCGTGACCTGTCCATGACTAAATAACCTGGGGCTGGGGCTAGGGCTAGGCAGAGGGGAAGAATGGAGTCCCATGGGGGTGAGCACGGCTGACAGGCCAAGCCCCTCGCCAGTAGCCACAGCAGGGGATGCAACCACTGGGGGCATTCAGCCCCCACTCCAGAGCTGACCGCAGCTGTGGGACAGGGGTGTGAGGTCCTGGCTGCAGCTCCCGCTAAGCCCCAGCTGGTGGGAGGAGGGCACACGGTAAATTGTATATCTCCTGCTCTGTGATTACCCGCATTCTGCCATATATTTCGTGTTATGGTAGTCTTGGATGATGACCCAGCACATTTTGTTCAATTTAAGAAAACTTTCACTGCAGAGTTGACAAAATGCAAAGGTACCAATGTGAGATCTCCAAAGACAGCCACAGCACTCAACCCAAAGTTTAAGCATCTGAAGTGCTTCCAAAATCTGAGAGGGACTAGGTGCAGAACATATTGTCAAAAATCTTAAAAGAGCAACACTACAATGCAGAAACTACAGAACCCAAACCACCCAAAAAAAAAATCAACCTTCTGCTGGTGGCATCTGACTCTGATGATGAAAATGAACATCTGTCAATCTGCACCGCTTTGGATCTTTATTGAGCAGAACCCGTCATCAGCATGGAAGCATGTCCTCTAGAAGGGTGGTCAAAGCATAAAGGGGTATATAATTGTTTAGCACATCTGGCATGTAAATACCTTGCAAGTCCAGCCATGTTCTCACTTTGAGGTGATACTGTAAATAAGAAGCGGGCAGCATTATCTCCCATAAATGTAAAAAAACTTGTTTGTTTTAGCAATTGGCTGAACAAGAAGTGGGACTCAGTGGACTTGTAGACTCGAAAGTTTTACCTTGTTTTATTTTTTTAGTGCAGCTATGTCAAAAAAAAAAATCCTCTACATTTTAAGTTGCACTTTCACAATAGAGAGATTGCACCACAGTACTTGCATGAGGTGAACTGAAAAATATTATTTATCTTTTTTACTGTGCAAATATTTGTAATATAATAATAATCATATAAAATAAAGTGAGCACTGTATACTTTGTGTTCTATGTTGTAATTGAAATCAATATATTTGAAAATTTAGAAAACATCCAAAAATGTTTCAATAAATGGTATTCTAATATTGTTTAACAGTGTGATTAATCACGATTATGTTTTTAATCTTCCAATTTTTTTAATCTTTCAAGATCCCTAATTTGTACTATCCAAAAGAGAGCTGGGAAGTACAGGACATATGTTTCTGGGGGGAAATCTGGCACTGCGAGTATGTTGGGGTCACCCTGTGATAGTCTTTAAGGCTGGTAAGGGTCAAGGTCTGGCTGGCTGACTGCAGCACACACAGAAATAGTTGGGAGTGACTTACATGCTTTGAAGCTGTTTCTGGGCAATCCAGGTTGGAGGCTACAGCAGCAAAGTATTGTAAAAAGCACCCTAGGTTACAGGGCAGGGTGACACAGCTACTCATTGGTATGGATTGTTCCCTGGTATGTCACACACATCCACAATTTTTCAGGTCAGTAATATTTTATTGGCAAGACAAAAGCTATACAACTGTTGCCAACATGTTAGAGGCTGAAAGCTCAGATCTCAGTCAGGTACAATTGCTCACCATTGGTCTGCATGTGTGTCTGAGGCTTTAGCCCTTGTGCCTATTCATGAACACACAGACAATGGAGCTGGCCGGGTAGAAAGCTGGAGAGACAGGCTGGGATGGGCTCTGTGGGAAAGAGACACTTCTCCTTTCAGTTTGGGGAGGAACAGAAAGTAGAGGAAAAGCCAGGTGAGATGCATCCTGCTATCACTGGCTCCTTCCTCCAATTCACAGCAACATCACCCCCAAAACAGGCAGATGGTTTCTAATCACTCCTCCCATTAGCTGCTTGGAATCTAGCACCCGGCAGCCACCCCATGCCAGAGCTATAGGACAAGCAGACAGGTATTTTCCTTTAATTGTTACAGTGTCTCAGCATGGCTGCTTCTGCCTCTGGCGTTATCAGTAGAGCAACTCTGTCCCCTCCTTTCAATCAAGAAATAGAAATGTCAAACTTAATCTAAAAGATAAATGGGACGGGTTTTGTTTTTGCTTAATTAAAATATAATCACATTGTGGTTGTATTTTTAAAGTACTTTCAAAAATTTAATGAGCCCCACAGTTTGAGACAAACATACCTCTTTTGAATACATTCATTTTAAAATGCTGGTTTAACAGTACATCAAGTTCAATTATTTCTGGCAGAGAAGGCACAGCCACAAACCCTCAGTACTCAGAACTACTGATTAGTTTCAAGGAAAATATCAGGAGTTCTCTGAAAAGCAGCAGAGCAGTATGCTAATGAAGATATCAGGCACTAACCTTTTGCAAGACCTCTGCATCTAAAATGTAAAGTGTATGGTTGTGAATTTACTTAGGAATTTAGCCACTAGTAGAGAAAAACAATGTTCTCTGTAACAGGGATGGCAGAGTCTTTCCAAAAATAGGAGGGCCAGCCCCTGGCCTGAGTCCCCACCCTCCAGACCCGCTGCCCAAGGCAGGTGGAGGGTCCGCGGCTCCCCACAGTTGCCCGGGAAGCTCTTACCATGGCTGGGCTGTGGCTCTGGGGCCCTGCACCCTGGGAGGACAGGGTCACAGGGTGGTGGCTGCTCTCACGGGCCCTCACCTTGGGAAGGTGGAGGGTCTGTGGCTTCCCACAGCTGTCTGGGCTCTCTGGCCAGGGTCCAGCTACTGTCCCAGCCAGGGGAAGGGCCTTGGGAAGGAGAAGATGGGGCAGGGCCCAGGGCAAAAAATGGAAGAGCCAGGCCCATCCACTTTCAAAAAGTGGGAGGGCCAAGGCCCCCTGACATCTCCTATTCTGGAACCCCTGCTCTGTAATATGACACTTTTAAGTACAATTGAGGCCATTCTAAAGGTTTCATTGTACAGATGCAAGTGGCTCATGCCTGAAGCTGAATGTCCCATCAAAACACTGAAGGCTTTTACATACTGACAATCCCATGACTTCCAATGGTTTTATTTTTCAATGTTTTGGCAATATCTTCTGAAATTTCACATTCTCCTTACTCCCTATTCTTCCTCCATCCTAAAGGTATCACAGTGATGCTTCCTCTTGTTGGCTTACATTAATTGATAGCACTATGACCCTGGGCCATAGAGAGTCTCTTAAGACCCTAACACTGTGTCAAGGCCTGATCCTGCTGCTTCTAGAGTATTCTCGAGGCTGCTGCTACTCTGAAAAGAAAATCTGTACTGAAATATGCAGGACCAGAAGTTGCACTGACACTGTAGAGGTGATCCAGCATTCTATCTCCCCTATTTTAATTATTTAAAATTAAAGCAAAGATATTTTCCTTCTGGTTTTATTTTTATTGGATATATGTATCTGAGGAGAAGAATTATGGCTTATTTTTTTTCTCTTTGTAATAATTCTGTTTCAACAGTTTTCCAAGTGCAAAATTAAAAGAAAATTGATCCACCCATAGCCAAAATTACTATTCCTCCTACAGATTAAGTACTGAATAATTTATAATGTATTTACTGCTACTGTACCCAGTGGGCTAGCTTGCCTTTATTATATTCACTGCTTTGCATTATATTCAGCGGTAATGCAAGAAACCTACAGGCCTGTATCCTGAAATACATTAGCTTCAGCACGTTAACATAACGCTTGAAACCTATGAACTTTGCACAGATAAATGGCCCAGTGGAAAATCCCAAGTATTTGAGGAGCTGAAAATAGAGTTTAAGGGGAAGTTCTGACCACAGGTACATAAGTCAACCACAGAAGCATCCAGGCTGTGAACTGATGTACATAACAGATACATCAGATATATCTAAGACTAGCGTGCTTGCTTGCCTATCTATCTTTTCTTATAAATTTCTTATTTTCTTATGGGTTTGATTATTTGTTTTATTATAATACGTTTATAGGTTTATATTAGAGTATATTTTGGCTGTAACACAAGGGACATGCAGGCCACATACATCCTTTATGTTGAGCTAAGGCAAAATTAGTATACATATGTTTGGGACCTTTCACCTAGATAGATGGTGATGAGCTAAAGCATAAGATCCATATATGGCTGTGACCTTTAACACAGAGGATTTGTTAAAGCAGTTGGCATAGGGGGCTTCCTAAGTTCATACCCTTTTAAACTAACAGGTACACCACAACTTGGAAAGAACCAAAATAACCAGTTAGGGCAGAAATAACAAATGTGATATCTAATGACAAAAGGGCCATGATAACAAATGGACATATATGATAATAAGTTGAGATCATTGATATACTAAGCTATAGGAAAAAGACATTACAACATTAATAAGATGAAGAAATAAAAATAAGGAAAAGAGGAAAAAATCCCCTATTGAATATCCATCGAACATAGTGGTGTCAGCGTAACATCTTATAAAAGTGGCATCACAGCCTAGGGGCGGTGGGAGAGAGAAATGTAGTCCTTGGGAGGTGCCAGAAGGATCGCCACTGGTGATGATGGGGAAGGTGGTGGTGATGAGGAAGATGGCAGCTAACATTTTAGGTTGTTCTACAGGAGAAGGGATGAGCATGTGGATGTGCAGATGTACATTCTGTAGTATCTCTATCTTACTAAATTGTGGTGTTTGTGACTATGCTAAATGCATTAATAATCTGTATTTGTAAATATAAAAGAGTTCCTATAGTGTAGTATTGCAGCTGTGCACATCGAGGGTCCCAACTATATAACAATTTGAATACTACTGGGCCTGATCCTGGGGCAAGAACCTGTCAACTCTCAAAGTGATAACTGAGAATTCTTAAGTATTCAATATAATGAATACATAATCTAAAGATCAGGCAATGCATGTGTCATGGTACAACTCCTCACCCTGAACCTTAGCGTCCAAAAGATGGGGTACCAGCATGAATTCCTCTAAGCTTAATTACCAGCTTAGAACCTGTAGCGCTGCCACCAACCAGGAATTCCAGTGCCTGGTACACTCTGGTCCCCCCAAAACCTTGCCCGGGGACCCCCAAGACCCAGACCCTCTGGATCTTAACACAAGGAAAGTAAACCCTTTCCCCCACCGTTGCCTCTCCCAGGCTTCCCCTCCCTGGGTTACCCTGGAAGATCACTGTGATTCAAACTCCTTGAATCTTAAACAGAGAGGAAAATGCACCTTCCCCCCTCCTTCTCTCTCCCCCTCCCAGACTCTCCCTGAGAGAGAAAGTAATCCTGGCACAGAGAGAAATTAGCCTTTCTCTCCCCCTTCCCTCCTTTCTCCCCACCAATTCCCTGGTGAATCCAGACCCCGTCCCCTGGGGTCTCACACCAGAATAAAAAAACAATCAGGTTCTTAAACAAGAAACTTTTAATTAAAGAGAGAAAAACAGTAAAAATGATCTTTGTAAATTTAAAATGGAAGAGGTACAGGGTTTTTTAGCTATAGGCACTGGGAATACCCTCCCAGACTAAGTATTCAAGTACAAATTAAAATCCTTTCAGCAAAAATACAAATTTGAACTCCTTTCAGCCAAATACACAATTAAACTCCTTCCAGCCAAATGCACATTTGCAAATAAAGAAAACAAACATAAGCCTAACTCGCTTTATCTATCTAGTACTTACTATTTGGAATCTATAAGAACCTGTATCAGGGAGATTGGAGAGAAACCTGGTTGCACGTCTGGTCCCTCTGAGCCCCCAGAGTGAACAACAACCAAAAACTAACAGCACACACAGAAACTTCCCTCCCTCAAGATTTGAAAGTATCCTGTCTCCTGATTGGTCCTCTGGTCAGGTGACAGCCAGGCTTACTGAACTTGTTAACCCTTTATAGTCAACGAGATATAAAGTACTTCTGTGCTATTAACTTTTCTTATCTGTTTATGACAGCATGGTGTAAACATGAGGACCAATTTGATAGTAAGCACCTCACTGCAAACCCCTGGAATCTCACTCACTGCCTGCACCACTACAGCCAGCACTGAGCTCATATTGCTGTCCATCAATGAACTTGCAAACGCCTCTATAAAGAGACTCTGTATTAAACCAATAGCCAATAAGCAACTGAATAGATCACTGTGCCAAGGCAGAATGAGGTGAGCAGAAACTTGACCAACCATTGTTACACTGTGACTTTTCCATTTGATGAATAATAGGCCTTCTCTGCTCATATCATTCCCTTAGAAGCTCTTGCAACGGTTGGTCAAGTTTCTGCTCACCTTAGTCTACTACATACACTGTTACACTCATATTGTCATAGAATGTTTGAACTTAAAACAATGCAGCTGTAAACAGAATTCTACCACAATGCTGTGTATGTGCAGTGGAGCAGACCATGATCATTATCATTATATGTACTACACATCAGTTATAGAATTCTCTCTCTTATTTTATTGCTACATTACAATATATAAAGGTAGGTTTTCTCCTTGATGTAGTTATGTAACCTGATGTTAACTTCAACTAGAATGGTGAGGAGAGAGATCACTGCATATCTACCTATTTTGTGTGTGTGTGTTGTGATCAGTATTATATTCATCTGCTAGAACTAATGAACACAAGTCATGACAGCAGCTTATCACAGGGAATTATATATGTTTTCTACATTTTGGCCAAGTTTTTTAAAAATTACTAGTGTTTTTGGGAACCCATCAGAAAGGGGCCTGATTTTCAGAATATGTTGAGCCTTTTGAAAATCAGACCTCTTTCAGTTGTTCCAAATTAGGCACCTAAAAATAGTGGCATCTAAAATCTCTAGTCCTTTTTGAAATCTTGGCCTTTGAGCTTTGTAGTGTAATTTTACTGTATTGTCTGTAGATGTTTCTCAATTGCTACTGTAGACTGTGATGGTACAGCTTTATCTGATTATTACCTTGTGCTCCCCAGCTGTTGTCTCTTGTCATACTTAGATTGTAAGCGCTTTGGGACAGGGACTGTCTCTGTTATGTGTTTGAACAGCATCTAGCACAGCATCCTGATCTGTGATTGAGGCTCCTAGATGCTACTACAGTATAAATAATAAAACAATAATTAATAATATGTAAGTTACAGAGAAGGTGCAGTAGTCCTCATCCATTTTAGTGCCAAAGAACTCTGCTTTTTGCTGGGTCCCAACACCACAAAAGTTACCTTTCCAAAGTGATAGAAATCCAACACGCTGGCAAATGAGGAGGCTCCCTCCATAATAATTAACAGCAACCTAATTATCATGAGGTTATGGAGTTTAAGTTGCGGGTGAGGTTAGCAGTATAGCATCTATGCACCGCATTGTAATTTAACCAGATGAATTTGAACCACTTTTGATGCACCTAATCCTTATATTTATTTAATTGTACACACACGAGTTACGTTGCTTAGAATAAAAAAAATTCAAAATGATTCCGTTAGCCTATAGTTCCGTGGATAAAATCCATTACATTTAAAGGACAAAGCAGACATCCTATATTTTGGCTACATTGTCTTTTTCAAAGTGATACTTGCTATAATACCAGAGAGAGGGTTTTGTGGCGTTAGCACTGAATTTAGAGAACTATAGTTAGACTCCCTAGAACTACTGGTTCAAATATGAGCAGCAGTCACTCACACTTTCCTTCCTAATTGCTGTGCAGTTAACTGTATGTGGCCTTTCCAATGAGACCTTTAAAACTGTGAGTGTCTGTACTGAACAGACCTTAAAGGGCACTTTTACTCTGAAATGTAACTGTAAAAGTAGCTACAGGGCTTCCTGCTATATTTTGCTTTACTGATTCCATATCTCATTTGCTCAGTTTGTAAGTAACAACATGGGGTTTTTCTAATTGCCAGCTCTCCAAACTCAGTCTGGGATCTAGTAGTTAAGTTCTGACAGCAATCACTGGTATTAAGGATTCTACAGGGACACCTATGCAACCCAATTTGCAACCCTATGCAGGTGTAACTGAAGGTAACATTGACCTGCAGAATCTTTATTACAGCTGATGATGTGTGAGGAAGAAATTACTCCGTGTGCCTTTTAGAGTTCAGAGTGAGCTTTCAGAGTTAGCAGTTATTAAAAACTGTCATTTACAAACAGAGCAAATTTTATGAGCATCAACAAGCAGCAGTAAGCATGGAACCCCACAATATCATTTTTTCAGAGGAAAAAAACTAAAAGCTCTGGTAGCACTGTTTTGGTAAATATAGCAGTTTTCTCTGCAGTCCCTGACCTACATTTCCCCTCTCCACATCACTGTGCAGCTTCCTGCCACTCTTCATCCCAGCGGTGACTTCATTTCATTGAAAGGTAAAGTCATTCCAGCATTTGTGATGTAAGAAGTCATATTATCTCTATATCTCAAGAAGGTATTGTTCCTCCACAACCAAGGCTCTGGATTCGTTGAATAAAACATTTTATTCTGATAGCATCCGCCTGCACACCACTGCTGTGACTAAAATTGTATAACTTGACATTTGTGGGCTGCCTTTTGCCTTCTCTGAGGGCTCCTTCAGTGACAGCACAAACCAGTTTGTTTTGGAATTGTGTGGGTGGTTGTTCCGTTCATTTTTGATTGAATTCTAATATTAGCTGCAGTGCCACTCCTGGCCACACAAAAATAATAACTGCTGCAATCTAATGGAGGCATGGGGCCTTTCCTGCATACTAATGACCAGAGGGGAGGGAAGTTAATGGCCCAAAATGCAGCAAAGAGTCATTAAACTCAGTCAGTCTGATTAATTCCTAGGAAATGCCTGACACCATGGTCCATACTGATAGAACTGTGCAAAATATCGGATAAGAGAGTTTGAAAATGCGTTTTTGACACTCTTCATGTCATTTATTTTTGTTAGGCAACTAGTATAAAGTATAAGCACAGCTGCAATAACATAACATTTACAAATAAAATGCCATATTAACTGGCTTTATAGTCTATTTCTGTGTCTTGTTATGGTGAGTAGAGAAAACTATTATTAGCTTGTTTCCATATCATGGAATTTTTTTTTTACCAAAATTTGCAACCATGTTGACTAATCAAGCAGCAGGCTAAGTCTCCCCCATTTTGTCTTTTTGACAATGCGCTTTCCTCTTTTTTGATTTGATAATTCAGATTATTTTATTCCATTTTTATGCCATATTTTAATTTTCAAATTAGCATGAATATGTGATATCCTGGACTGTCTTCAAACTTTTATCTTTTTTAGAGCAAAATAACTTGTTAACTATAAAACATGCAGTCAGGCTTGGAGATAAAGAGTTCAGGTAATACTCTGGCACAAATCCACTGCAAGATGTCCATAATCTTACAGCCCACCTGCTCAGAAATACTACAGTTTATGTGTTGCCCAAGAGTGATATTTCTTGGTGGCCTAATTACCAGGCATGTTGTTCACGTTAGACCTAAATTTACTTCTGTTCCACACAACCCATGTTATTGTCAATTTCTGACATAAGAAATGTCACCTCTTGAATCTAAGATCATAGACAATGTTATATACAGAATGTTAAAGAAATAAACTCCAATATTACTCCAAGCTCCAGACAGCTCCTCCTCCTCAGCTGTTTGGATTTATGTATTTTCTGTTTTGGCTAGTGCCATCAAACCTACACCCAGAGTGCAGGTAGTGTAATGGATGTCCCATCCACGAGGCACAGGTTGAAAATCATGATGTCATGTTTACTGCCTATGCTCCGGTGGCATAGAATACAAACCATCAGAGCACTTCATTGATAATAGCTTGAGATTCCTGGTGGATCTAAATGTCTCCTCGACCTTTATAGTGACCCTCCATGGGGCACATCACAGATTTCACCCACTGTTTAATGGAACACTCCATCACCTAAACGCCTTCAAAAACAGACTATAACATGGACATATTTCTGACTTACTCCACTGGTTACAGAAACTGAATGCCAGAACTTGATAGAAAATCAGGGGCGGCACCAGCATGCCAAGCGCGTGCCTGGGGTGGCAAGCCACTGCGGGCGCTCTGCCGGTCGCCGCGAGGACAGCAGGCAGGTTGCCTTCGGCGGCATGCCTGCAGAGGGTCCGCTGGTCCCACGGCTTTGGCAGACCTCCTGCAGGCATGCCGCCAAATCCGCGGGACCGGGGAACCTCCCGCAGGCAAGCCGCTGAAGGCACGCCCCTGCCGTGCTTGGAGCAGCAAAATACCTAGAGCCGCCTCTGTAGAAAATGTTGATGAAAAAATTTCAGGCAAAGAGATTTCCTTTCACCCTGCTCTTCTGACAAGCTATAAGGAACACCTACTGCCCAAGCCACCTGACTGAGGAGTGTGAGGCAAAGGTGTGGGCAAGTCACACTGAATTTCCCCCCTTGTACCAAGGGACCTTCAATCAAATAGCCTCACTGGAGATCTCAGATTTGCTTGGACCTGCCTTGCATTTAGGGACATTGTCCCATAGTTTACAGTATTCACACAATTATCCCGTGGCAGGACAAAAACTAGGGACCAAGTATTAGAGTTGGTTTGGTTTTTGGACAATAGAGAGAATGTCACCCTAACATAGATATGTCTGTATATCTATTCCAGGGACACCATCATAGGACCTAACCACATCAGCCACACCATCAGGGACTCGTTCACCTGCACATCTACCAATGTGATATATGCCATCATGTGCCAGCAATGCCCCTCTGCCATGAACATTGGCCAAACTGGACAGTCTTTACACAAAAGAATAAATGGACACAGATCAGACATCAAGAACAGTGACATTCAAAAACCAGTAGGAGAACACTTCAATCTTCCTGGAGACTCAATAACAGACTTAATAGTGGCAATTCGTCAACAAAAAAATTTCAGAAACAGACTCCAATGAGAAACTGCAGAACTGGAATTAATTTGCAAACTGGATACCATCAAATTAGGCCTGAATAGACTGGGAGTGGATGGGTCACTACAAAAAGTAATTTTCCCTCCACTGATACTCACACCTTGTCAACTGTTGGAAATGGGCCACCTTGATTGTATTGGCCTTGTTAGCACTACAAAAGTAATTTTCCTTCCCTTGGTATTCACCCCTTCTTGTCAACTGTTGAGAACAGGCCAATTCCACCTTAACTGAATTGGCCTCATTAGCACTGACCCCCCACTTGGTAAGGCAACTCCCATCTTTTCATGTGCTCTAATACATATTCTGCTTACTGTATTTTTCACTCCATGCATCTGATGAAGTGGATTTTAGCCCACAAAAGCTTATGCCCAAATAAATTTGTTAGTCTCTAAGGTGCCACAAGGACTCCTCATTGTTTTTACCCTAACAAAAGACTCATTCACGTCATTGTATCAGCACTGTATATGAATACAAATTAGTTCACTGAAGCACAAAGGTGCAAGACAAGTAAATGATTGCCTGTCAGACAACTACTGACATTTGGTACAATCAGAGTGGGTGTATTAGTCAATCAGAAAGATGAGTTAATTATCTTATAATATCTAGAAAAAGACAACTACAGAATGAAACTGAACAAAATATCCTTTAATTTCTGTGATGCAGTGGTGCCTAAGTACCATAGAACGGTGAAGTTGCGCTCTACAAATCAGCTTCTGATCAAGTTAGCAGTATAGCCAGGTGTCTGGGGAACCCTGTATAGGAAAATATTCAACACACTCTTGCAGACTCAGTTTGCACTTCCCTAGTAATATCAACAGCAACAAAACCAATCAGTCTCTTTTATCAAATCATTCTCTGTAATTGTATATGTTGGTGGTCTGCCTGATTAAAGTGACTGATTTCTGCCTTGTGTCATTAAATGAATTGTATGTACAATTGTCCAGAAATGTATTGCCTACCATGTCTTATTAGTATTCCTCAATGACAGCAGTGTTGACTGGTCTACGGTTTACTTTCAAAGAATATTCACTACCTTTAGAAAAAGTGACCATAAATAAGTGGCTCTTCAGTCTTGGAGACCTGATATTTTACAGATGCTTGAGCTCTGTTTTGGTAGTTCATGACAACAACAGCTCATCTTGATTCATAGCCTGCTAATAAGGAATCCATCCACATTCATTATCTCACATATATATGTTTCCATAGGGATTCCTTTTATGTCTAGTCATTGTTTATAAATGCTCATACTAGTCTGATACAGTGTAGTTGTAGCCGTGTCGGTCCCAGGATATTAGAGACAAGGTGGGTGAGGTAATATCTTTTATTGGACCAACTTCTGTTGCTGAGAGAGACAAGCTTTCAAAGAGCTCTTCTTCAGGTCTGGGAAACATACTCAGTGTGGCACAGCTAAATACAAAGTGGAGCATAAGTAGTTAACCAATATTTCCAGGGACCATTCAAAGTGAAGTATCCTGTTAACATCCCTCAACAAACACTTTGTCCAAACCATGGGAAAAGCCATGGGTACAAGGACGGCTCCCCAATATGTCAGCCTCCTCATGGGCCACTCACTTGCCAGCTACATGCAAATATCACTATGCCAGAGATTATAAACCACTAAAGAGGTGGTTTATTTATTCAGATTAACTGGGGTTACTCATTTGCCAGTTGCATGCAGGCTGAGAGCCACCAAAATAGCCTTCTCCAATCCACCTGGACCCCCACAGGGAGGGATAGCTCAGTAGTTTGAGCATTGGCCTGCTAAACCCAGGGTTGTGAGTTCAATCCTTGAGGGGGCCTGTTTAGGGATTGGTCCTGCTTTCAGCAGGGGGTTAGACTAGATGACCTCCTGAGGTCCTTAATAATCTATGAAAACTAAACATTATGCAGGAACATGGCAATTTTGGTGAAATTTTCATTTCTGAAAAAAAGTGAAACAAAGCATTGGAAAATGTTGAAATGTCCTAGTTTGAAGTTGTTGGAATCAAAAATTTTGATTTTTTTTTGTTTTTGTTTACAAATGACTTTTTTTAAATTAAATGTATTGCATTTAAAAATGTAAAACATCAAAAAAAGTAATGAAATGTTTGGCTTGACCCAGAACAAAGTTTTTGGGAATGTTTTGGTTAGTCCAAAAAAATCCAAAATTTTTACTTTTCAGTAAAAAACTCAGTCCCAACTCAAGACAAAAGAGAATTTCAAAATCTCAATTTTTTTCAGAAATAAATTATATTTGTACAGTCAGCATTAGTACAGTATCCCCTCCATATGTAGATCAAGAAGACTGGGCCTACAAAATAATTTTAAATTCCTTTAAAGTCTCTTCCCCCATTGCTACAGCTTTAAAACTATGTTCTTTAATTTGAACTTAGAGCTTTCAGTCTCTAGAAAATGTTTTTACTGATTTTCTGTACTCAGAAATGATTTTCATAAAGAGTTTTATTGTACAAAAAAAGTGCACTCTAATCCTACCTATTTAGCCCAGAATAAATGAAGTGCAGTGAAAGAGAATCATAGCCACAAGGGGCTGTCTTTAGTTGTTGTCTTAGTTTAAGTTGCTGTCTTACAAAGCATAGGAAGAAATTGTGTTCAAAACTACACAGAATTAAAATACTCCGAGCCAGAGGGGCTGAAAGTGTATGTAATCAGAGAACAGGGAGTCACAACATTCTGATTTTTTTTGGCTCTGTCACTGACTTGTTCAGTAAAGCTGGACAATTCAGAGCACTTCTATGCATCTTGAGTTACTCATCTATATGATGTATATAAAATATTTGCATCAGAGGAGTGCTGTGCAAATTAAAGGTGGTCAGGAGCTCTTTAAAATTCTAGGATTAAAAGTGTTATTTAAATGACAGGAATTCTGATTTACAGAACTCCTGGTACTGATCTAGGGCCAAAACCTGGGCTTCTAGCTCGCAACTGTGTTCAGCCACAATAAAATTTTGTAGTGAAGATGAGCCCAAAAATTGAGTCAGTCAGGTGTTAGTAGATACTGTGTTAAGGATACTGATATTTGCTGAGTCATGGTGATAGATGGGTTCATTAGGTCTAAAGAAAATAAAGAGAGTGTGACTCTGTCTCTTTGGCTGGAAGAACTTGAGATGGGATCTATAAAGGGATTTAAACACCTATTAGTTGTCTAGAATATCACGGGAACTACACAAAGCCAACTTAAGCATCTGTGCTCCCTATACAATGAATGGTGAGAGACAGGGAGGGTCTAAGGATGCAATTCACAGCAGACAACATGCTAGGCAAGCAGCCGCCTAAGCTAGACAATGGAAGATGCTGAGGAGAGGGATGTGTGCACCGTGGATAAATAAATGAATGGTTGGAGGGACTGGGACTTCCATCTCCCAGGTGAGTGCCCTAACCACTGGACTACACAGTCACCCTCTCTCTGGACCAATGACTGTTCCCATGTATAATAATTTAAATAGTCACTGGGCCATAGTGCACCGGCTTCAACAGGAAAGACTTATCCGCCATCCCTACACCCTCTTTTTGCCAACTTGCCATCCTTCTGCCCTGGCAGTTTTGAGTAATAGTCCATTTGGTGTAGGAGCATGTGAATTCTGGCCATGAGGACTAATACACCTACTTATTTTCTCCTGCTGTGCTAGGGAGTTTATGATGTGGGTCTATAAGATGAGCCATCACCCTTAAAAAAAAAATGCTTAAAGACAGGACCGGCTCTACAGTTTTTGCTGCCGCAAGCAGCGCATCGAATTGCCCTTAGGGGACAGCAGGCGTGTTTCCGCGGTGGCAGCAATTCAGGGGCAGCTTCTATGTTTAGCTGAAGGCGCTGCGGACAGCTAAACGTAGAAGTTGCTGCCGAATTGCCACCACCACAGAAACGCGCCTGCCGCCCTAAGGGCACAAGGACTGTCCCCGCTGCAGCAATTCGGCGTGCTGCTTGGGGGCAAAACAACAGGGACTGCCGCCCCTTGCAGAATGCTGCCACAAGCACCACCTTGGAATGCTGGTGCCTGGAGCCAGCCCTGCTTAAAGAACACCACTGCTATTTAGAATGGTGTTTCTCTATTCTAAAGAGCAGAGACTCTTTAATTACAATAAAATGTCAGTTCTTCGTTGTCAGGCACTGATCCTGTAAGCTGCTACATTTGGGCAAAATCCTGTGGCCATTCACAGCCCTAGAGAAGGCAAAGGTCCATGCATGCAGAGCTACTTGTAGGATCGGTGCATTCAAATGTAAGCTCTTTGGGACAGGAACTGTACCTTCTCATATTTTTACAGTATCTAGCATACAAAAGTGTAACCTGGCTATAAATAATAGTGATAAACCACAGAACACCAGTTACAACTACAGTGAACCAAATTCAGTCTAGTCACTGAAGTGAAAGTCTCCATAACCCATTACCAGCTCTCTGAGCTGACTAATGTCAACAATACCATCGATTTTTTCCTGTTATATTAACACTGTTCTATTTGATGCAGAAAATATTAAATTCATCCTTCCTGTACAGCTCATAACTGTTACATTATCAACTCAGGTTATCAGCTAATGACTCCAGCCCCTTGCTTCTCATTCACTTTTGACTAGGAGCTGTTAACAAGGAAGTCAACACAGTTTCCAGCACTGAAATTACTGTTCAGCTATTTGTTTGGCACATTTATGGCTCTCTTGATTTATAAGATGCAGGCAACAAATCTAACATCCAAGCTCAACAATGACAATCCTCAAAAAACAGTGGACTGAAGTAATCCATTGTTCATCCTAGAAATGAAAGGCTTCCCTAAGGAAACAAGTGAACAAAGTAGCTTCCTGTAACAGTTATTCTGAAAATGTGATGTCCCTGATTGCCACTAGATAGCAGAGCAAGAGCAAGTTTGCTTGGACTCA
Source organism: Chelonoidis abingdonii (assembly GCF_003597395.2). Taxonomy (NCBI): domain Eukaryota; kingdom Metazoa; phylum Chordata; order Testudines; family Testudinidae; genus Chelonoidis; species Chelonoidis abingdonii. The sequence goes on from NC_133770.1 coordinate 205,877,231, forward strand.
GATTTAGTGATAATGTTGATTGATTTTTGAATGTTTTGATTTTGAAATAATTTGATTTTATTTGTAAGGTCCATTTTATATAGCCTAACAAAAAGGGCTTTGAGTTTATTACTTTATGCAGCCGTTTAAAAAGTTTTAGTACTTTATGCATAAGTTAGAGAACTTTTGTCCAATTTGACAGTGAAAGAAACAGTATGAACTGAGAAGGGAACTTGAGATGAGTTGTCCAGCAGCCAGTTAGAATCACCAGCTACATAGTCTTTATTTGAAGACGCTGGTGTGAAGAAGTCAGGATTCAGCGCTAAGAACTAATGCAGGATTGAGGAAGGATTAGACTCTGGGGAACTCATTCACTGGTGCTCTGCACCTTGTGTAAATCATTCACATCAATATAAAGTGAGTGTAAAATATTACCATTTTGATTTGATTATTTTCTCACCCACTTTCACCATGCAATAATACTGAGTGAATAACTGATTTTTCAGTTGAGGGGCTGAATTGAAAACTAATAATAAAAGATTTCCTTTCTTTGGCCCAAACTACTGCCCAAATTTGACCCAAATTTTGGAAGTTTCAGTACTCTGAAAAATGCATTTTTCAATGAATTTACAATTTGTTAAAAAAAAATCCCAGTTTTACCATTGTAAGTAAACAACTACACAAAATGCAAAACAGCAGGGAATCATGCCTTACGCGTGAAAGACTCAAACAGAGAAGAGTCTAGACAAGGATTTGAGACTTCAAAGTGACCTGAAGACATTTTTTATGAAATTAGTAGTGAGAACAATATGGGCTGTCTTGGGTCTTTTAGTTTAGTTTCAGGGAATTAAAAGTTTATCCCCGTTCCTGAGTCTCAAATTGTTAGAACTGAGAGTCAACCAGGAGAGAAGATGGTTGCAAAAATCTCATGTAGTCAGAGGCAAAATACACCTTTATTTGAAACTAAACTTCAACTAATTATTGAGAGAGAGCTTAAAGTAAAAAAATTATGAAGTTTAAGATACCATATAACTTTTGGATGTCAGCTTCTATTAAGAAGATAATTGTGTACTACCAGAAAATCCTAAACCTACAATAAATCAGTTCTATTCTTCCTGGTATTTTCATTCTACCTCTAAATAGCAAAAGATGTGCCAAACAGGATAATTTGTGATGGTGATCTTAACAGATAAAGATTTTAGGCTATTTTTCCTCACAGTATTACTTTGGCATTAAATAGCTTACAAAGAGGATTCATTATCAACCACTTGATTACTTTGCAGCTGTTTTAGATTTATTTCTATGCTAGCACTGATGTTCCTCAAAGTAACTGTTTAAGTCTTTGTAATTGCTAAACTATATTTGTAGCAAGCTTATGCTAATTACTCTACTTTTAATAAATGTGTACTTCGGATATGGTCATACTTGGTTATATGGAATGAGATTCTGAAAAATACCTCATTTCAATCAAAGAACTGACATATCCTCTATGTAAATTAACTATTCCAAGACTGTAAGAGAGTTACTTCAAATCCTATACCATTTTCATGAGTATTTTATACCACAAAAATTCAATACAGCAATCTTCCAACTAAGCACTTGCTTATATTTAAGACCTAGTAGTCCAATAACTTCAGGTGCTTGAAAGGTAAGCACATCCTTAAGTGCTTCATAGGATCAAAGCCAAAAGGCTCAGCACCTTGAAAAAAATCAATCTCATAAGCCACTGTTTTACTGACTAAGCTATTAACTAGGGCAATAAGATTGAGTTACAGTTTCTGCAAAAACTGCAACTTTCAATTTTAGGATGCAACTTTCTAGCATAAATTATCATTTTTTTGCACAAAATATTGAGAGGACAGGTATCCATATCACAAAACTCACTACCACAATTGGCACTTATTTTGGTAGCCTCAGTAGAGGACAGGAAGACAAAAATACTCAAAATGCAGAGATCATCTCTTATGGTAAGAGTTTAGTTATATTGGGATGGTGACAAATTAGCATAAATTGCCATGGATAGTGATGTATGTGTTTTGTGAATACAAGTCTTCATCACTCTCTAGCAGCGTTAATATGGCATCTTTCACCAGCACTGAATCTACTTTAATAAAAAAGGTGCTGGTGCACAACTGTACAGATCAGGTCTCCACCCAGCAGCATCTTAAGAGTTATTTTCAAAGGGATGAAATTTTTCCTGATGCACAGGACGAAAGCCACCAGTATAGCAGAACCACTGTTCAGCAGCACAGGAACACCGCACAACAGCTGAACACTGCAGAACTGGGCTCTGAAGTAGGCTGTCAAAAGCAAGTTGGGATAGGCTAGGGAAGGCATGGCCACTGGATCAGCCATTACACATACCCAGTGACCATAAGTCAACACAGACTGGTACGCAGCTCTCATGGCAACCATTCCCTCTCCACAAACCACAACACTCATGCCATCAGAGTGGGTAGGCTGAATTACACATCCTGGGGTTTAACCAATATTTAACGTCTATATCTGTAGAGCCCTGCAAATCCACAGATGCAGCTATCTGTTGACCATTTATGAAGATCAGTTGCACATATAAATTTTGCATCTAGAGCTCTGAAAACTGCAGATATTTGCTTTATATCTCCAGACTAATTTTGCAGATCTTGGATTGGACACAGATACAGATTTTGTATCCACACAGGGCTCTATATATCTAAGCTATAATTCTAGCAATGGGCAGGAGACATTTAGCCTCACGGTAGCTTAGGAACATTTGTACATGTTGAATTCATTAATATTAACCCCTCAAACTGATTCAAGATGCCTGTGAAGGGGCACTGCACCAATTTTAAGGAAACAGGTTTAGTTGAGTCACTGCAATTTCTTTGTGTACACTGGGCCTGTAGTACTAAAAAGAAGTATGTGAGGGCAAAAAAAATGCACCTGAACATTCTCTTAGCTGGTTTGTGTATAACCCTTGAGGCCTTTATAATTGCATATTTCAAAAATAGCCAAACGGATGTCTTCTTCTGATCTTGCCCCAGAAGTTCATCTTTGAGCTAAGAATAGGGTTGGTAAGATTGTGCAGTACACTCCCATAAAAGCTTGGGGCAGATATGGACAGTTAAAGCATGTAATCACATATCTAATTTGCAAATGTGGTAATTACAAATTCACACCCAAATCAGTGCATTTGTGTGCAGTTATCTAATTTGCAAAAACTAGCCCCTCTTAAACAGTATTTAAAACTTGCAATGATACTTTAGTACAATAATCATTCTGCACTGAAACTGCAAAACAGTTCATCAATGAGACTGCCAGCTAAACCTGCTTTAATTAGCAACTAATTGTTGTCAATGCTCTTACACTTCCATAGACACTGTGCAATACACCCTTAACTTGATATTTTTTCCTCACAAGTTTCAACTTAACTACTTAGGTCTGCCAATATGGATTTACCTAACAAGTCACCATGAATGATTAGTTTAGGTAAGTTTGTTCTTTAGATGTTTTTGCCTTTGGTAAAGTAAAAAGAGAGGTAATTCATGAGAAGTGAATTGAAGTTTCTCATCAACAAAACAGTGGAGTTACAAAGGTACAGAGTATATTCCCCCACCCCAAAAAAGAAATCTGAAATATTTCAAATCCTAAATTTGCAGAGGATTCCCAGATTCTCCCTCCAGCCCCCAAAAATGTAACTCATCAGTATATTTAGGGTAGAAAGGTAAGGGATGGAAAACTGAAAAACACAAGGGAAGCCAGGGACTTTCAGAAAGTAGTCAATCTGCTGATATGGTAGTTGTGTTCTTCCAAGTGACTGAAAAGTGGAGATTATTTTATCCTTCCACTGGCCTGAAAATGGCTCCTGCTCGAAGATTTACCATTAGACTTCCAGTAAGATGGACAACATGACACTGCTTATTACATACTTTGTTTGAAATAAGACTCTCTTCCCCTCTCAGCTTGTCTACTGCTTTTGTGCCATTCTAGATACTTTACATTCCTGGGGATAGAAAGTCTATTTCTTCTTCCGTTTTAGGTCCAGGCACACTAGGACAGTGACTCAGTCAATAAGTTTCTCTCTAGCTTTGTTACCTGTTTGGCTGCTAGTGTGGACTAGTCCACACTCCATAATTACAGAAAGTATGGCAGATATCTGGAGACACATTACAGGCAGTGGGTACAGTTTGCAAACGGAGGTTGTGCATTACTCTGGAATTGTCAGCTTCTCGCATGTTCTAAACATGAACAAAATCAACAGCTAGAAAGGTTTTTATTTTCCCATCCAGGGAGCTAGCTTGACACTTGAACTAACAAGGTATCTGATAGCAGTAGTAGGCTGTTATTCGCCATGTGAACCAGCACCAAAGTGATACAGGACTCTTTCCCAGTGGGCTTCAGTAGAGCTGGGTGAAACAATTTGTTTTGTGGGAAACTGACATTTCAAATTTTGTTTTCATTCCAATCGCAACAAATTCCAATTAGAAATTTCCTGAGAAATGCAAGGTCTGAAATTTTCATTTAAAAAATTCAAATTTAGAAAGTTTTGAATTTGTTTTAGAACAAAACCTTGTGAAATGTAGTGTTTTTAAACAGGGTTTTTTTAAAAATTACTATCAAAATGTCAAGCTATTTCATTATAACACAAATAAAAAGACACTAATTTATAAAATAAGATGTTTTAATGTATAAGTAGAAGCTGCTCAATTTTTTTTTTATGTCCTACAATTTCATTCCAAAATAAAATTAAAGCTAAAAACAAAAACAAAAAAATTCTGAAAGTTTGGGACTTTTTATGTTAATAGATACAATTTCATGAAAAATTTCATTTTTGTCAAAACTTTTTTCTGATAACCATTTTAATGAATTTTTCTCACCATCTCGAGGTTTCACAGATCTCTGATATCACAGGAATAGCAAGACTCAGAGATCTTGGGTTCCATTCTAGGCTCTGGAAGGAAGTGTTCTCTAGTAAGTACAGCCTTCTGCAATTATCCCCTGCAAGCCCAACCTCTTCTCCCCTTGAACCTGTCCCAGGTCTGTGTCTACACCACTACTGACTCATTGTCCTGGTCTCCACTCCTCAGGCTTCTGATCCCAGTCTAATTGCCCAACCTGGTCCAGTTCACTCACTTCCCAACCTCTCTCTCCTTCCTGCCCAAGTTCTCCATCCCCACTGGCTCCCAAACATTGTGACCTCCCCTACCCTACACCTTGTCCCAGTTTCTTTGTCTAGCAACTTCCAGTTCTCCCCTGGCACCTCTTCAGATTTTTTCAGCCCCAAATTCAATAACTTAGACTGGACAAGTAAGGGGACTTTCATAAGGATGTTTAAGTACAGAGCATTTTCAAATACAACTTGATATAAGCAGTGATTTTTTTAAGCTGATCTAGATTTGATGTTTCTGTGCAGTCCCATAAAACACTTAAAAGTTCTCACATTTAGAAATTGCTTAGCTACAACACAGAGTGTGTCTACATTACGTGAATAATGTAGCCGAAGTCGACATACCTTGGGTTGAATTACCACAGGGTCTACACCGTGGGGGAGGGGGTGTCAACGGGAGAAATTCTCCTGTCAACTTACCTTACTCTTCTCGTCAGGGGTAGAGTACAGGGTCGACTGGAGAGCGATCTGCTGTCAATCTGGTGGGTCTTCACTAGACCCCCCCCTAAATCAACCGCTGGTGGATCAAGCTCAGAGCATCGATCCCGGCTGTAGTGTAGATGTAGCCATAGAGAAAGACACTTAATCTGGGAGGAGCTTCATTTACACCAAAGCAGTGGCATTATAATGAATGGAGTTGCATCATTACAACCAAACAATTTAAGTTGCCCAGGCAACTGTAACTCTTCTCCTTTGTGCTTCCATCTTGTACAGTGAACGAGGCAAGGGTCACGTAGACAGTATATGATCACATTATTAAGGATGCCCAGGAAACTATAAATCTGACATTTCCTAAATTTTGAGTGCTTGACTTTGCAACCTAAATAATGTTCATTTGATTGTTTTGGGCATGTAATTTTAGGATTTTTTTTTTTAAAGGAAAAAAAAGGTAAAAAAACAAGTTCTATTAGGTAGACCAGTAACAACCACTCATACCATGTAACAGCAGGGTTTGAACCCTAAACCTTCAACACTGCAGTACACATTTGTACCAATCAAACTATAAGACTTCATTAGCTGGCAGCTCAAAAGGGCTTTATCCCAAGGTGGGGGAAGTAGTCATTAGTGCCATATGTCACTGGGGGGAGGTGGGGGGTAAGCTCTCCGTGCCCACTACTGTAGGTGCTCAGTCAAATCCCAGGTAGTCTTAGTGAAGCATAGGCCCAACTCTTTAGAAAGCTAGTTAGTTATTTTGATATGCTGCCAAAATTTTCCTGAGCAGCACAAGTGAGAGAAAGGAAATAATTATTTTCAATAATTTATCAACTCAGCCAAATCTGAATAATATTTCACAGAACGAGTGGAAAGCATATCTTTAGCCCCCAAGATTTATCCCTGCCAAGTTTCAAAGAAGTGCCACAAACAAGAAAAGTGTTAAAGCTTCTAAGTAAAAAAAGTCACAGGCATCTTTTATAATTGAAAGTGTTAGGCAATCTAAATTTAGGGGTTGCTACCTGTTTGCAGATAATCTGCAGAACATTAAAATGGGCAGAAATTCAATTATTGAAGGCATCTCTAATAATACTTTCAGCACATTCAGGTACAGAACATAAACCCATTTAATCTTGAAGTTATCATGTAATGACACTACATATCAGTGATCACAAAAAACAAGAACAGTTTGGGACCTTTCTACATAAACTACAACTTCAATACAATTTAACACTGTCGAAGTGCTGCACTGTGATCAATCTGAGCTTTGCTGTACAGTGCTCTCAGGCCCTGATCCTACATCACTGCAGTCACTGGAAGTCCTTCCATTGACTTCAATGGGTACAGGACCAGGCCCTTGGTCACCTGAACAAACTTTACTAACAAACTTCTTATCGGAAACAAGAGCGTTGTGGAGTTCAAATGGCATTTCCGAGAGCATGCAGATTACTGAAAAATATTTAAAAACCAGGTTCAGACAATCTTCTATATACACAAAAGTCCATCTGTCGCAGATAGGCAACTGTAACTCAGATTCATGAGCTTGCCCTAGTTTTTGGTAGTGTCCTGCACACTTCTAATAATTAAAAAATAAACATAAAAAAATAGTCGCCACAATGGTTTTACATCACTCCAACTTGTACCAGGATGCAATCTCTTCTTGCTTCTTCCAGTATTGTTCTTTTCACTGTTGCTTTTCAAATGCAAAAACCAAGTAAATACCTATGAAAGAAGAAAATATTTAAAACGTGCATTACTTCCTGCTCTCCAAAGGTTTCAGACATAAACACAAACATTTCCCTCTCTCCTAAGCTGTTGCAGAACAAATTCTATTTACTAAAAGAAACTGCAACAATGGCTACCCCATCAGTTACCATTTCTTATTACAGCAAATTTTTAAAAGCAACTTCTAGTATTGCACCTGCAACTTTTGTATGCAAAAACCTACGTCTCCATTCAAACGTATTTTTGTATTTAAGAGGCGGGGTTGGATTTCTTCTGAAAGCATAACCACAAATCTAAGATACAAAATATGAATCTAAAATTAAATGCAGAGTAATTATCAATAAGTATTTTAAATGCAGTTAGTAACACAGTATTATCAGCTTAATGCCGGGGTGGGCAAACTTTTTGGCCTGAGAGCCACATCTGGGTATAGAAATTATATGGTGGGCTATGAATGCTCACCAAATTAGAGCTGGAGTGCAGGAGGGGGTGAGGGCTCTGGCTGGAAGTGCAGACTCTGGGGTGGGGCCTGAAATGAGGTGTTCAGGGTGCAGAAGGGGGCTCTGGGGTGGGACTAGCGATGAGGGGTTTGGGGTGTAGGAGGGTCCTCCGGGCTGGGACCGATTCAGTGGATGGGAAGGAGATCAGGGCTAGGGCTGGTGTGCAGGCTCCAGGCGGCGCTTACCTCAAGCAGCTCCTGGACGCAGAAGCATGTCCCCTCTCCAGCTCCTACGCGGAGGTACAGCCAGGCAGCTCTGCTGCGCGTTGCCCCGAATACAGGCGCTACCCCTGCAGATCCCATTGGCCACAGTTCCTGGCCAATGGGAGCTGCCGGGGCAGCATGCAGAGCAGAGCTCCCTGGATGCCCCTACACATAAGAGCTGGAGGAGGGACATGCTGCTGCTTCCAGGAGCTGCGCAGAACAGCCCTCGATCCTGTTCCCCAGCTGGAGCACAGCAAGCCCCAGACCCCGGTCCCCAGCGGGAGTTCAAGGGCCGGATTAAAACAGCTGGCGAGCTGGATACAGCCCACGGGCCCTAGTTTGCTCACCCCTGGCTTAATGCAACATTAATTGCAGTTAAACATTCACATTTCATTACCAGAGTTCTTGACATGCCAACTTAACTCTGCTCCCTTTAATGTATGAGAGACAGTCTTCAAATCACAATTTATTCAATTTATAGGTGCACATAAGGTAATATCAACCCTAAGTTTAAAGACTTATTTCTATATAATGGGCAGAACTAAGGTTGTGTTCAACTCTGTACAATTAAAAATAAGGAGATCTGACTAAAATCCAAAAGAAAAAGTTGAAGTTTGCTAATTTTAAAAAAGCAAGACCTGAAAACATATTGCTGAGTTGGAGTTTACAGCTACTAGCCAGCATTTGTCAACTGCAAGATGTACCTTCAGTGCAGTCTTGGCTAGAGTGACAATCCTCAGAAATACTTAATTTGGTATGTCAAAGAAAGATATATGGGACAGTGAAATCTGTGGAGACCCATATGTTTTATAGTAACAGAGACGTTCATTTATTATGTCAGAAAGTGCTGCAAGACCAATTTCTTATGAGAACAAACAGAATCCAATTTGACAGTTATTATGGGCTTCCAGCTGGCATCAAATATATTTGTTTATGATACGATAAGTCATTGCTAGAAGGTTGCTCAATCTATACAGTAAGCCTGAATGCCTTTTCCAACAGTGAAACAAAATGTTATTTTTTTTAATCTGATCAAGCTATGACTACATCCTACTCCTTATAGGCACTATTCCTCAATCTGTCTCTAATGGAAAGAGAAAAAAAATACTTTACAAAAATGTGAAAACCCACATTTATGAGATTATAATAACTGCTGAAAAAAAGAAAAATTTTGTAGTTATAGGAGTTTTCCATGTTTTCCCTTTACAGCTGGACTGATGTATGTTTATCTAAAATGAAATAGTCATAATAAGATCACAGTTTGGTTTGTACAACCAAAGCACTAAAGGGGAGTAAACAATTATTTGAAGAAAATTAAGTCACCTGGTCTATGAGAAAAATTGTGACCCAAGACTGTATGAAAACTCATGTGATAAATAAGGCCTTTTTTTTTTTTTTTGAACACACTTCGGAGGATGCCAACACATACGAAACTCTAGAAAAACATTACTCTGATAGTATATGGCTTTTTGTCTGCCATAAGTTATATGAAAACGGTCTCTCGAAAGGAAATCTTTTTTCTAATCAACTTCTTTTCTTCTTTGGAAAGAATTTCAGAAGAAAAAAAATCTTTAAAATTTTGTGATTTAGAAAAGTTTCTATGACCTCTCTTTAAAAACATTCAGAATGTATGTAACAATGTTGTATTACTTAAAAAAGCCTATACAACATCAGATTGCAGCCTCTATCACCCTCAGACTTCTTATTTTATTCCTAACCTGCTTGTGTCTGAAGCATAATAACTACTGAGAAAAGCAATATGCAATATCAACAGCCCTCAAGAAAATAATCGGGTTTGCTTGATAATTCCTTGCTAATATTTTTACTTGGTTCTTTAATTCACATCAAAAGTTGAAATTTCTATTTTATTAAATTTTTACAGCACAATCAGAAAAAAAGCCTGTGCTAAGGTAAGGTACATGAAAAACACTTAAGACCAAATCTATCAGCCTTCAGGGTTTCCATTCCATCTTCACTACATAAAAAGCCTTCTCCCAAACTATGCATTTATTCCTCAGAGTTTTGACCATTGTAAACTTCTTCTGTTAAGTATATTTAAATTGAAACCCAGGTATAGAGAACTAAATCCATATTTAAGCACCTAAATTAAAAGGAATCTGATTTTCAAAGCTATTGAACACAAAAATGGGTACCTTTTATTTAGTGCTTAACCTTAGGTCACCAAGTTTGAAAGTATGAAAGTATCTGCTTAATTGTTACACTTATTCACAATGTCGAAGGCAGTCATGTTATTTATTAAACAGTTTTGATAAACAATAGTATTCAAACTTTGCAAACAGTACTTACTTGTTGCTTCCCATTCAGATTTACTCAAGGTTCCCTTTAAAGAAATTGATAACAAGGCAATATCACAAATGGAGTATGATAAAATATAAATCAAACATTCCCCATAATCATGAATATTTTGAACAGTTAGTAACAAAAATACTTGTCTAAGAAACCAAGCTGCTTTTTCTTTACATAGGTGATCAATTAAATTAATCTATCAACTAATAGGAAAATTTCTTTTTCAGTCATCTGCAGGTTTGAGATAATAGCTTAGCTAACTCTTTTATTCAGTTTTTCCCTCTTGATATAGGGTTTTATGTTACACTATCACTACATTTTTACTATAAGGATCAGACCTTTATTTAAATATATCAGTGAGTGGATAAACAAGTACTAGAAAAATAATCTCAGTTTAAAGGGAAGAATGTTTCAATCTATGACTTACATTCTACACGGATACACTACCCTTTAGTATAAAGGACAATTAAACATCAGGTCTCTTGCAAAAGAGAGCGGGTACTGGTCATTCTAAACTATAGTTGTTTCTTTGAAGAATATAGTAAGTTTTCCATTTAATTTTAACATTGATTTTTATAAAATTTAATATGCCATTAAATAAATTGTCTACTGAGACCCTAATTTTCAGAACACTTATGTATGTACTTTATACAGATGAAGAATTCCATGACTTCAATCAGGGCCGGTGCAACCATTTAGGTGACCTAGGCGGTCACCTACGCCACTGGGATTTGGGGGGCACCATTTTCTTCGGCAGCGACCGCGGCAGCCAGATCTTCGGCCGCCCCGGTCGCTGCCGGCATTTAGTTAAGCAGCCACGGCGTGCTCGGGGAGGAGGCGGGGCAGGGGTGAGCTGTTTCACTTCTCCCGCCTCCCAGGCTTGCAGTACTAGTCAGCTTAGGCGCCGCAAGCCTGGGAGGCGGGAGAAATGAAGCAGTGATGGCATGCTCGGGGTGCTCGNGGGGGGGGGGCGCTACGCAGGGGAACTCCCTGCCCCAGCTCATCCCTGCCCTGCCTCCTCCCAGAGCACGCCTTGGCCGCTTCACTTCTCCTGCCTCCCAGGCTTGCAGCACCTAAACTGATTGGCGCCACAAGCCTGGGAGGCGGGAGAAATGAAGCAGTGATGGCATGCTCGGGGTGCTCGTGCGCGGAGCAGGGGTGAGCTGGGGCGGGGGGGTGCCTCAGGGCGGAGGTGGGGAGCTGCGTGGAGGGGGGCGCGCCTCAGGGAGGGGGCGCGCAAGGTGGAAGTTTCGCCTAGGGCGCGAAACATCCTTGCACCAGCCCTGACTTCAATGGAACTGAAGTTAAGCAGAATCCTAAGTGTTTGCAAGTCTAGACCCTACGTTTCACTGAACACATTTTGCTTCTGACAAGATTCTATCACTTAAATAAAAACCACTTACCAGAGGTAACTTTGGTCTGCCATCTTTCATGAGCTTTTCCGCATGCTCATAATCATCAGGTTTATCAGAGACAAGTTTGGAATTATCATTTGCAGGATATGGCTGAAGAAAAGACATAAGTTACTACATAATGACTAGATGTTTAAAAAAAAACAAATAAGTGAACAAAAAAAGGTGTCTCCTACATAAGAGTATGCCTACACCTCAACAGAAAATAGGCTTGTGCCACCTGACTTTAGCTAACAGGGCTCAAGTTAAGGGAATGTTTAATTGCAATGTAGACATTCAGGCTCAGGCTGGAGCCCAGGCTCCAGCCCAAATATCTACACCACAATGAAACAGCCCCTTAGCCTGAATCCCACAAGCCAAAGTCATCTGGAACAGGTTATAGGTTTTTAATTACACTGTAGACATACCCTGAAAGATGCCTTAAAGGGAGCTCAATACCTATGAAAAAAGTCAATTTGCAGTTATTTCAATGCCTACCATTAGATATCCAAGTCTGAAAATTTGCCTTCTGGAAAAAAAAAAATTAAACCAATTTTTATGCTCAAGCAGATGTATACGAAATCCTATTTAATTACGTCAAACAGTGAACTAGAACTGACTACTACTTACTGCAGAGAAATGATAGATATGTATCTCTATCTATAGAGCTTATCGATCACATTCACTATTGTAAGACTGTCCCATCACTGTTCTGTAATAGGGTAAAACTGATAAGATTGAAATGGCTGCCGAACTGTTTGCTCCAAGTACTGGAAATGAAGTCCTATGCAATTCTGAAGTTATAAAAATAGATGAATGCTCAAAACATCAAAAATGAGACATGACATAGCTATCATTTTTAAACAAAGTTACCAATTAGAGTTTTAAAATAGATTTAGTACTTGTGAAAGATTCTAGATACCAGAAAGTGATTTTTTACTTATTCACAGTTCAGCTGTAGGACAGGTACCAGTACAAGTTCCTGCACACTGCCAGGGAAACTCACCACAATCCTGTTCATGAATTACCCAGAGGCCCAATGCTAGAAAAGGTATATCTACAGTACAAAATGATGTCAACCTATGGCATGTCAACACACAGCCACCGCAGTAATTAAATCACTTTTGCATGTCCACACTATATTCTTTGTGTCGGCGGTGCATGGCCTCACCAGTATAGCGCTTGCACCAATTTACTGTTAGTCTGGGGCACTGTGGGACGACAACAATAGACGTAAGCAACGCAGTGTCTGTACGAACATCTACACCTAACTACATCGACCTAAGCACTACACCGCTTGTGGAGGTGGAGTTAAGTCAACATGGCAGGCAAGTTACATCGGTAAGAGTCACATTTTAGTGTAGCTGTTTATAGAGTTATGTTGATGTAAGCTGCCTTATGTTGACCTTCGTAGTGTGGACCAGGGCTTTGTCTAGTATACTATCACAGCTATCAACTTGGATGGGCATCAGTCATCATGTTTAAAAAATAAAAGTCTACAAACACGACAAACTACTATCATTTCACACAAGCCATCACAAAAATGTACAGTGCATCTGTAACACATAATTTATATAGTATTTACATCTCCAGTGTTTGTCCTTTCTTGATGCTGCCATTGCAAAAACCTTGCTTCTGACCTTAAGCATTGTAGCATTCTTTTCATCTTGACAGTTAATCCAAAATACTGTGGCAAAACCATATTCTTCTCTCTGATCCTTTTCCCCCTCCTTGAATCCTTTCATTAGCTTCCTTGCAAAATTAACCTACTATCCTTGTCTTCATTTTTCAACACATCTTTAATCTTGTTTCCTCTTATTCTCAACTCTTGCTCTTCATTCTGCTTACTCTAAATTTTCTGCTCTTCCGGTATAAGCAAATTCTCTCCTGACAGATTATGGCTAGGTCTTCACTAACCAAAAAAAGGTGTGATTTTATTATGGTGTAACTAATGCTGGTTAGCTATTCTGCTGTACAAACATAGTGGAGACAAGGCCCTTTAGTTTTACTGCACTGTAAACTAGGCACGATCAACCATGGTCAGGAGTGTGTGTATAGTGCTAACCTCTCCGGGTTTGGAAAACTGACTGAAGCTGCAGAAGACACACACACTCCCGTTCCTTGGGGGAACCAAGTGTAAGTGAGACACTCCGGGACATAGCTATAAGACTAGTTATGGATTTACATTTAAAAGAATAATTGTCCTGTACATACAAAGTATTTATTTTTGTACACAATTCAATTCTTGCTCGGTTTTCTAATAAATAGGTTTCTTGCACACAAAAAAGGTAATTTTATGACAGACAACAGCAAGTCCTTCTATTCCAGTTCTTCCTCTTGTTTATAATGGAGGCATCGGACCACTCTTTACAATGAACAGTTATTTATTAGCACCAGATATTACAAATATATATATATACACACACACACAAACACACCCCTATATAAAAAGATAAGCAAATACAAAGCACAAGTGTGTAGAACCTGTTAAATGGAAATTACAAGTATAACATGCATAGTTGCCTAGTAACCTAATACAAAAACTTGTCCTCAACAGAATATACTTGAAACTCGTTAGCTACAAAATTTAGAAGATTAACTGCTTTCAGCAGCATGCCATAGGAACTATTTGACTCCTACAATGCCAGCACTTGACTAGTAGTCATAATTTATTGCCCAAAGCTACTGCTAAAACTAGATCAACCCCAGCAAAAAGCAAAACACTATTTAAATGAAAGAATGAGTTTTTTAAAATCAGCATTTTTATATTTACCTCCAAAGCCTGCATTCGCTTTAACAGCATTTTATTTTCCTCATTCTTAATCTTTTCTTCGTAGAATTCCCGAAATGTCATTTTGTAGACTAGTTTCATGCCATATTTTTTTGCCATTCTGTGAAAAAGCAACAAAAGCCTGAGTTTATCATAGTTGATAGTTTTGACTCAGAGGGACATCATATGGTCTTCAGTAGAACTGAAACCTCTAACATTATATATTTATGGCTTTTATCAGAAAGGCTGGAAAAGTCCACACTGCCATCAAATATCCATTTTCAAGGAGTTATGTCATCAAAAATTCTCTGCTCTAAGCCTGGGTATAAATATTTCTGACTTGGTCAGAGCAATTTCTCTTTCCCTGAAACACAAAAGTTTAGATGACAACTCAATCTGAATTTGGAGTAAAAAACTTTTTTTTCTTCTCTCATTATGCCCCTGCATCAAAATCACTACTATGACTCCTTGAACCCATGAAGAGTTCTATCAACTTAAATGGGATTCTGCACAGGTCTATACTAACAGAACCTAATACTAGAGCTGGGCCTATAGGAATCAGAGGACTTTTGCCTAATTATTATTATTGTTTATTTGTATTACCATAATGCCTAAGAGCCCTGATTATGGACCAGGACTCCATTGTACTGCACTCAGTACAGAGAGAATAAAAAGAGAGTCCCTTCCCCAAGTATAAGACAAGAAACAACAGATAGATATAGACGTGGAATACAAGGAAACAATGAGACAGTATTGGTCACCATGAGAGGCACTAGTATTAGCATATCAGCAGTCCAACTCTTGTCAAGTTTGAGGCATCACTGCAAAGGCGAGACCTTTAAAAAGGAATTTTAAGGATAACAAGGTAGCTTTGTGGGTGTTTACATGGATCTAAGAAATTAACAAGTGGGCACTGAAGGCTGGCATTACTGGCCAATCAGCAGGAGCTGACATTTCAATAGTAAATGACAGATGACTAGGAGGGTGGGGATGGGCCTTGAAAGCGAGTACAAAACATCTAATGTTTGATGTGAGAAAGGGAAGCCAGTGAAGTGATCCAAAGAGAGAAGTTACGTGGTCAAGGCAGTGGGCTAGAATAATATTCTTTGCAACAGCATTCCAAATGGATATGAATGGGCAAGACTGCATTTGTCAAGGCCAGAAAAAAGAATGTTGCAGTAATGGAGACATGAAATGGTGAGAACCTGGACAAGCTGTATGGATGGATAGGAAAGACTGTACTTTACATGTAAGAGAATCTATAAGATTGAGATAGAGTCTGGACGCAAGGATCTAGAAAGGTCTGAGTCAAAGATGAAGGACTAATTATTGACGTGGGCAACAAGCAAGATGGTTGTCCTTCAGCTAACGATTTAAAAGTCACAAGACAGAGGCCAAGATTTCATTTTGGACAGAAGGATGACGGTCCGGGGGGAAGAGATAGATCTGAAAGCTGTCACTATAGAGAGGATAGTTGAATTTGTGCTGCAGATTGGAGATTCTCTTCTTTACACTTCAGATAAAGAGACCAATGACAGAGCTTTGTGAAAGCCAGACAATGCTGGACGTGGGGAAAAGGTGGATACACTGAAGGACTTGCTGAAGGGGCAATTAAAGAGGTAGGAAAAGAACCAAAAGAGGACAGAGTAACAGAAATCAAGGGACAAGAAGAGCATGATGATGGTGTCAAAGGCCACTGACAGGTTGAGGATGAAGAGTACTGGTTCTGAGCTTCACCTAGGAAACCATCATTAAAGACTTTGTCAAGAGCCTTTTCAGTGGAGTGCAAGGGGCAGATATTAGACTGAGGAGAGTCTGGGATGGAACTGAAGGAGAGAAACTACAGACAGCAATTCTAGATAACATTTTCAATTAGCTTAGACCTTGTCTACACTATGGGGGGAGATTGATCTAAGTCAATAACGTAGCTGAAGTCGACATACTTAGATCTACTTACCATGGGGTCCACACTATGCTATGTCAATGGGAGACGCTCTCCTGTCGACTCCCCTTGCACTTCTCGTTCAGGTGGAGTACAGGAGTCGACAGGAGAGCGATCTGCGGTTGATTTAGTGGGTCTTCACTAGACCCGCTAAATCGACTGCCGACACATCACTCACTGGGCATCCCCCTCCAGTAAGTGTAGACAAGCCCTCAGACACGAAAGGGAGATGGGACAGTATTTGGAGAGGCAAACGGTGTCAAGAGTGGCATGTTTTATTTCTTTTGGGTTTAACACAGGAGAGGTTGAAGCATGCTTGTATTATGAGCAGAAACAGCAAGGGGTTAAGGAAAAAGGTAAGGGAGGAGATAAGTATGGGTGAGAGAGATCAGGAGATAGGATGGGTTCAGTGCACAAAGTGGAGAGGTTAGAGAAGAAGACAAGGGAGAAAGAAGAGAATGTGGGAAGGAAAGGCAAGCTGTGGGCAGAGGAAGGTCACATTATCTTTTGTCAATTTCTGAAACTTATTTAGTGTTAGATTTTTTAAAATCTGTTTCATATATAATGAAACAACTATTAAAATTCATTTTGTACATATGTATAAATTCCCACACACACACACAAGAAGTTAGCTGAAAGTGAGATTTTTAGCTAGATGCATATTTACATATCCTCACACACAGACCATAGAGCAGTGTTTCTCAACTACTACTCTGTAGAAGCCTCCTGGATTCATGAGATTTCACTGACACAGTTTAGGAAGACAGCAAGTCAGTCCCTGATATCAAAAAGTTGAGAAACACTGCTGGAGTATATACTATTTCAGAGGAAGTCTCTGGAGGAAAAAAATTGGGCTTTTTACCTTCTTTAGCTTCATTATGATTTGAAAAGAAGGCCTGAAAGAAAGAAGGCCCATTTCACAATTAACCCCAATAATAAGAGTTCTGTAGGACAGATTATGCCTTCAGTGACTCCCGTACAACCCTACAGCCTGCAACTAGTTGTGCTTTAGTAAGCATTTATATCAATAGACTGACAAGTCTGAACAGAATCCTCAGCATTCTTAGATATGTTGGCTCTACAAGCCTAACAGTGGCTTTTTTTATTCTATCCATATACATCACATGGGCAGATCACTTCACTTTTTTAGTGTTACTTTTCAGAACAGAAATGCTCCCTGAAGGGTAAAATCCTGGTTCCAGTGAGTCAAACAGTTTTACACTGACTTCAACAAAGCAAGGATTTCTCCCCAAGTATCTTAGCATTTTAAGTAATAGCAGCAGGGGAAATTAGTTCATTCTGAGGCACAACTGAAATCAGCAGGGTCCTGTTAAAAAACATGGAGGTCTTAAAATAGTTGGCAGCACAGTATAACCAATTTACAAATACCATAAAAATATAAAGTTTTAGCTACCTGATCAAGAATCTGAAACACTGTTTTACACCAGCATCTTAATTTGGGGTTACTACTCGGGATCTGAAGATAGATTTTTTATTGCAAGAATTTTCACTACCAATACTCCAAATATGAACCAGATTTGAGAGAATAATAATAAAGCATTTTAAGTAGTATATCCTGATATTACAGTAATGCCTGCTGGTAGATTTCTGCTAGACAAGTGCTCATATAATTCTTCAAAAATTGATTATATAATGAAGTCAGAAGTAAACTTACTCTATCAGCAAAGGAAAATAAACCAAGAACTCAGGGACATCAACCACTCCTTCCAAGTTAAAGTCATACTTGCAGCCAAACAAGGGATACTCCCCCTTCTTCTCAAACTGTACGGTGTACACATCATTCCCAAATGAATCCGTTTCTGAGGCTTCAAGTCGCTTTCTACATAAAGATATATAAAAAGAGTAATCATTGCTAAATACACCGTTATTCCCATTTTGCAGATAAAGAAACTAAAGAGAGGTGCAAGGACCTTGGACAAGGTCACAGAAGGACACAGTCCATTCCAATGCCCTATTCTCTGCACTGCACCATCTCCCTTAATAAATTTAGCCATCAATTAGGACTAATAAAAACATGGGAATGAAAAAGTTTTTATTCAAATTTCAACAGTCTGAAGATAATGGGTTATAACACTCAAAGGGGTCAAGAATTAGACAAACATGGAAACTGAACTCTTTATCCTTTAGAGGCAGTTCAGGCTTAGAAATAGGCAGATTCAAAAGTGTCATAGAGGAAGCTTGCAGCTACAGCCCACACTGTACTTCTTTTGTCACCAATTAAATCAATACAGAAGCATTATGTGCTAGGAACTGTAGTACCCTGAGGGCACACCTCCCTATGAAAGATGAGGGTGGATGCAATCTGCTCCATTTTATTCAAATTACTATATGCCTGACTCTCCCAACAAGCAGGCAACACAGGCCCTCAGCTGGAAACATTTTGCTGTAAAATTCATCAAGGGCACTCAAACAGTGACTCTCCTTTACATTTGATAACATTTCATACAATTTTAAAAATTAATAGAATGAATAGTACTTACACAAGCTCAAAGCTATTTGGAGTTGTGCCAATAAAATACCCTCCAGGACAGAGATTCCCACAAGCATTTTTAAGCATCATGTCAGCCTGCTCATATGTCTCAAATGAGTAATGGTAAACAAACTGACAGCTGCATATGTCGAAACACATATGTGGATCACTGTAACTGTCAGACAAAAGTTCCTGAAATGGATTAAAAAGAGTTATGAGACATATACCAAAGGCTGCAGAAACAAAAAAAGTGGTTTGTGTTAATCCTCCAGCAGTGCATGCCAATCCCAGAATCCAAGTACTTGAAAGAAAAAAAAAAGTTTTTCCCTCTTCCCTCAGCAAATTCAGACACAAAGTACTGCTTGGTAGAAGGAGAAATAAAATGAAATAGAAAGCCCATTAGGTTACAACTTTTAGTTTCCAAAATAAATTCTAGTATTGTTACTGAGAGTTCAGCTGCAAGTGAATTATGGCAAATTTTATTAAGATGAATTTTCAGTTTACAAAATTTGTAGATATTTCTACATGTTTTTGTGCTTTCTAAATAAAAACAGCAAAATAAGTGACTTCAGTTTTGAAATACAATTTACTAAGTTAAAAATAATCAATGTATCATTTTTAATCACATGGTTTTATTGCATGCACTTGCACACACACCCTTTCCCCACAGACACAATTAATCTGTGATTGCTAGAATGAGTCCTTGGAATTTGAGTCAGACTGGTCTTTCCACAAGCCTTGCTACAAGAGACCAAAGCTGTGAAAAGTTATCAAAATAAGTTCTAAATATAAGCAATATGGAAAATAAAAATGCTACTGGAAAACTTCATGCTACTGAAATGCAACATATTAGGTGAAGATTATTTAGCTCTCCTAAATTAAAGTCAGAAAGTCTTCCTCATTTGTTCTAGAGGTAGGACAGAACACAGGCCCATCAAGACAAATTTGTATAACTTCCCTAGTGGCTATGTAGCAACAGTTAGCAAAATTTTAGGAATAATATGACCCCATTAGTTAGTGGGGAAATTGAAAGGCACCACAGTTAGGTGAAAGATGTATTCATCCTTCCATGAGTACATTACCAAACAACGAAAGAGTTTGTCAGAACTCGTTTTAAGCAACTGTTCGTTAACTTATATAGTTCTAATGATTATGTAGAAAAGCCCTAAATTAGAGACTCAGCGTATAGCAAGCTGGGGTGTAAAATCTACAGCACACTAACCTGCTGTGTGCTAAGTGGCCAAAGTGCACTACGGAATGAGTGTGTGACAGCAGCGTCCACACAGCCAACTAGTGCATTGTACGTTTACACCCGCATCTTGCCACACACTAAGGCCTGGTCTACACTGGGGGAGGAGGGGGAAATCGACCTAAGTTATGGAACTTCAGCTACACGAATAATGTAGCTGAAGTCGACATACTTAGATCTACTTACCGTGGTGTCTTTATTGTGGTAAAGTTGACGTCTGACACTCCCCCGTCGACTCCGCCTACACTTCACGCTCCAGTGGAGTACCAGAGTTGACGGGAGAGCGGTCAGCGGTCAATTTATCACGTCTAGACTAGCCACGATAAATCGACCCCCGCTGGATCGATGGCTGCCCAGTGCATAATGTAGACAAGCCCTAAGTCTGCATATAGACAAGCCTTTAGTGCAGGGGTTGGCAAACTATGGCCTGCGGGCCGGATCCAACCTGCCAGCCATTTTAATCTGGCCCTCAAGCTCCTAGGGGAGCGGGGTCTGGGGCTTGCCGTACTCTGGATCGCCAGCCAGGGAGCAGGGTTAGGGGCTGCTCTGCACGGTTCCTGGAAACAGGGCATGTCTCCTCTCCAGCTCCTTCACGTAGGGGCAGCCAAGGGGCTCACTGCTCCCATCCCAAGGGAGGGCCCCACAGCTCCCACTGGCCGGAAACCACAGTCAACGGGAGCTGCAGGGGCAGCACCTGCAGACAAGGCAACAAGCAGCAGAGCCGCCTGGACGTGCCTCCATGTAGGAGCCGTTTGGGGGACATGCTGCTGTGTCTGAGAACCACTTGAGGTAAGCGCCGCATGCAGTCTGCACCCCTGAGCCACCTCCCCCAACCCCCTGCCCTGATCCCCCTCCCGCCCTCTGAACACCGGAGGACCCTCCTGCATCCCAAACTCCACATCCCCAGCCCCACTCCAGAGCACACACTCATGCCCCAGCCCTGATCCCCCTCCCATTCTCTGAACCCCTCAGTCCCAGCCCAGAGGATCCTCCTGCATCCCAAATCCCTCACCCCAAACCAACCAAAGAGCCCTCACCCCCAGAGCCTTCACTCTCCCCCCTGCACCTCAACTCCCTGCCCCAGCCCTCTCCCACACCCTGAACTCCTCATTTCTGGCCCTACTCCAGAGCCTGCAACCCCAGCTGGAGCCCTCACCCCAACCCCCAATTTTGTGGGTATTCATGGCCTGCCATACAATTTCTATACCCAGATGTGGCCCTTGGGTCAAAAAGCTTGCCCACCCCTGTTTTAGTGTAACAATTTAACCTTAAAGTGTTCCCTCCTTGAAACACTCCTGAACTTTTACTCTAGTGACATCCAACATTTATTCAAATCAGAATGCCAAGAAACTAATTACAACACTAGTAAATAAATAAAGCAGAACAACTGTACCTTGGAGCTATCAGCTGTTACAAATTCTGCATTGAAAATGTATTCATTAGAACGACACCGGGCTTTCATGTCTGCATACCGCTGTTGGCACTGTTGCATGGAAACTTCAGCAATATCTATAAAAAAAATAAACTGCATACACAAACTTCTCTTCAGATAGGAATGATTGGAGTTAGAGCTGATATACCATAGTATGAGTAAAAGCTGGTTTTCAGTAGCTATGCTGGATTATGAAGTTTTATTTATACTTATGTGGACTACAAGGAACTAGGCACATTAACTTGTTACACACATACTTAGTACTAAAAATGGCAGAGAGCCAAACCAACGTCCTTAATTTTAATTTAGCTCTCATACAATAAAATAGAAATTCCACAGAATGTAAGCTTTAATAAAAGAAATTTCTAGCCATTACAGTTGTCGTGGAAACCTTCACAATGTGAAGAGATTGACGGATGTAAAAATGATGCAGTGTTGTCTTCAAGAGTTTGCAGAGAACTCTAAAGAGTTGTAACGCCTTGTTAGACTAGAAAAAAAATGACACACTTCACCTGGATAGATATAGTTCAGTAGCACTTCAAAAACCCACAGAGTTGAAGGTTTCTTTTTCTTTACACTTGCAGATAAAAGGTGCTTAGTTGAAATTACTGAGGACATTCAGGGCTGCTCTGTGCTACAAAGTAGCTGACGGCTGTGAAAAATTTCATGCCATGGGTGATGTATATATCAGGGCTTAGATCAACTTAATTACATCACTGTAGTGTTTCTAATGTAGACATACCTCAATGTCAGCAGTAAGAAGTTTGTCTAGTGTAGACTACATCTAAGAGATGTGAATGCCACAGGCATAACTGCTGACTGAATAACGAGGACAATGAGACAGTTTTAAATACTATTAGTGTGCAATGTGTAACTGGTTTAGACCATTATAGGAAGTGTGTACACAAATCAGTTAACTGAACATGCAAATGGCCAAAAATACCCAATGAGGGTAGAAAATAACTTTGCATACTGTGGTCCTCAAGAATAATTTTCCCCTCTCTATAAAATACATAACTATTAGTAAAGGACTGTTACTATAAAGAAATCTTTATAATATACCAGATTTAAACAAAAATGCTATTTATATATGGTAAAAGGAATGAAGGGTTCAGTCAATCCGATCCCATCTCCTCTTCATAGCTAATTCTGCAGCAAAGACAATTCCAACCCTGTGACAGCACAGTAAACTGGTAAAATAAAAATTAGCCTTTTCCCTAGCATTATAATTTTTCTCAGAATCTAAAATCTCTAAAAATAGTTCCCTGCTTTTTCCATAGTAAAGAAAGTTTTCAGGACAATACCAATGCACTTGTTTTGCAGTGCTATATTGCCAGTATCTTCCTTTAAAACTTCCTTGATAAAATGCTCCAGTAACTGGAAAGCAAATTTAAGATCAAGATTATACAACTCTGTATTATTAATTCTGTAATTAACAGTTGATTAATTTGATTCTGTAATTAAGTGGTGACTAACAGTGTCTGCACTATCTACAGTGCAATTGAAAACCGATGGCTGGCCTATGCCAGCTAACTTAGGCTCATGAGGATCGGGCTAAATGGCCATTTAATTGAGGGGTAGAAATCTGGGCTCAGGCTGCAGCCTGAGCTCTGGGACCCTCCCACCCAACAGGGTCCTGGAATCCGGTCTGCAGCCCAAGTCCAAACATCTATGCCACAATTAAACAGTTCCTTAGCCTGAGTCTGTGGGCTTTTAACTGGAGTGTAAATATACGCTCCGTTTTTCATGGCAATTTTAAACAAACATTTTTACTCAATTCCAAACATTCACTTTGTATTTATGAGGTAAAATGGATGATAACTGAAAAGAAACACTAGGGACTTTCCACTCTGTTTATGCTAACAGTTTAACCAGGAACCATTATAAAATGAACATCATAAAAAAAGCCAGGGCAGAGCACTGAAATGAAGTTCCCTCACAGCAAGCACAGCATTTTTGGACATATCCAGAAAGAAAAGAACAAAGTGTTGTGTTCATGGTACATGCATACATTTCCACAGAACCTTTTGTACTGTCTCTAGAAAGTTACTTTGCCTTCTTACCTGTGCACACAAGTTTGCTGATTTTGCCTTTTTTCCATTTAAGCAGGTCTCCACCTTTGCCACATCCCAGATCCAACACAGTGATATCTCGCTTCCTACGTCGTACCTTTTCTATAAATTCACCTACAAAAGAGGAAGTACACATTGAACTAACAGTGAAGCCTCTTTCATTATACAAAGTTCTCTAAAGCATAAAGTCTGATATTTTAGAATTTCAAAATTCATTGGAAGATGACATTAGAGTTTGTTTAAAAAAAAAGTTTGATTCGAGCTCTGTATATTTCTTTTCCTGAAGTGTGTTTTTTTAAGTGTGTGTGGATGAGTGGGGGGAGGGGTGAGACTTTTTTAAAAACACATTTTATCAATGTCATAAAAGATTTGGAGGGGAAAAAAAAGAATGAATGCTTCCTGGGCTAAGTGTTGTGTGTGCAGCATAAGACAAGCCTTGGAAAGGAAGGGGTGTTTTATAGGACAGAAAAAAAAAAGCAATGTGTTGCTTTGTTTAACCCTGAGCCCAGAGGTGATTAAGAAGCAGGACTGACAAAATACAAAATGAATCTCATCCAGAATGAGGTTGGGTATGAATTATGAGCATGAGAGAGCATTCTTTTAATTAAAAGAAGGAATGAGCTACCCTAGTGGGTCTAGGAACACCAATGTGGACCAACTCAGAAATGGGTGGAGAGTGGAAAAAGGCAACAGAATATAGTATTTTTTTTTGGCTGCTATCATATTGCAAATTTATACATTTGATTCTCTCTTTACCACCCAGTCTAAGGTTTAGTAAGCATTACAAGGATTCTCCTTTCCAAAAAGAGTATTTTTTATCCCATGTGTGTTAGCTTGCATTTTTCAAAGTGGAATTTCATTTTGTTGCTTTTTATCCCTGGTATTACCCTCTCTAGGATCCTACATTATTTCTCTGCCCTAACCGGTGCTAGGATCTTATGCAAATTTATTTGATGTTAGTTTACTCCCAGTACATTCACAAAGTTATTAATTAAGCCTACGCCCAACAATATTCCTTCTGGCATACCTGCAGACCCTTCCTCCTCAACTTGATACTTCACTATTTCTTACCTTTTGTTCAGGGTCTTTTGGACAGTTTTTAATCCATGTTATAGACCATACACCCAAACAGATTTAAATTAATTCTGAATAAGATTTCAACAGACACTACACATCAAATGCTTTATAATAATCTAAATGTTACCCCTTACTGCTTTTATCCACTAATTTTTTAGTGCTAGAAGACAAATGCTATCAAGTTTTCCCTGGAAAAATCTTTTCTTTATAAATCCCTGGCACTTATTTCCCTTGGCTCTGCTATTCTTTATTTACTGATTTCTCTTAGTATTTGTTCCTTTACTTTACCCAAGTTTGAAGGAAGATTTATGGGAAAGTAAGTACCAGGATCACTTTTCAAAGTTACTACATTTTCTTTTTTCCTCTAATATTTTGTAGTTTTTCTATACTTTTAAAAATTATTGATCATACAGCAAGTACATTTGTCTCCCTTCACACTCTGACACATCAATGTTTTCAAATACTTAAAATGTACATAGTATAAAATTATTCTACATATGAAGTAATAATACCTCTAAAGGAAAAGATAATAAAAAATGAAATATTAGGACTTCTACGCGAGATTTTACAAGAACAAATTAACTCCTGAGAAACAAAGATTCTGTTTGCATGCACATGTTACTTGTGGGGGAAGGGGGGGGGTGGGGGAAAACTACAACAAGCAGATTAGCTTGTAAACTTAATATCTATCAAGTTTTCAGGAGCGTCAGCTGATGTTTAATGTTTTAAACAACATCTGACATGACCATAATGTAAGAGTATCTTATCAGGACTGGGACTCCCATTGTGCTAGATGCATAAAAGCACATAGGAAAAAGGAAGAAAAATCAATACCTTGAAAAGCTTGCAATCAAATTTTAAAAGAGCGGAACTAAATAATTTCCTCTGAGTAAAGATACGCTGTACTGAACACTAGACAGCAGAAAAATGTTTAGCTGCAGTCTTAACATGACCATGATTGTTTTGCGATGACCACAGGACATATTTGAATGTAACCAAGAAAATTAGATATACTGTATTTTATTGCAGTGTAATGACTAACTTTTCAAGTGAGGACAAAAGCAAGCAATAAAGGAGTCATACCAATGAGAAGACTCTTCATCCAGTTATTAAAATTTCTAAGGAAAAAAATGCGACTCTGGCTACGTTTTTCTAGTCCAACTTCTTGAAGTTCATTGTAATGTGCAGCTACAGTTTGCCCATGCCCTTCTTCCAAATGCTATACACAATGGAAAATAAGAGAATTAAATGAGAGAGTGTGAACACACTTCAGTGTTTAATTAAAAAGCCTGATGTTGATCTCAAGTTTTTAACACACATAAGTAGTAATGGCAAAGGTTACTGGTTTCATTTACATAAGACTATTTCCCAACTCCTCCCTTGATCACTGTCCTCAGTTCTTTAATTCCAACCAAAGAGGACACTCTTTAATATCTAAAACCATTAGTATTATTAGTTATTTGTATTGCTAGAGCACCTGAGACCCCAAGTCATAGCAAGATTCCACTATGCTAGACACTGTACAAACAGAACTGGCCAAAGTGGTTTCTGCTGAGTGATTCAAGGCATCTCTTCATTGCAGAAAGATGGTTTAAGTTCTTGAATGCTATTGCCATTGTTCACTGAAGAATCAATTTCATCCCAGTGAAGCCATGGATTTAAGGGCTGTATGTACATTCTCCAAAGGTTATTCCAAATTAGAACTTAAAAGTTTAGTATCAGAAATCCATTTTGAATTCACAGCCTCGGGGTACGTCTAAACTACAGCAGCATAGCTATGGCACTGTGCTGCAGTTATGCTACTGTAGCATTGTAATGTAGATGCTTCTTACATGAAAGGAAGAGAGAGACTTTTCCATCAATGCAGATAACCCATCTCTCCAACAACTATGTCAATCTAGCCACCTCTACACAGCGAGATAGGCTGAACTAAGTACATTACACAGAGTGCAAAAATTTTTTACAGCCCTGAGCTCTGTAGCTGTATCAACCTAGAAGTATACCCTGAACTCAGAAACCCTTTCTAAGTGTAGATCAACAAAAGATACATATGCATGGTTCATTTAATCCAACTGTCAGCTGGAGGGCCGGAGCCTCAGACCCCGGAACTCGGGGGCTGGATTAAAATGGCTAGTGTGCCAGATCTGGCCTGTGGGCCATAGTTTTCCCACCTCAGTTTAAAGTCTCTCATCATTCTAATTACCATCTTTCTTCCCAGTTCCTTCAGTTCCAACATAATTCTGTACTCAGTTTTCAGACAATAGCAGCAAATGCTAAAATTAATTTTTATGTTAAGTGGATCATGAGAGACACTGGCTGCTAAAATCTTAAACATACACTGTAAAAATGCTTGTTATAAATACTTTAAGGATCAATAAACTTCTCTAAACCCACAACCTGAAACAAAGATTTAATACCTGCCTATTATCTATTTTCAGTTATGTCTGACCAGTACTCACCACTTTTCTAGGATGATCTTCAAGTTCTGATTTTCTCTTTTTTGATGTGCTGTCCTCTTGGTCGCTAACATCTTCCTTTTCATTTCCAGCACAATGCCCTTTACCTGAAGTTGTATTATTGTCATCCGAACTGACAGCAGACTCTGCCTCTGAAGCTTTAGATGCTGTTCTATCTCCTTCCTCAACTAAGCTCTTTTCTAACTCTTGTTCTTCAGCCCTGCTCAAATCAGACATGTTGGAGGTTATTCTTCTTGTTGCTTGATCAAACAGGAATCAATGTTTTTTTCATGAATAAATTCTGTGAGAAAAGTGAGATTTGACTTTCAGTTTACAATTTATGCTTGTTCTCCCTTACATTATAAAAGCCCCATACCTAGAAACCTACAGAAACAAATTAAAATCAGTTTTTGCTACAGAGGGCACACAATCTAGCCCTCGTATTTGATTAGTCAAAAGAAGACAGCAGGTTAAAAAGTAACATTTTAAATTTATTCAGTTGCGTTTAACACAGATAACACCCAAGTTACCATACGAGTCTCTCTCTCTGTTCCAGTTTGTTCTGAGCATTTGACAGGACTTTGGTACAGCTAGTTTCACCTAAGCAGCTCTCCTGTTGGTGTGATTCTGTCTCATAAAAGAGAGGAAAGAAAAAAATTAAAATGAGTAAAACAAAGTGGTCAAAAGCAAGGGCTGGCAGAAAGGTCGGGGCTGGCATAGCCCAGGTAAGGGCCAGTCACTCCTGTCCCCAGCTGACTAGATTTCAAGCTGACGTTTTTCAGAGTCTAAAGCCAGAAGGGACCATTAGCTCATCCACTGGGTCTTCCTCCGCACCCCAGCTCTGCTCGGCTAGGACCAAGGCAGCCCGGTGACACCGCACTCCACTTTCTGGCCCGGTCCCAGCCACACTCGGGGAGTCTCACGCGCTAGTGCCAGGCCTAAGCCCCAGCAGAGGGGGAACTAGTGCGGGGCTCCGGGCGGGAAAGACCCCCCCATCTCTGACCCGCGAGCAGTAGAAGAGACTCTAGGCATGTCACCTTCACGCACCACGCCCCCCCCCCAACCTGACAACCGCGAAAGGGGCGGGGCGATGAGGATGGAACAGCTCCGCCTCCTCCCCCCAAACACCGGGCCCAGGCTCCGCCCCTTCGGCCCACCCACCAACCCTGGGCCTCTCTCTGCCCCGCCCTCGCAGGGCACATGCGGTCGCTAGCGCGAGCCCCATCCCGTTCCCCAGCAACGGCGCCCTCGCGCACCTCCCTCTTCTGCGTCCCACCTGGCAATCAGCAAGGGACGGCGCTGCGAGCCCCTCCCGCCTTGCACCACTTTGCCCCGCTCTCTTCCCCGGCAGCGCGCGCGCAGCCCTTCACTCTGTCTCCTCCCCTGCGGTGCGCGCGGGAACGTGAGCGTCGGCCCCGCCCCCAAACTTCCAGCTCTGCGGAAAGCAAATGACTCGAACCGCAGAAGCGGCGCGGGCACATGGAAGCTGTTTTCTGAAGGGCGGCTTCGCGCTCTGTGCTCCGAAGCCGGCCAGTGGCCCCCACCCGCGCGCGGCTCCTCAGGACAGAGAAACGTACTGGCCTGAGAGCCTGCGCAGCGATCACCAAACCGGGCTTTCCGCCATCCTCTTTGCGGAAGTGACGCACATAGAAAGCTGTGAGATGTTTATGTCATATCCGATGGGGGGAAGAATGAAAGCGCCGCAGTGGGGCACCAAATGCGCACGCGCATACGTGACTCCTCTCCAGTCTCGAGCGCGTCTGAAGGGAGGGAACTGGCTGCGGGGACAGCGGCCTGACGATTTCCAGGACTACAGTCCCCAGAAGGCCTTGCAGTGGAGCGTGCGCAGTGTGAACAATCGGGCCTGAAGGGGGTGGGGGTCCGGGAGCAGCTTAGTACAAGCACGTTGCCTGGAGGCAAGACAAGGCCGTTGCAGTCGGGTCCCAGCGTCCCCCCCGCGTGTGACTCTTGTGGCTCCGGCCTTATGGAGCAGCGGCCTGAACTCAAGGTACGATCCCCGCGTTCCGCCGGCAGGGGCGGGCGGCGCGTCGGGCCCGGGGGTTCCTGGTCAGCGGGGAGCGAGGGGCGTGACCCCGGGCAGCCTGACCCTCCGCTGCCCCAGGGACAGAGCTTCGGCCACTGCCTGCAGCGACTGGGACATGACGAAAAGCGGTGCGGGGAGGAGACGTGATGCGTGCCGCCCAGGGCTCCCTCTCCTCCTCCGCGCCCGGGGCTGTGGGGGTAGGAACGGGCTGCGGGCGCTCCCTGGCAAACGGCCTGGCCACTCCCTGCTTTGGAAACCCCACTTCGCTCAGGTCCCACGAGCGAAGGAGCTTGTGTGTGAAAGCTGGTGTGTAAAAGTGCTTTTGTCATCTCAGCTGTGCTCACTCCAGCATGTTTCCGTCCCCCTCGAGAAAAAAGTCTGGGTGGGCCTTGACTCGTTACACTCTCCTTGAGCTGCTCTCTCTGTGAGCGTGTTGCATCAACGCGTTACGCTTTCTATGTGAATAACTTCTGAGTTCATAGGATGTGGCTACAGCTACTGCTAGCAGAGAGGGTCATTTCAGGCAGGGACGGGAGCCTCAGATTTGAGAAATCCTTTTTCTTGTACCCCTCTTCCCATGTTCTGCTCCCTTCTTCTTCTCTGCCTCTTTTGCAATGAGGCAGCAGGAACCTGCCTATTGAGTGTTTGGGGTTTTCTTGATTCCCACCTTGGCTCGGCTAACCTTCCTAGTCACCTTGGGACCAAAGCAGAGAGTAGCTGACTGAAATCAAATTAGATAGAGAACTTTGTGTCAATTTTTGTTACAAAGTTGCTCTGGGGAACTCTCATTGGATGTTTGCTAATGACCACATGCAAGACACCAAAATGATATTCATTCATACTAGACTAAAGATACTTTGGGGGGATGTAAATATACCCATTGGCTTGGCTCCCCCTCTGTAAGGCTCAATGCCTACCCTCAGTGGGAATTGGATTCCATGCTGGTCTCTGTGTGCCTTTGTTGCAGAATTAACCTGAGCCCTTACTCAATTGTTGTTGTTAATGTGACTTCTGTCAACAAACACGCACAAAGCTCCCTGAATTTGGTGCTTTCAGTCTGAGCTAAATTGGCCCAGGTGGGGCTATGGACTGTAATCTGAGTGCTGCTTATATTGAGGCTTGTAACCTGCCCGCTTTACAGTGTGGATATAGGCTAAAGGACTGGAGTGCCACTGCTGATAGTCCTCCAGTGCCTTCCCACAATTCCCCATATATCCAGGAGCATTCGCAAGTTCTCTTACAACTCTGGGAGAGAACTATAAAGCAGGTCTGGTTACTGAAGCACTAAGAACCATGAGTTAGTTATGACCCCAAAATCTCTTAACACCTTACACTAACGTGAATGCAGCAGCTCAAGTATGGCTTTGCAATTGTGACAGCCATCACCCACAGTAGACCAACCAAGTGATCAGACACAGTCACCCAAGTTAATATTTCAGAGACTTTGTCTACACTAGCACTTTTGTTTGTGGGGAAAAAACACCCCTGACCGAGATAAGTTTCACCAACAAAAGCACCAGTGTGTACAGCTCTTTGTCAGAGGGAAATGCTCTCCTGCCAGCAGAGCTACCGCCACTCATTGGGGATGGTTTAATTAAGCTGGCGGAAGAGCTCTCTTCTGCTGGCATAGAGCGGCTACATGTGAGACCTTACAGCAGTGCAGCTGTAGCGGTACGGCTGTGCTACTGTGAGGTCCGTAGCGTAGACATAGAGAAGAGATGCTCTGACTTTCTCTTGATGGGGTATGGATACGTCTCCTCTCCCACACCTCTTCCCTGAGTTCCACACCCTTTGTTTTATAGGCTCCATGCATCAAATTGAGGTGCCACCCACACCCAAGCACCACCTTCTTATGGAGTAAAAATAAAATATCACAGCAGACTGTGCTCATGTTCATGAGTTGATTGCTGATCAAAACATGTAAGAGAGGAACAGTGAAGTAGTTAATATTGATATCTATCGGATGGCATCTGAATTAAAGTCCTGTTGCGATGAACGGGGCAGTTTGCGACTCTTAGCAATTCTATCAGGCTTACTGAAAATATGGATAGACGTAGCTGTATTTTACACTTTGTTCACTTTAAGAAGGTTATCTTTTTCAAATCTAATCTTATATTCAGGAACACAAAGTAGCTTCAAAAACAAACAACTTCAAAAAAACTGCATTTGGGTAAAAATCAGCATCCTGGCTTGCTTTCTTTGCTCTCTGGGTTTGTTCTTGAAGAGGTCGACATCTTCAAAATTCAGCTTAGTGTATACTTAAGTTTAACTGCATAACTATGTTGGTAAAAAGTGTCTCTCTTTTTTTTTTTTGTTAGCAACATGGTTATGCTGGTGTAAATTCTAGTGTAGATGCAGTTGTAGTGCTATAAAAGTGCCTATATGTTAATATAACTAAGCCTATACTATGGTGTTTTTGCCATTTTAACTATGCGGACATAGTTAAAGCAACAAAACATTTGTGTAGGCCAAGCCTCAGACTTTTACTCCTTCCCTTTATCACAGTGAATTTATTGGAAGACCACCTCAGCATTCTCCTTAAAGAGTTTGCAGAGAAAAAAGTGTCACTTTGTATTCCTACAATTCTGAGCATAACCACAACAGAAGGGCGTCGTTCCTTTCGACTTTTACTTTCCATTCCTGGAGTCAAAAATGCTAGGAGGAAGGCTCTCTCTTTTTCTGCATACTTTTAGAAGATCAGATATGTGGGTCTTCTCAGCAGTGAGTTGTTTTCATCATGTTACTCTACCTTGCAACCTTCATCTCTGTCAGACCGGTTCCCTTGAACCAAACTTTTAGGGATTTACTTGAGGTACATTGTAGTCCACAGGAGATTTGGAATCTGAGGCTGATCCTTGCCCTAAAGTGGCTGAACCAATTCGTAAAATATCAGTAGGTCTAACTAGAATCTTGATAATTCACTGTAGTGGTGACTTCCTGATGTTTTCAGTGGGTCAGCAACATTTCCAATAGACTTTCATCTCAGACTTTCACTAAGAAAATGATGATAAAAGCAGATGCTCTGACAGGAGGGTCCTCTCTAATCATCTTTCTCTCACTCTGCCTGTTTTGTCTGTTTAGATTGTTAGCAACTGCTAACAATTGCTGTGGTTGGGCTTCTAGGTGCTACATCTATGCAAATAGTAATTTGTGACCTCTTTAGTCTCTGAATTTCAAGGAGATACCCCTCTACGAGCAGTTCTGATCCTTTCTTTAGAAGTACCTAGTCACTTCTCACCCTCAATGTTTCTCTCAGTTCTCACAAATTATGCCTCATCACATCTGCCCATTTCATGATCCCTCACAAGAACACAGTTCAGTTCATGGTGCACTGACAATTCCAGAGGTGAAGTTTCTTCTGTTGTGGAGCAAAATGGTATTGTAAAATGCTTTAGGTAAGTCCTATGTTATTTGTGGAGACATGAAAGGGGAAATGCCACTTGGCCCAGCTATTCTTGTCATCCTATTGATCTGCCATCTGATGTTGCCCAAAAACTGATCTTGTTCATGAGTAAAAGTTAAAGAAACAATTAAAAACAGAGTTGTACAAGTGTGCTGGTGATTGTCATCAGTTATCAGAAATAATGCTTATCAGTAGTCTCTTTCCAGACTGTATGGAAAAATGGAAGAATTAGTGAGATGGTTGAGGACACATTGTAAAATATCATAGTTTCTAGATTATATTTTAGATTTTTTTTTTTTATTATGTAACCCCTTTGGGGTTTAGAGAGCATGGCTCCTTTAAATCTTTTTCCCCAGGGGGGAGGGAGAGGAGTTTCTCTCCTTTTTTCTTACTCTCTCCCTCCCCCCGGGGAAAAATTTAAAGGGGCCATGCTCTCTAAACCCCAAAGGGGTTACAATTATAGCCCTGTTCCTACAGTGACTTTAGATGTCTTTTTCCAACAGAGGGTGGCGAGAGAAAAAAAGTTTAAAGATGCTGTTTGATGGATCTTGTCTCCAGCATGTGCCAGTTGATCATCTGTCTGCTTTCCTTAAGAATGTCTAGATTTCTTAGTTACTCCATTAGAAAAAAAGAGAAAAAGATATCTTTCTTCTCTTTATGAAGCAGAAGGAATTATGCATTGAAGTACTGCCCTTAGCAATTAGAGACTTTTTTTTTTTTTTTTTAATCTTTTCTCCCGGAGTCCAATATGCTTTTGGAGGATACAGTGGTCATAATATCTGCAGTCCCATCCCCATCACTTTGCTCTGTTCTCCAGTTATAAGTGGCTGACTTAGGATTTGAAAAATTCTCTTGCCAGGTGAGCATTAGTGCTTTTCCGAGGTCTAAGCAATGGATTTAGAAATTATGATTCACTTTAAAATTAATCATGATGGTTGTAAAGATAATCCAGCAAAAGTAAACACGCGATGTTGTCATCCTGAGTCTGCAGACAGCTCCAGTATCTCTGCTGCTGATCATAGCATTCCCAGACATGATTCATAGACTCCAGGACTGGAAGGGACCTCGAGAGTTCATCGAGTCCAGTCCCCTGCCCTCACGGCAGGACCAAATACTGTCTAGACCATCCCTAATAGACATTTATCTAACCCACTCTTAAATATCTCCAGACATGGAGATTCCACAACCTCCCTAGGCAATTTATTCCAGTGTTTAACTACCCTGACAGTTAGGAACTTTTTCCTAATCCACTAAATCTCCTGCTGCATTATTGCTTCTTGCTCTATCATTAGAGACTAAGTGAAACAGAGTTTTCTCCCCCCCTTGTCTGATGACACCCTTTAGATACCTGAAACTGCTATGTCATGCCCTCTCAGTCTTCTCTTTCCAAACTAAACAAACCCATATCTTTCAGCCTTCTCAAGGTCATGTTTCTCTAAGGACCTTAATCATCTTGTGCTCTCTCGAGACCCTCTCCAGTTTCTCCTCCACATCTTCTTGAAATCGGTGCCCAGAAACTGGACACCACTACTCCATTGAAGTCCGAACCAGCTGCCATGAGTAGTATGCGGGAAGAACTGATCTCTGCTTTGCAATTCGTTTCAACACACCTGTAATGCATCCCAGAATCAGGTTTGATTTTTTTGCAACAGTGAATCACACTGTTGACTCATTAATTAGCTTGGTCCACTATACCCATAGATCTCTTGTCTGCCATCCCTTCCTAGACACGTTTCCCTTCCATTCTTATGGTGAAAAACCTGTTCCTTCCAAGTTGGAAGCACTTTGCATTTTCTTATTGAACTCATCCGGTTCCTCAGACATCTCCTTCTAGTAGTCATTTTGAATTTTAGACCCTGTCTCCCAAAGCCGTGCAATCGCTCCCAGTTTGGATATCGTCCGCAAACGTTTGAATAAGCCTACTTCTCTGATCCAACATCTAAGTCGTTATGAAGATATTGAATCAGAGCCAGGTCCCAAAACAGACCCTGCGGAACCCCACGTAAATTATACCTTTCCACAGGATGGGAGCCATTAATACAACACAATAAACATCGTCCTGCAGTGAGTCGACGGTTTATCTTCGTCGAGTTAGCAGTTATGCCATCTTCCACATACTCGTTTGTATAGCACCAATCCAAGTTTTTTCTCCTAACCTCCAATCCCCCCCGTCTGACCTAACTTGTAAGATGGACCTAGAGTATTTTATTGATAAGGATATTATTGATAGCGCACCGCACTGATACTCGCGAAAATGGACTCTTAGTGAAATTGTCTAGGTATACCACAGGACATCCACCGCTAGATTCTTAGGTCCCTCTAGTCACAACACAAGCTCGTATATCACATCCTCAATGAACTATGTGCTAGCAGAATTGGCTTTGACACAATCGTTCTTTGAGCGAAATGCCCTGAGATCGTGGCTATTCCCAACTAAAAGACCTTGTTCCAGTGAGCAGATGATTTCTTTAATTACTGCTCCGATATCTTCCTGAATAGAATATTATACTAACTGGTTCTATGTAGTTCGCGTGGGGTTCTATAGTAATGAATCTCCTGAGGTATAGATGAAGCACTTGAGTTGGGCCGCATTTCCACAAGTAACTCTGTAAGTCCATCTCCCGTCGCCACACGACTTTCCAAAGATAATACTGAGCGTCAGATACCTAATCCTCTCATTGTGATAATATCTTGGAGTATTCTAGGAGCATTCATCAGGCCTGGTGACAGATAGCAGGCATCTAACTTAAAGCTGAGAATTTTATACTTGTCAGCGCTTTTAAATTCATAATTCATCTGTTCGAAACCTACCCCCCCTCTCCCATAGAGCGTCTACCATCTTGTTAACATCTCCTTCAGACTCTCAGTGAAGACCAAAAACAAAGTAAGATATCTAAGTTCCACCCTGAGTTCCTAAAATATCCTGTAACGTTCGTCACCACTCCTCATGAGTCACGAATGGGCGCCACCTCTGTCTTGGTCGTGTCGCGTCTTGCTGCAACTGGGAGGTGATGAGGTAAGGAATCATTACCTGTTCCCTTTAAATCCCCATCAGAGCTAGTAGTTGGAGCACTCAATATTGGCCTTGCTCCTAATCTGCCCATAACATCCGGGCTGATCGCCTTATTCAGCCCTTAATGTAGATTGTACCGTGAGTTCCCATTTTTGGATAGACTCTATTTATTTGTAGGTTTATGCAAGATCTCGTGGTAGCCAAGGTGGTCTTTTGGCCACATTTTCCTGTCTTTCCTACCCATCAAATATAGCTTTGCTTTGGGTGCACCCATAATAGAATGTCCCCCGATGCGCATAAAACTGCCACTCTCCGCAGTTTGTTTTCCGCTCAGTCTTAGAGCCCAATGGACCCGGCTTACCAGTGCCTATCACTCTCTGAGCTACCAAAATCGCCCTTCTGAAATCCATGTCTTATTTCTGTACTCCCTCCTACCCTCCTTAGAATTGCAAATCCATGATTCAGGATCACTTTCACCGCAACTGACTTCACTTCAATTCTCAGAGTTACTCCCTATTGTTAAAATCAAGTCTAGAACAGTTCTCCCCAGTAGCTTTTTCAACCTTCTGAAATAAAGTTGTCTGCAATGCAGTCCAGGAAACTTATGGATAGTTTGTGGCCACGCGGTGTCTATTGCTTGCTTCCCAGAACAATATAGCAGATAGATATAGTCCCGGACTCATACAACGCAACCCAAAATCTGGGCTTTGGATGATGTTGTTCAGTTTAGAGTATTAAAACACAGGTATACCTTTCCGACACGGATAAATGGTGGGAAGTGCCGATGACCGTAACGAGGCCACCTAGCACGACATCACCATTGTTTGACCCTTTGATCCAACCCAGAGACTCTCAACACTCCGTCTCCTATTGTCCATTGCTAAAACTGTCAGTCCAAGTGTGTACATTTAATATATATCCCCTCGCATTAGCTAGGAGGCAACACCACCGCCCTTTTGCGCCACCGGTTTGACCTTCTTGGCACTATACCGACATTCCCACCTACCAAACTTACTCCAATTCATGTATTAGCCACACCATAGCGTTCAGGTTGACTCAACTATAATAGTCATGAGTTTGCCATTAATTTATTAGCCACTGCTTCGTCCTTGCAACCGTGCTTCGATATGCCGTAACCTCACTATACCTCTACTGCACATAGTGTAATCAACTCAGGACATACTAAAGATACTCTGAGTAATGATCGTTGCCCCTCTTCTGCTGGGTGTACCTGTTAACATTCTTTTTGGAGCAATCTTACAAATCCACAATGGTTATTATAGTATATTTTTATAGTTCAGGGTCCGCCGGCCCTCGTTTCTCTCTGCATTATAGCCGCACGCTCCCCTTGGTTTCCGACCCATCTCCAGGTCTTCATGTTTCCCCACTCATTAACAGACGCAGCCTCCATCTTTATAGGTATCTGATCACACTTCTTCTCAAGACCTGTGCATACACCTAATCGGTCGTGGATCCTAGTATTACAAATGCCCTCCTCAACGTGGTGTTAGGATGGTATATAAGGCGTTACATCTGTAAGCATAATAGGGTGGTCGTGCGCGTCTCACTGTCGTAAGAAAGGTGAGAGGCACAGAGAATAAGTGATTGCTAGAAGGATCACATAAATAACTTGTACCAGAGCCATTTATCTGCCTAGCAGTCCTTCCTCCTCGAATAGCATCCGTGTCAGGAAGCCAAAGCCCTCCTGTGCGACACCACCACTTTCGCAGCCTAAGGCATCACCTCCGTGAAATGCAACTGCTCTGCCATCCGGCCCCTACCTTTGAACAGAAGTAATCGGAAGAAAGTACACTCTGCGAGCTCCAGACCCACTCACCTGTACTAATGCGTTGCCAAGATCCCAGAGCCCTGCTAATCACGGGCACTCTTGAGTCCACTCAGCATCACCTTTATCGCAGTATCAAGTTCGTAGAGCCACACAAAACATCCTGCTTGGATGAGTAGCCATGGGGTAGTAGTCAGAAGCGCCGGAATGAGGATCCTCTTACGACAAGTGTGCCCACTGTACGTGGTAAAAATCATTGTCAGATACAGCACCACTTGGACTAAATGGTCAGCACTTAGTTACACCTCCCGAGAATAATATGTAGGGCGACCAGAGGGTTGCCCCTTGACGAAGCAAGATCTGCTCCCGTTCCTCCTTCCTAGGCTCAAAATAGAGTGGACAAGTCATGAATTTACTACTGTCTAGAGGGATTACATGCACATCACATTGTTTTCCCACCAGCATGAATGAGTGAGGCTGGAATCTGGGGCTCAGACAGTTCACTTCTACTAGAGAGTCCTCGCTTGAGCACACACATACATGTACACTACACTATTTCATAGCGATTTGTCACTTTCATGTGGTCCTCATGCAGACCTAGCCACACAAGCCTAGCCATGAAACGGGTACCAAGGCTTAACTCCTCCTATTACTTGTCGGCGGGTGACCAACTCCATTCTCGCATCTGTCATATTTCATAGAAGAGCATGACTGCAGACCGCAGCGAGGGAATGAGTTAGGCCACGACCGGAGGGTTCGCAAGCATGTGGTGGGAGCATAGCCTGAGACCAGAAATGCAACCAGCTGCCAGTGTCACCCGTTGCCAGCAAAGCCATCTTTGCGCTGCTATCACTAGATCTAACACCATTTGGACATGATAAGTGTCATTTGTGTTAAACAGCAATATGCGACTAATGTGGAATCACATTATACCAACTCTGGCACCACCTGAATAAGCCTGCACAGCGTTCTGCTCCCCAATGGACTAGCTGCGCAGGCCAAATTGTCTATCGATGAGAGATATCGCAAGAGATATGACCTCCACTCATATACACTAGCCACCTACCCTCCTAGTAAGACCTACTACCACCTAGAGCGTTGTCGACGTGAGATACCACCAGCAGTAGCAACCATTGTCTCACTAATGGAGTCCAGCCCTTCGAAAAGCCTATCCCCTTGGTTGTGGGAAAAAACATAAATGGGACATTGAGATGGAACTATGATAGCAAGGCGTACATCAAGATGGCATTAGTGAGGAGCATAGAGTTCAAACTCACACCACAAACCCTCAGGCACCATCCGGGCTAGAACGCCAGATCCATGCTTGGTGCTCTTGCTCTGGCTACAAGCGTCAGGTTGGAGAGGAGAAGAAGCAATGAGCGAAACGTAAATATGAGCGAAGAGACACTTTCTTATTCCTTTACACACATTAGTACAGCCGTAACCTCTTGAACCACAACAGAGAGGCAGCGTTCATCTCTCACTCTCTATTATCTCCACACTAGGCATACTAGATCGCTTGTCCGACTCTCGCTCTCGCGTCTACAAAGATGAGAGTTTGGAGATTAGTTTGGATTTATAATAAGACCAAGGGATTAACTAGGAGTCTCAATTACGCCACACAGAAGAAAGGAACACCACTCATACACAAGGGCCCCGTCCGTTCGCTACCCTCTTCCAAACCCCTTGCTAAACTCCTCGGTTAGCAGCCCCCTTGGAAAGCCCCCCCTGCGCTTGTGCGCGGCTTTAAAGCCTCTGTAAGGAGCCTGAGTGGAATGCACCGCCCCACTTTGATTAATGGCTCTAGAGTCTAACTCTTACCAAAAGTATGAATCGTTCTAGAGCTTCGATATCACGATCCTTGTCGCCCAATAACAATCTGTAAGAACTTACATGCTGGTCATCTAAATATAAGGAATAGAATGCATTCGTTCTTACAAATGCTCAGCTGCTTCTCTAAGCTGAAACAAAGGCCACAACTAGGGCTGACCATCGGGACCAACCATTTGCTAGTGCCTGAAATATCATTTCGTTTTAGTTTTACTACTCCTTAACACAATCCTTGGGTAGCAAAATCTACTCGCGGTGGAGCGA
Organism: Chelonoidis abingdonii; assembly: GCF_003597395.2. NCBI lineage: Eukaryota > Metazoa > Chordata > Testudines > Testudinidae > Chelonoidis > Chelonoidis abingdonii. The sequence continues at coordinate 205,916,743 of NC_133770.1, forward strand.
ATATTACTCGCGCCACGTAGATAAGCAGAAATAGCCCCGTGTAGCAGCATAAGCTGTATAATGATTATAAATGCGATCTCGCTCATTTCATGCATTTTTGCAAGCTCTGACTAGCAACTGCAGGACAGTATTCCGATTCCAAGAACCAGAAACATGGTCCAGCGTTAAAGCATGAACGACAAAAGGTAGGCACTGAGGTATCACAGGGATGGGAGGAAGACAGTTTCATATAATAAATATATTTCTGACGATTGTGGACCAAATGAATGCAGAAGCGATTGCTTGTGTGCACAGAGTGAGCGTATCTGAGCTAACTTGAATCCAGCTAGCACCATAAGTAAATAAAAGTGAAGAGAGTGCAGCGTGGCATTAGAGCAGGCTAACAAGCCATGTACATACCAGGGTTGCGCAGGGCTGTACCTACCTTGCTAAGCGGCAAGCCCCGACTGGCCATGACCTCTGAACCTGTGGAATGAGCCACAGGTTTAGCCTAGAAGAAAAGTTGTTAGTGAGAATTGTAGCACGAAAAAGGAATCGTGCACGCATATGAAGACAAAGGCTCCTTGAGGCGTACGCAGATCTGTGTGTTCAATGAGGTGATGTTCACTGATAGTTATTCATGCCAGAGATATGCCAAAGGGCCCTTCTGTTTTAACTATAGTTCCAGATAGGACCTGAGGATTCTGGCTTTGTAGAATGTAAAATATTCAAATGTCTGAATATAAACCAATAAAGTGCTAAGATCTGTTAAAACATTATAGCTGATGGGGAAAAAATAAAAGCTTGCTAATTATGTCCCTTAAAGCCAAACATAGATAGAGTTCCATATTTGAATAACTTGAAAATTGTTTTAAAAATGAAATTGAAGACACTTTAAAAAAAAAAGCAGCTACCAATTTATGCCAAGGCTGCTAAGCGTTATGCTCAAAAAGAAGACTTACTGCATCATTCGTAAGCAACCCACACACACTCAATAAAACTTATAGGAATGTATAGAGTAATGTGGACGTATTATGAGAACCTCAATAATTGGCCAAAAACCAAAATCAAATCAGATATGTAAAAAGGCCAATTTCGGTTTAGCTAGGGAATCTAGTCTTTCCTATTGCGATCAGCGATTATTGATTACGGACTATTTTACTTAACTCAGTGAGAAGTAGTCAACGAGCCCGGGACCGTTGAATGAAAAGGCAGTAACCAATTTTTCCTGAAAGTGTTTTTTCATATCAATATAAGGGTAAGGGGACACCAAACAATGCTAATAGTTGCAATACATTCTGATGTTGAGCAAGATAGTGCTAATTCTGTATAAAGCAACAGAGGGCAGAATAGACCAACTTCTTAAAGAAAATAGAGCCCAGCCATGCTCCTCAGTATACAGAGCAGGATACTGAAGTGGTTACTGATGGAGCTGGAAATTAGCACCAATCCAATAAGAAAATAATCAAGAAGTGACTGCAGATAGGGTGCAGAAATATAACAGCCTGGAAAGAGCTAAAAGCATTTTTGTAGTTGTATTTGTTTTAATGAAGCGTTAGACATGCATTAATTTAGTTGGTGGTGTTGAAAGGTAAAACTAAGTACAATGTAACACTTAGCACAGCACTCTCACATGACTCTTAGTCAAAGGAAGAAAAGGTCGTGGTGGTGGGAGGATATTGATACAGGTTTCATACTAATTTAAGCTCTGAGGATAGAAGAGTGATGGCACAGTCTATAGTAAGCTTAACTGCACATCATGCTGTAGAAAACGAGAAAAATGAATCAGGACTATTTACAGAGTGTAATAGATGAAGAAGCCTGAAATATATTAACCTAACTGTTTTGAGGAGCATCCCACGTTTATTAATTGAAGACACCGAGATTATATAAATAATCATCCGCTCCTTCCTATCATTAAATATTACTCTCTTAATAATATTTTTCGCAAGCAGTTTCATTGAACTAATCGCTTGAGAATTATCTAAGAACAAGCGGTCTCACGCGTATATGCTACTGTAATGAAGGTCTGTATTAACCACTAATGATTTATATTACTCGCTCGGTCACAGAATCGGAGATTACAGCAGTGAAGATTAAATATCGTAGACTAAGACTATGTTGATGCCTAAGACTTATAGAAAGTGGGTTACTGTGAGCTAGCTACCGGAATCCACACCTTCTATGGCATGAGTGATAACTACTGTTGTCACCAAGACACAGCGACGGTTTTAGTTATAACAGTGATAGTTCAGATTTACAATAAGCATGTAGGTAGGATGACTACGCCTACTTGCTGAATGTGTCCTCACTCACCCACGGGAGCTGCACCAATGATTGCACAGTGGTGGGAATTTAGAAGTGCCAGGGACAACGGACCTACATTTGGTAGAGATACCACAGAGAAATAGATCCTTTGTCTACGCGAGCAGAGTTTAGTGTTGACAAAAGTTGAGTCGTTCACATGTACACGATTGATTACTTGGGCCCGATCACAGAATTAAGGACCACTGTTGCATTCCACGTAATAGCATGTCCTTGGAGGTACACAAGCAGTCAACGGCTATGCGAGGCTATATTATGCATCAAACCAGAAACAGTGCACTGGGGTAGCTATCCCACTGGCAACTGGCAACAGGTGTGCTTTGGGAAGGGTTTGCAAGTGCCTCCTGGGGCTAGGTACAGACATCAGGTGATGACTTACCCAGTCCCATTGTCCATGGGCATCTACTAGATGTGTAGCTACTTTCAACTGAAGCAGAAGTGGGTGGGAAGGACGAGTGGGTAACGGAGTGTGTGTGCGTGTGTGTGGGGGAGAGAGACCGTGTATGTCCTGGGAATGGAGGAGGGAGTGAAACGCCAGTGAACAGGGATTAGCAGAGTGTAAGCCGTGTTGGCATCTGTATTTAAGATCTCAGACAGCAACCCGAAGCAACCGTCTAAGGGAACATGGAGGGGAAACCCTCCCCTACAACATCAAGTCGGTCCCACGACCTCCCTCCTGGTTTCTGCACAGCGCACCAGTCGCCCAGCACAAACGGTCGCCCGCGAAAAGGACCCTCACAAGCAGCAGCCGGCCTGCCACTGTTCTCCGTGTGGGACTGAAGAGAGCAGAATTCCCACATAAATTATTGTTCATTGCTGTTGGAACAGAGCAGCCATGCCAAGCTTGTGAGAAACTTCCTGGAGCTTTGAAAGAGAGGGCAACATGTGGAGCTGTGGCAGGGAGCGAATACAAAACAGTGACAAGAGACGTCTCACGGTGCATTGTGGAGACGGGGGAATCTGTTATGGCAACGACAAATCATCAAAAGTAATGCCGCTGGAGACAATATGCGGCGGTGGGAGGGTGTTGTATGGTGCGGATAGCCAGCAGCGAAAATAATAAACCTCTTGTTTCCCTACACCAGGAAGGGGAGGGAATAGGCAACTATAGAGGTAAAGGTTAAACGACTAGCCTGGGCTGTCCCGCCCACGCTATTCACAGTGCCTTGGAGAGGCAGATGTCATATTAGTATTTTAGAGCCAGTCTTATCCAATTAGGGCAAGACATCAGGATGATCAGGTTTCCAGCACCTCCCTGTGAGATGATCCATGTGTTCTTCACCCACAGAATTCCCGATTAGGCAGTTAATGTGAAAGGTGCCTACTGGTTGGAATCTCTGCAGATGGTTGCGAGGCTACAGTAGAGGGGCCTTCTAGGTTGAGTAGGATCCGTATCACGAGCAATTTCCTGGACAGTATCCATGTGGAGACAGCGGGTAGCTGTCCCAGTTCCCAGGATTGTGACACACCACTGGTAGGAGAAGATGGTCAAGGTGGCACTGGCGTCGGTTGCTTCTGGCAGCGCTCCACCCCTGCTTGGAAACCCCTCCGTCGTGTAGACAGGTAACCCGTCTATGCATCTTTCTTGATACAGCAGAGAGAACTGAATACCCCGTAAGTAAAGGAGGAGAAGCCTGTTACTCCCCAAGTGGTGGGTCTGCCTGCCACACTGAAATAAAGAGCGGCAACGTAGGTAAGTGGTGGTTCAGAGTGCTCTGAATTGAGGGGACGGAGCACCACTGTCGCCCTGACATTATTCGGGAGGTATTGTGCCTGCCAGGGGCTCGTATCCTGAATGGTTACAGAGGCATTGTCAAGGTATCCGGCCTCTCTGATACTACACCCTGCTACTCTTCCTTGTGGGCACCAATGATACGTGCGAGGTTGATGCTGAGTGGATCTTCAAGACTGGACTACAGGGCTTCTGAGTACAGGTGAAGGCGTCTGTGAGCGCGGTGGTATTCTTCGAATTCTTCCTGTCAAAGGTAGGGTTCCGGGGCAGAGACAGATCATACGGAGTAGTAAGCTGGCGCAAATGGTTTCGCCAGGAGGGCTTTGGCTTCCTCGACCACGGGGGATGTATTCGGAGAAGGACTGCTAGGGCAGAAATGGCGTCCCTTCAAAGGAGAGGACGACCACTATTTGCATACCGGCTGAGGCTAAACCTAGTGAGGTGGGCTTTAAACTAGGTTCACGGGGGAATAGTGTGAGGCACAGCCCTACAAGTAAGTGGGGAACATGGAAGACTGGGAGATGGGTCGGCACACAAGAGGGACGCCGTGGGCTATAAATGGCAAGAGCAGCAAGCAGGGTCCGGCACAAAACTGGGAGGCAAGATCACCAGTTATCTTAGGATGGCCTATATACAACTGCAAGCAAGTATGGGTTAATTAGCAGGAGACACGAAAGTGCTAATAAATTAAATTACAACTATGAACATGTTGGCATCACTGACCACATTGGTGAGCGTAATACTGATTGGAGTTTGGTGTGGATGGCTTATAGTTGCTCAAGAAGGATTAAACAGTGGGAAAAGGGGGTGGGTGTTTGCCTTAATATATTTACCAATGTCCACATTGGCACTGAGGTGGAGATGGACATAGGAGACGGAATTTTGAGAGTCTCTGGGTTAGGATAAAAGGGTAAAACAATGGTGTGATGATGTCGTGCTAGGAGTCTACTCAGGCCACCTACCCAGGAGTGGAAGAGCTTTTTTAACAACTAACAACATCATCCAAGCCCAGATCTTGTGGTGATCGGGACTTCAACTATCAGGATATATGTTGTGAAAGATACCCGCGGGCCTCAACAAACTAATTCCAATAAGTTCATGGACTTGATTGCAGACAACTTTTATTTCGAGGTATTAAAGCTATGGAGAGAAGCTGTTCTAGACTGATTTTAACAAAATAGCGGGGAACTCGTGAGTATTTGAAAGTAGAATCGTTTGGGTATGAAAGTGTATCACTGAAATCATAGAGTTTTGCAATTCTAAGGAAGGGTAGAAGGATACAGTGCAAATTAGAGCATGGATTTCAGGAAGGCAGATTATTTGTTCAAGTCTCAGCAGCAGCTGATAGGTAAGGTCATGGGATCAAGGACTGAGGGGGGAAAAAACAACTGCGGAGAGTTGGCAAGTTATTTCGAAGGACACTTTAAGGGCCCAAAAGCAAGCTACTTGATGGGTCAGTTAAATGAACAGGGAAATGTGGGCAAACGACACCTTGGCTCTAACCACGGCGATCTTTGCATAACCTACAAAATAAAAGGAGTCATATAAAAATGGAAACTATGGTTCCAGATTCACAAAGATGAATATAGGCACACATAACACGAATGTAGGGGCAAAGATTACGAAAAACGCAGAGGCCAACATGAGCTCAAACTAGCTCATGGGAATAAAGGGGAAACAAGAAAGACTTTTTATCAATACATTAGAAGCAAAGAGAAGACAAAGATCAGGGTCGCCACTGCTCAGTGCAGGAGCGGAGAAACAGTAACAGGAAAACTTGGACATGCGAGGTGGCTTAATGAACTTCTTTGTTTGGTCTTTCACTGAGAAGTCTGAAGGGATGTCTAACAAACGTGAACGCTTATCGGGAACGGGGGGTAGTTCCGAAGATTAAATGAATAAACAAAAAAAAGCGAACAAGTTTAAAAATCATCTTAGAAAAATTAGATGCCTGCAAAGTCACCAGGGCTGATGAAATGCATCTAGAATACTCAAGGAATTAATAGAGGAGGTTATCTGAGCTTAGCCCTATTATCCTTTGGCAATCAGGGAAATATAGTGCCCATCTATAAAAAGGGAAATAAAAACAACCCAGGAAACTACAGACCAGTTAGTTTAACTTCTGTGCCAGGGAAGATAATGGAGCAAGTAATTAAAGAAATCATCTGCAAACACTTGGAAGGTGGTAAGGTGATAGGGAATAGCCAGCATGGATTTGTAAAGAACAAATCGTGTCAAACCAATCTGATAGCTTTCTTTGATAGGATAATGAGCTTGTGGATAAGGGAGAAGCGGTGGATGTGGTATACCTAGACTTTAGTAAGGCATTTGATACGGTCTCGCATGATATCTTATCGATAAACTAGGCAAATACAATTTAGATGGGGCTACTATAAGGTGGGTGCATAACTGGCTGGATAACCGTACTCAGAGAGTAGTTATTAATGGCTCCCAATCCTGCTGGAAAGGTATAACAAGTGGGGTTCCGCAGGGGTCTGTTTTGGGACCGGCTCTGTTCAATATCTTCATCAACGACTTAGATGTTGGCATAGAAAGTACGCTTATTAAGTTTGCAGACGATACCAAACTGGGAGGGATTGCAACTGCTTTGGAGGACAGGGTCAAAATTCAAAATGATCTGGACAAATTGGAGAAATGGTCTGAGGTAAACCGGATGAAGTTCAAAAGACAAATGCAAAGTGCTCCACTTAGGAAGGAACAATCAGTTTCACACATACAGAATGGGAAGAGACTGTCTAGGAAGGAGTATGGCAGAAAGAGATCTAGGGGTCATAGTGGACCACAAGCTAAATATGAGTCAACAGTGTGATACTGTTGCAAAAAAAGCAAACGTGATTCTGGGGATGCATTAACAGGTGTGTTGTAAACAAGACACGAGAAGTCATTCTTCCGCTCTACTCTGCGCTGGTTAGGCCTCAACTGGAGTATTGTGTCCAGTTCTGGGCACCGCATTTCAAGAAAGATGTGGAGAAATTGGAGAGGGTCCAGAGAAGAGCAACAAGAATGATTAAAGGTCTTGAGAACATGAGCTATGAAGGAAGGCTGAAAGAATTGGGTTTCAGTCGTGCTCAGCATCGCCTATGTTTACTGTTTGCAAAATGCCTTAGTGTCGAGATATAGTGGATTCCAGCTCTCTATCTCTGGCTACGTAATTATGGTTAACTTGAGGTCTATGGGAGGGTGGCGAGAGTGAATGGTGATCTATGGAGCGGATGAGGTTCGACGACAGTCAATGGCCTCGCGCATAGAGAGCGACTCTATTTCCATGGTGTTGTTTTAACGGAGCCTCCTTCACTCTGTGGCTGCCCTATCCACATGTGTGGGAAGATATCATGCATGTGAGGTCCTCTTCAGAGCTCTATGTCATCCGTAGTTCTAGTTCTTTGTGGAGACTTTTGAGCGAGGCCAGGTATACAGTCTACGTCGTGTAGGATGCAGTTTATGTGACTGCAGAGTGGTGGAGTTATTCGATCGACAGCGTCACGGTCGGGTGAGAGTTTGCCTTTGTATTGTTTGAGCAAGTCTGAGAAATTAGGCCAAGGCAGTGAACCGAACTCTAGGCCTTGTCTGCTCAGGGGTCGGGCAATTTGACGTGTCACTGTGTGCGCTTTTTTGATAGGAGTATGAAGCGCACACTCGCGAGTGTGAATCTATAATCGTAATTGCGAGTGGTAGAGGTGTACGCGAGGCGTACAAGCGCACTCCATTATCTTGTATGTCGCCGTAGGTGAGTCGACGCTTTATGGAACTCTGGTGCAAATGTTGTAGCCGGCAGGTTCCTGGCAGTAAAATATACTTCTTTTGGGGGCTTTGTCCACGATGACATTGGGTCATCCACTATTTATGCTCCTTCTGGGTCTTATTAGAGCCATCTTATAGGGGTGACTACACTCTTATGCGCATCAAGCACTACTCAGGTAGGTCTTGCGCACGCTTCCACGTTATTTCATACAGACATTCTCCTCAGTCGTTGCCAAGACTCTTAGGAAACACTCAAAGCCATTCATCAATCACAGTGTAGGTGCTCTGGCCCAGTTTAGACTTACCCTCCCTTAGAGATATTAAGAGAACTCTTGGCCATGCTCGCGATCTTTTAAGCTGGTCACTACTTTAAAGGCTGTGTGATTGAAGTTCTATTCGCGCACTCCCATGTCTAACGTCCAATGAGATGAAAGTACTTAGGCGTCATCCCGCATATCGCATTCCGTACATCACGTGTCTCTAACCGTATAACGCACTGCATCGTATACTTTCTGGAGGAGAGGACCTAATCCAGCTACTAGCAGAACGCGCGATCTTAATCTACAATCAGGCTTAGAGCGAGCGATCCCACTGTCTGCGTGATCGTACTCTTTTGACATCTATGAGATCGTCTCTTCTGCGCCTTCGAGGTGTGAGTCCAAACGCTTGTGAGCGCGATACCTCGAGATTATCGGAGAACGCTTGGAACTGTCGGAGGGAACGCCTAGTGCTGAGGGAATTTACCAGCTATCTCCACTACGTCTCCCTATCCTTTCTCTCCGCTGTTGGTTAGATGAGTCAACACACGCCTGCCTGCAGTGCTAGAGAGCATCCAGAGCATATCCTCTGCCTCCGCCCGGGTCGAGGGTGCTCGAGGTACTTAGCCATCAGACTACCCACTTGATGCAAGGTGGTCTAGCAGCACACAGCTTCTTTTTGTCGACTTTTATTTAGTATTACGAGACAGAGAATGAGCATTATTCTGATGATCACGGCGATGACACTACTTACGACGGATGCTATCATGGATAACACAGAATTATGAAATAGATACAAACACAGCTTATAACGCGATAATCAAGGTACACTTGTAACCCATTTCCAGCCGCTATCAGCTTAAACACTCACATCAGCAAATCACATATACATGGCATGATATAAAAGCTCGAAATCTGATTATTTGCCTAACTCCGTCTCAAATGTGCGATAGTTGTAAGGACGAAGCTGGAGGAGGCAAAGACTATCTGCAAGGAGGACGGGAACGAGGACATAGACCACGAGAGTGTGAAGGATCCCCATTGCGAGGCAGATCATATACGTCCTCAAATAGACCAGCCGAGTGAGGCCAGACAGACCAGCGCTTAGCGCTATATATCGAGGCACCTCTCCCAGTAGCCTTCGAGATTAGATACTAGTTTTCTGATTGAAGTTGGCACTGAACACTAAGCACAGACTTGGTGGGATCGCCCGCATTGTGTTTTTTGAGGATCGGCTCGTGCCGGGATCTTGATGCGCAGTTGTGGCTGCAAACTTTCGCCTTTAATAAGGATGTATAAAGAGCACTTCTAGAACTAATATGACGACATGCTCTTTCACCACTTGTCAGCCTTAAATACGTTAATGACCACAACTCCACGATAACAATAACATGAGAGCATGGTTCCTCTCACTAGGTAGGAAGAGAGTCGCAGTGGGCAGAGAGCCGCCTCAATGTGGAAGCTTTCGCAACACAGCAACAGCTTACTCTCGCTGCAGGTCAGTCTCTGGCGAATTCAATTTTGGAGTTGAGCGACAATCTACTGTGGGGCTGCAGTGATGCACGAGGTTAGCGAAGACGATCAGTAAGGCGCGCTGCAAGCTCATCGACACAGGTTGCTCCGTTGGAAGCGCGCAGCTGTGATTATGTTAGGAGGCAGTGTGGGTCTTTGATTGAGCCTGAACAAGCCCCGCAGAAATTGGAGATGTGTTTGTTCCTGTATAACTGGGGTTGGTGGTCTGCCCTATAATTGAATGGGGACACCGCTATTATCTGCTATCTTGGGCTCTCAGAAACACCCCAAGCCGCATCCCAGTTAACGTGAACCGCAAAGGCGGTTAGTTGTCAATGCGTGCTGCAAGCACTGGTGGATCACAAGGGACTTCACAACATCCACGTGGATGGCCAGGAAGGGTTCATGACGCTCGCATCTCAGGAGCATATCTTTAAACGGCTGCAGCAAGGATTAACTTCTCAGACAAAAATAACCGTGGGAGCTGGGTATTCACACTCTCACGAAGCTCACGGCTCCCATAAAACCTCTGTTAGTCTATAAGGGTGCCACAGGATTCTCTGCTTGGCTTTCACAGATGCCAGACTAACATGGCTACCCTCTGAACCGAACCTGAGTGCTTATAGTTATCCGGGGTGGGACTCTCACGCGATCGCTTCGATTGCCAGGCTCATGAAGCCTATAGACGTGCGCAGGCTGGACAGTGGTAGGATCCTGAATGTCTAACCTAGCAATGGCTCGAGGCATAGGTTGCTGTTAGTTTGTATTGATGGAGTAGCATAGCATTACAAGATGCCCATGTATGGACGGCGTTTTTAGAGAGGAACTACTCGTGCTATGGATTGGACCAAGATAGAGGAATCCTCATGTTGAGTGGTTTTTCAGGAGGCACCGTTGCTAGCTGAGCCGTCAATTGACCATCTGCCCAGCGTGAGAGGCTTTCTCCATGTAGACTCTCTGCTGCTCAGTGCTGCAAAACAAGTGGGTAAAACGGTTTTTTTAGCCAAATGTGATCATTCCGTACGACTCACCTCAATTGAGCGGATCGCTGATCATGCTAGTGGCACTCTGCCACATCCGGCATCTATCGCATTGTTGTTCGCTATAGCGCATGCTGAGACGGGGTGAAGACATTTTGACAATCCGGCTGGATGGGAAGCCGCAATTCGAGGCAGAAGATTTATACAGGCTAATATTGGCTCGCGAGTAATGGAGCGAGTCGCGCGAGGAGAGCCACGCTGGCCCGATTCGAGAGGCGATTGTAGTCTAAAGAGCAACGCTTTCTTCCGATCTGCTCGCCTGAGCGCATTGTACATGAACTTGCTGAAGCCACGGCTTGCCTAGAGAGAGCCTCCTCTGTGAGCTCGCAGTTGCTCTCGCAGCATCGGCCCAAACCTCGTGGAGCAGTAGGCTCGTACGGTGGGGTTCTGTTTGCTTTCGCTATGTTGTATCTGAACCCCTCGCACCGTTGGGAGTATGGGCTGAGTATGTGTTCTCAGCTGGTGGAGCTAGTGAGCAGCCTCTTGCCTCGGCAACTGCGCTCGCCTCGTGCTCATTGATTACAGGTTGCGAGGGCTAGGGGATATAGTGCCCAATTCACGTTGTTGCGTTTTACGATATTCTAGTGGTAATATTAGTGGCCATGTAAACACCTCATATTTATGCGCACTCCTTCTATGTCGGTAGATGAAAGACCAGGTTGGTGTATATTTTCACCTTATCGTACTTTTTCGCTGTAGATGATGCAGGAATAACGCTTGTTGACGCTGCTCCTCCCTTATGATCAGACTGCTGAGTAGCATATTCATCTACTTATACCAGATGTTACTGAGCCGCTCACTCCTAGATGACGCATCACAGAGGCACAAGTGACGAACGACAACGGAGGAGGAGAGATAATCAGATGTATGAGTGAGATCTCGCTGTGTCCTTTTTGTTATTCGAGTATCGAGAATCAACACTCCGGATTACAGGAGTGGAGGGCCTGTGGTGTTGCGACAGGGAAGGATATGATGGAAGAAGAGTCGCGGATGTGTATCTCTTTACAATGCATATATTGACTTTTATGACTTCACTGCCTAGGAGAGATTTGGAATTTCTTTCTCTAAGTTAACACGTAACTACTCGCTTGGGAGAGTTATAATTTCGCAAGATCGCCAAACCTGTATCAAAGGCCGGAGGGGTGTGGGTCTTGCCGTTACACCTCGTGACGTATAAGTGCTCATTTACACGCTGCGGCAGGTGTTCACAGGGGGAAGCTCGGATAATTTAGAGTGCGAACACGCCGTATCCTTTTCTTCTGTTGTGCCTGTGCACTGGATTATCGCGCAGTGTTTTCAATAGGCTTCTCGCATGAGTTGCTGCGAGCGTGCTAGAACGACGAGTTGGCCTTGCGGTGTCTCCTCTAACGCGCGCTGCGTCTTCTCCGCCTCGCTCACTTGTGCTAACGGTCAAGCGCGACCGAGAGTGCGTTTGCCATCAGCCCTCCCACATTCAGCCATAAATGTCTCCGTCCCTAGTCATGCTCTCCTATTGAAGGTTATTGTGCAGAGACCCACATCAGCAAGCAGCAAATGATGAGCGAGACGCGCGCTTCTTGAGATCACCGTTGGTTGCTTGATAGGCTGAGGTCTGGAAGCGCGCAGTATAGGGAGAGCTATACTTAGATTTACCGCATTGATATCTCTTTAACTGCGGCCTATATATTCACACTCGTAAGCCAAGATCCCAAGTCCGTACAACTCTAGTTCTCAGCTTGATTTGGAGACCAGCTTCCTACGACCTATCCATGGTTCCGACTGGCTGTCACTGCAGTGATACATGGGCTGTATCGAGGCAATGAGCCACTCACAGAGGGTTATGCGTGTCGGGATCCGGCCTGGATGTATGACTTATGTAGGCTTAGCTTGGTATCAGAGGGTGGTAGGCCAATAGTTTACGTGATACTGTGGATCCTCGTGAAAGCTTAGTAAGAGATTTCCAGTATTGAGAGACTATCATATTAATACGATCCTCATATCAATTGAAGTTATTTGAAGGAGTCGTGTCAAGCAGCAGCATGTCTCATAGTGGGTGAATACCCACATCTTTCTGCCCACAGCGATTATTCTGGCGTCTGGGCTAGGGCGAGTCGATAGTGCTCTCTGTTGGCTGAGGCATATGTCCAGGCTATATATACACCGCTTAGCTGAGCTAGTGCTGCCTGCACAGTACTAGTCCCGAAGTACGGCGAGGTGTTAAGCCCCTTCCTGAGCCCATTGCAGCACGAGAGATGAGTTCACGCGGATCGTCGCTGAATGCTAAATCCACCGCACGTGCTTTCGACGACTATTCTCCATTTTGGCAAAAGTGTACTGCCCTATTTGCGCGGTACGCCTGCTACTTGGGTGAGGCACCTATCTAGATTATTGAGCTGGGGGGCTCAAGATAGGAGGAATATAGGGTTCTCTTCGCGGCCAAGGATTGTCTGTCTGCTTGATAGACACGACCTGAGCCTAAGGATGTCTTGCTGTGATAAGAGAGGGGCTCTACGGGGCATTGTGCATGCAAGCCATAAATCACTATCACCTATATAGAGCCTAGAGTGATCACCGGGATTATCGTCACATATTCGATCAATTGTTTTTAATTCGTCCGGGATAACAAGCTATCTATTGAATCGTGGGCTTTTTGTCTGCATACACTCGCACACTCCGACAGCCACACCGCATATTAAGATTTGGCACCGCTAGCATCCATTGACTGCTCCAACGGACATGGATCGGTTAGGCATGTGTACTGTTGCAAGCTAGTTCAGAGGGGAGGTTGCAGCCTATTGCGTGAACTTATTGTTTCCGCTCTGCGTCCGAGCGTGTTGTACGCGCTGCTCTCATGTTTTCCGTGGAATATGGCGTTTCAGGGAAGGGGAAAGCATGTCACAAGTTCAAAGATAGTGCATCTTGACTATGCGAAAGTTTTCGAGCCACTGCGAATCGTCCAACACACGTTAAAACAATCGGTCCCACCAGTGCTGCTGCATTGTTTCCGTGCCCAAATTCCGGCATTCAATGGGTAGAAAGATGCCTCAGTATAATAGCAAGTTAAGCTTCCAAAACGCCACTGGGGGCCAGACGTGTGATATGGTAGTAATTCTGTCCTTCTCCATGTCTCCATCACATTCGCTAGTCCTACCAGTTGCGCCGCTACAGTCCAGATCAGCTGCGCTCCTCACTCTCGCCTCCTGCCTTTGCAGTTCATATGTTCAGTATCAGTAGCAGGCCAACGAGAGTATCGCGAGGTGATTGACAATCGGGTCAGGATAACCGTTAGGTGATCCCTTCAGGTGTCCATGAACCTTGTCTGAGTGCTGATGGGCGTTCGCCTCAATGCACACTTCCCGCGAAAAAGGCGCCAAAGACCGTTGGTCTGCTGCCTTCACAAAGGGGCACGGGGTGAGGCCTGTACCCAGTCACCACCCCGGGGCAATGGTCTTTATGCCCCATCGTAGGCACTGACCTGCTATCTCAAACACGGAGAGGTTGTGTACAACTATGGGATAGCTGAGGAACACACCTACCACAGTGGCACCGCTACCTAGAAAATCGATGGTAACTTTGAACCATGATGGAAACCGCAAACAATCGATGTCGTGATCCCACTGTGGACGCTGCTACCAACCCGATTTTTTACCTAGTGATCTGTTTTGTAATCCGGATTAAGCTAATTCGAAGTAATCGTGCAGTGTAAGACGTACCCATAGTCATAATATCATATGGATGATGACGCAATACTTTCCATTCTATTAGTAACAGAGGAGGAGGCCTAAAAACAGCCCCTATTAAAGTTTAGACCTTTAAAATCAGCAATGGCCAGATCTCTTAAATCTCTAGGAGGTAAGTTAACTGGCGAGGAGGCTCACTGGATTATTAATGATTGAGTTTTTAATAAGTCTTGGAACACCTGGAGAAATTCCAGAAGACTGAAGACAAGCTCATGTTGTGGCAATGTTTAAAATGGATAAATAGGAGGACCCAGGTATATATAGGCCTGACAGTCTGACATTGACTTCCCAGGTAAGATAATGGAGTGGCTGATACTGGATTTAATTAATACAGAAATTAAAAAGGAGGGTGTGACCCATATAAGCCTCTCAAAGCCCCCTGGCAAATGTTCACTGCTGTAAACTACAAACGCTAGCCAGGCCTGACAAACTCACTGCACACAACACTCACTAGGATCATAATAGTTATCCATAGACTCTAAGGACTGGAAGGGACCTCAAGAGGTCATCGAGTCCAGTCCCCTGCTCTCATGGCAGGACCAAATAACTGTCTACGACCATCCCGCATAGACAGTTTATCTAACCTACTCTTAAATATCTCCAGAGATAGAGATTCCACAATCTCCCTAAGCAATTTATTTCCAGCGTCTAGCCACCCTGACAGTTAGGAACTTTTTCCTAATGTCCAACCTAAATCTCCCTTGCTGCAGTTTAAGCCCATTGCTTTCTTTGGTTCTATCATTAGAGGCTAAGGTGAACAAGTTTTCTCCCTCCTCCTGATGACACCCTTTTAGATACCTGAAAACTGCTATCATGTCCCTCTCAGTCTTCTCTTTTCCAAAACTAAAGAAACCCAATTCTTTCAGCCTTCCTTCATAGCTCATGTTCTCAAGACCTTTAATCATTCTTGTTGCTCTTCTCTGGACCCTCTCCAATTTCTCCACATCTTTCTTGAAATGCGGTGCCCAGAACTGGACACAATACTCCAGTTGAGGCCTAACCAGCGCAGAGTAGAGCGGAAGAATGACTTCTCGTGTCTTGTTTACAACACACCTGTTAATGCATCCCAGAATCACGTTTGCTTTTTTTGCAACAGTATCACACTTATTGACTCATATTTAGCTTGTGGTCCACTATGACCCCTAGATCTCTTTCTGCCATACTCCTTCCTAGACAGTCTCTTCCATTCTGTATGTGTGAAACTGATTGTTCCTTCCTAAGTGGAGCACTTTGCATTTGTCTTTTATTGAACTTCATCCGGTTTACCTCAGACCATTTCTCCAATTTGTCCAGATCATTTTGAATTTTGACCCTGTCCTCCAAAGCAGTTGCAATCCCTCCCAGTTTGGTATCGTCTGCAAAACTTAATAAGCGTACTTTCTATGCCAACATCTAAGTCGTTGATGAAGATATTGAACAGAGCCGGTCCCAAAACAGACCCCTGCGGAACCCCACTTGTTTATACCTTTCCAGCAGGATTGGGAGCCATTAATAACTACTCTCTGAGTACGGTTATCCAGCCAGTTATGCACCCACCTTATAGTAGCCCCATCTAAATTGTATTTGCCTAGTTTATCGATAAGGATATCATGCGAGACCGTATCAAATGCCTTACTAAAGTCTAGGTATACCACATCCACCGCTTCTCCCTTATCCACAAGGCTCGTTATCCTATCAAAGAAAGCGATCAGATTGGTTTGACATGATTTGTTCTTTACAAATCCATGCTGGCTATTCCCTATCACCTTACCACCTTCCAAGTGTTTGCAGATGATTTCTTTAATTACTTGCTCCATTATCTTCCCTGGCACAGAAGTTAAACTAACTGGTCTGTAGTTTCCTGGGTTGTTTTTATTTCCCTTTTTATAGATGGGCACTATATTTGCCCTTTTCCAGTCTTCTGGAATCTCTCCCGTCTCCCATGACTTTCCAAAGATAATAGCTAGAGGCTCAGATACCTCCTCTATTAACTCCTTGAGTATTCTAGGATGCATTTCATCAGGCCCTGGTGACTTGCAGGCATCTAACTTTTCTAAGTGATTTTTAACTTGCTCTTTTTTTTATTTTATCTTCTAAACCCTACCCTTCCCATAAGCATTCACTATGTTAGACATTCCTTCAGACTTCTCAGTGAAGACCGAAACAAAGAAGTCATTAAGCATCTCTGCCATTTCCAAGTTTCCTGTTACTGTTTCTCCCTCCTCACTGAGCAGTGGGCCTACCCTGTCCTTGGTCTTCCTCTTGCTTCTAATGTATTGATAAAAAAGTCTTCTTGTTTCCCTTTATTCCCATAGCTAGTTTGAGCTCATTTTGTGCCTTTGCCTTTCTAATCTTGCCCCTGCATTCCTGTGTTATTTGCCTATATTCATCCTTTGTAATCTGACCTAGTTTCCATTTTTTATATGACTCCTTTTTATTTTGTAGGTCATGCAAGATCTCGTGGTTAAGCCAAGGTGGTCTTTTGCCACATTTTCTATCTTTCCTACCCATCGGAATAGCTTGCTTTTGGGCCCTTAATAGTGTCCCTTTGAAAAACTGCCAACTCTCCTCAGTTGTTTTTCCCCTCAGTCTTGATTCCCATGGGACCTTACCTATCAGCTCTCTGAGCTTACCAAAATCTGCCTTCCTGAAATCCATTGTCTCTATTTTGCTGTACTCCCTTCTACCCTTCCTTAGAATTGCAAACTCTATGATTTCATGATCACTTTCACCCAAGCTTCCTTCTACTTTCAAATTCTCAACGAGTTCCTCCCTATTTGTTAAAATCAAGTCTAGAACAGCTTCCCCCCTAGTAGCTTTTTCAACCTTCTGAAATAAAAAGTTGTCTGCAATGCAGTCCAGGAACTTATTGGATAGTCTGTGCCCCGCGGTGTTATTTTCCCAACATATATCTGGATAGTTGAAGTCCCCCATCACCACCAAATCTGGGCTTTGGATGATTTTGTTAGTTGTTTAAAAAAAGCCTCATCCACCTCTTCCACCTGGTTAGGTGGCCTGTAGTAGACTCCTAGCACAACATCACCCTTGTTTTTTACCCCTTTAGCCTAACCAGAGACTCTCAACACTTTCCGTCTCCTATGTCCATCTCCACCTCAGTCCAAGTGTGTACATTTTTAATATATAAGGCAACACTCCTCCTCCCTTTTTCCCCTGTCTATCCTTCCTGAGCAAACTATACCCATCCACACCAACATTCCAATCATGTGTATTATCCCACCAAGTTTCAGTGATGCCAACAATGTCATAGTTGTATTTATTTATTAGCACTTCCAGTTCTTCCTGCTTATTACCCATACTTCTCGCATTTGTATATAGGCATCTAAGATACTGGTTTGATCTTGCCTCCCAGTTTTGCCCTGACCCTCCTTTCTCTCTGCCATTATAGCCCACGCTCCCTCTTGTTTCCGACCCATCTCCCAGGTCTTCCATGTTCCCCACTTACCTGTGGGCTTTGCTCACCTGTCCCGTCGAACCTAGTTTAAAGCCCCTCACTAGGTTAGCCAGTCTGTGTGCAAATAGGGTCTTTCCCCTCCTCGAAAGGTGAACGCCATCTCTGCCTAGCAGTCCTTCCTCGAATAGCATCCCGTGGTCGAGGAAGCCAAAGCCCTCCTGGCGACACCATCTTCGCAGCCAGGCATTCACCTCCATGATGCATCTGTCTCTGCCCGGGCCCCTACCTTTGACAGGAAGAATCGAAGAGAATACCACCTGCGCTCCAAACTCCTTCACCCGTACTCCCAGAGCCCTGTAGTCACTCTTGATCGCTCAGCGTCACACCTCGCAGTATCATTTGTGCCCACATGGATGAGTAGCATGGGGTAGTAGTCAGAAGGCCGGATAATCCTCGACAATGCCTCTGTAACATTTCGGATACTGGGCCCCCGGCAGGCAGCATACCTCCCGAGATGAAATGTCAGGGCGACAGATGGGCGCCTCCGTCCCCTCAGCAAGAGAGTCTCCGACCACCACTACCCTACGTTTCCTATTTTCAGTGGTGGCAGCAGACCTCCCAGCCTTAGGGGTACGAGGCTTCTCCTCCTTTACTGTAGGGGGTGATTCCTTCTCTCCTGTATCAAGAAGAGCATAACGGTTACCTATTACCACGGCGGGAGGGTTCGCAGCAGGGTGGAGCACTGCCCGCTGCCAGAAGTAACCAGCTGCCAGTGTCCACCCTGAGCCATCTCCTCCTCCACCAGTGGTGTGTCAGCAGTCCTGTGAACTGGGACAGCTACTCAGCTGTCTCCACATGGACACTGTCCAGGAATTGCTCGTGGATACGGATGCTCCTCAACCTAGCCACCTCCTCCTGTAGCTCTCCCACCTGCTTCCTGAGAGATTCCACCAGTAGGCACCTTTCACATTGTGGATGCCCCCAAAGCCTGGATATCAGTAAGTGGAAATGCAAGCTACAGTCTTTGCAAAACCACACCAGAATCTGGGTAGAAGCATCCATGCTTTGGTGCTCTGTCTGGCTACAGGCGCAGGTGGAGGAGACAGAAGCAGTGCTGGCACAGGTGTTGCGGGTCTTCCTACCCATAGTAAGCCTCCCTCTGTCAAACTCCCTCTCAAACTCCCCTGTCTACAGCTCGCTGTCCGCTCTGCTCTGCTTTAAAGAGAGAGGTTTTGGATGTAGTTTGGTTTATAGATTTTCAAGGGATTAACAGGTCACGGATAGGACCAACAAGGGGCCCCCGCTCCGTTCCTACTCCCCTTCCAAACTCCCTTGCTAAACTCCCTGTTAGCAGCCCCCTGTTTGGAAAGCTCCCCTGTTCGCTTGTGCGCGGCTTTATAAAGCCCTGGCCTGAGTGAATGCCCCGCCCACTTGTTAAGGCTCAGCCAATTACCAGAGACTTCTAGCTTTCAAACCTTCCTTTGTCGCTCAGCCTCCAGCTGCCAGCTACAGCACACAGTCCCCACAGATGCTGTATTTGCTCCTCCTTCACCTGGAGAACTCCCTTGCGAAACTCCCTGTTAGCAGCCCCCTGTTCGCAAAGCTATAATGATATAGTTCTGCTCAGTTTCATGCTATTTTTGCAGCTCTGACTAGCAACGCTGACACTAACCAGAAACATGTCAGTCATGTTAAAGCTATGAACGACAAAGGTAGGCACTGAGGTAGTCACAGGGGATGGGAGGAAGACCAGTTTTCATAATGAGAAATATATTTCTTGACGATTTGTGACCAAATGAAGGCAGTAAGGATATGTTGCTGTGCACAGAGTAGCGTATCTGAGCTAACTTGAATCCAGCTAGCACAAGTAACAATAAGAGTGAAGAGAGTGCAGCGTGGGCATTAGAGCAGGCTAACAAGCCAAGTACATACCCAGGTTCTGCGCCAGGCTTGTACTACCTGCGCTGAAGCCCCGACTGCCATGATGGCCTCTGAACCATTGTGGAATATCCACATTTTAGCTGAAGAAGAAATTGTTTAGTGATTTGGATGCAGAGGAAGTACATTGAAACCAAAGGCCTCCCTTGAAAGCGGTACAGCAGGATCTGTGTGTTCAGATGAAGGTGATGTCACTGTAGTTATTCATGCCAGATGTTGCTAAAGGGCCCTTCTGTTTTACTATATTCCAGATAGACCTGAGGATTTCTGGTCTTTGAACATGTAAATATTCCAAATATCTATAAAACATTAAAGTGCTAAGTCTGTTACAATTATAGCTTGATGGGAAAAATTAAAGGCTTGGCTAATGTTATATTCCCTTACCAAAAGTATAGAGTTCCATATTTTGAAGTAACTATGAAAAATTGTTTTAAAAATGAAATTAAGACAACTTTAAAAAAAAAAAAAAGCGCTACCTTTTAGCCAAGGCTTGCTTAAGTTTTAGCTCAAAGAGGACTTACTGCTCAGTTAACAACCCCCAAAACCAAAAATGTATAGAGCAAATTTTGGACTATATTGAACCTCCAATAATTGGCCATAAATCCAAATCAGATATTTAAAAGGCCATTTGTTGGTTTATGGATCTAGTCTCCTATTCATCGATTTCATAGGTACTTTTTACTTAACTCATGGGAAGAGTACAAACAGCCCGGGGACCTGTTGAAGGAAAAGGCAGTAACCAATTTTTCTGAAAGTTGTATTTTTTTCATACAATATAATGTGGTAAGGGGACACAAATACAATGCTAATAGTTGCAATACATTCTGAAGTTGAAGTGTAATTCTGTAATAATGCAATAGAGGGCAGAATAAAACTTCTTAAAGAAAGAGCCCAGCATAGCTGCTCAGTATTACAGAGCAGGGATACTGAGTGGTTACTATGGAGCTGGAATTAGCACCATCCAATAAAAAAGTAATCAAAGCAGTGACTGCAGTAGGGTGCAGAAATATAACAGCCTGGAAAGAGCTATAAAGCATTTTGTATGTTGTATTTGTTTTAAGAAGCTGTAGACATTTAATTTAGTGTGGTGTTGAAAGGTAAAACTAAGTACAATGTAAAACTTCAGATCTCTGACTCTTGTCAAAGTAAAGGCGGGGGTGGGAGTATTTCTGTCACTTCTAGTTAGATGCAGATTAGCTAAACTGCACATCATCTTAAAGAGTAATTGAAATGCTTTTTAAGTAAGTACAAACCTACTGTTTAACATCCCACGTCTTTAACTGAATACACAGATATAAAATACAGCTCTTCTACTTATATACTTTCTAATACTTTTTTCCAAAGTTCTATCACTAACGCTTGGAGATCTTTAAGAAAAGCTGTTCCCTATTCTACTTAAGGTCTGTTTACACTATAAATACTGCTTTGTCAACAGACTCAGTTACAGCAGTGAATATTAAAATCTAGATATAGACTTGACTTGTCCAAGACTTTATTATGGTTCTGTGATCTAGCTAGATCCCATCTATCTGCATATTTAAACTATGTTGTCACCAAGCAAGGCGAGGTTAGATACAGTAATGTAAAAATGTTGGTGACTAGCCTCTGCTAATGCTAGTACCACTGGAGCTGCACCAATGTAGCACAGTGGTGGGAGATTTAGAAGTGCCAGTGAGGACACGGCCACATGTGGAAATACCACAGAGAATAAGACCTTGTCTACGCTACAGAGTTTTGTTGACAAAAGTTTATGCTGACATATAGCCGCTACTTTAATTAAACCACTGTTGCATGTCCACAGTAGCATGTCTTGGTAGAGTGCATTCACGCTAGCAGCTCTTGCATCAACAGAGCAGTGCACTGTGGGTAGCTATCCCACTGTGCAACTGGCAACAGTGTGCTTTGGGAAGGGTTTGCAGTGCCTCCTGGGGCAGGTACAACATCAGGTGATGTACGTTTCTCAGTCCCATTGTTCCATGGGCATCCTACTAGATTTGTAGCTACTTTTCAACTGAAGCAGAAGTGGGGTGGGGAGGACGAGTGTGTAACGGAGTGTGTGTGCGTGTGTGTGGGGGAGAGAGACCGTGTATGTGTTGGGATTGGAGTGAGGGAGTGAATATGAAAGGGAGTGAGTGTGTCGTGTTGGCATGCTGTATCTTAAGTTCAGACAGCAACCCGAAGCAACCAGTCCTAAGGGGATGGAGGGGAACATCCCCTACACATCAGTCCCCACCTCCCTCCTTGGTTCTGCACAGCGCACCAGTCCACTCCTTCCTCCTTCCCTCAGCAGCAGCCTGCCTGCCACTGTTCTCCTGGTGCTGAAGAGAGCAGGATTCCACATTAATTATTTATTCATTGCTGTTGGAACAGAGCAGCATGCCAAGCTGTGAGAACTTCCTGGAGCTTTGAAAGGAGAAGGGCACATGCTTGTGTAGCTGTGTGCAGGGCAGCCGAATTCAAAACAGTGAGCAGAGACGTCTCTCACGGTGGGCATTGTGGGATACTGGGGGACTCCTGTTATGGCAACGTAACAAATCATCAAAGTAGATGCTGCCATTTGTCACTTTAACTTTGCTTCAAAAAGCATTATGCCTCTCATTGAGGTAGTTTTATTTTGTTGGCAAAATAGCAGAATTTTGCCCCCAAAAAAGTAGCATTCCAGTGTGTAACCTTCACTGTTTTGCCAGCAAAAGCTGCCTTTTGCTGACAAAACTGTGTGGTATAGACAAGGCTTAAGATCATGGCACAGTATCCTTCACTGCTGCTGGAATGTGCAACAGTTTCCTACTGAATGTGGTTCACATTGAATGTGGTTCACATTACAGACGTCTCTAACTTTATGGTTAACGTACCAACATCTTAAAAAATTGGTGTTCTATCAATTCTCTTCTTGGCAGGCTCATGTACTACAGTTTGGGGACCCTGTGCAAGAATGTATGACTGTACCAGGTATGTCCAGCTGCCTTGGACAAACATAGTTGCTGGATTTTCCTTGTTAAATCACTTAACAGAACAGTCAACACTGTCACATTTAAGGATATAGATTAATACCCTGTTAACGACTTACTGAAAGCTCATGGAAAAAAGAGGGAAAACATTGCATTAAAGAAAATGCTTTTAAAGATTGGGGGGGGGGGGAACTAATTACTTTTCCCATTTCTGTAAAGGGATATTTACAAGAAAAACTGGATGTCTCTCTTGTTGGCGGAACTGGTGGGGTGGTATAATTCTGCTGGCAATAAGCAGCAGAAAGGGATGAATTTAAGTTCTTTGAGATCTTGTTTTCATGTTAGCATTAAGCTGTTTTGTCGAAAATATTGTATTAGTAGAAGTCTTCCTAAACAATATTGAACACTTCCGTGGGGCACCACTAGACTCTTCAAATCAATGTGGGGAAGTCACATCTTAGACTTTTGTTTCCTATGATCCTAGGTCTGCAAAATAGGGCTGGAAAGTAAAGTGTTTGGAGATTTTTAAGAACAGGTTAGACGATGGGAATTTCACAGCCTCCTTTGGAAGCCTATTCCCATGCTTAACAATCCATATAGTTAGAAAGTTTTTCTGAACATCTAACCTAAATCTCCCTTGATGCAGATCAAGCTGATTACTTCTTGTCTTGTCTTCATTGGACGTGGAGGACAATCGATCACTGCCCTATTTATAACAATCCTTAACATATTTGAAGACTTATCAGGTCTTTTCTCAAGACTAAACATACCCAGTTTAACTTTACTTCATGGATCACGTTTTCTAACAATTTTATTTTTGTTGCCCTCCAGTTTGTCCACATCTTTCCTAAAGTGTGGTGCCTACAGCTGGACACAGCACTCCAGCTGAAGCCTTGCCATTGCTGAGTAGAGTGGGACACTTAGCTCCAGTCTTACATGTGACACCCCTGTTAATGCATACCAGATGTATTTTTCCCACCTATACATACTGTTGGCTCATAATTGGTTTGTGATCTACAAAAACCCCCAGATCCTTTGAAGCAGTAATACTGCCTACTAGTTATCCCCCTTTTTGTGTCTGTGCATTTGGTTTTGCTTCCTAAGTGTAGTATTGTGCTTTTGAAATTATTTAATCGTTGATTTCAGACTAATTCTCCATTTTGTCTAGGTCATTTTGAATTCTAATCCGGTCTTCCAAAGTGCTTGCAATCCTATCATCTGCAAATTTTATAAGGATATAATACACTCCGTTATCCAAGTCATTAATGAAAATATTGAATAGTACCGGATTCTGCAGGACCCCATCAATAACTACTGTGAGTGCAGACTTTTAACTGGTTGTACACCCATCTTACAGTAAAGGTAACCTATAAAGCAGTGGTTCTCAAACTTTTTTTTTTCCACAGACCACTTGAAAATTGCTGAGGGTCTCGGCAGACCACTTAATGATCTTTCCAAATGTTATTTGTATCATTAGCTAACTCTTGTAAAGCACTTTGGATAAAAGCGGTATATTTTTTTTAAAAAAAGCTTAATCTTTTTTCATTCTACAAATAAAAACACACAACTCATATTTTCATATCAATAGTTTTACCTTTCAGATGTGATGGATGTGCCCTCTCTCCCTCACCGTGGTAGCCCCTGAGCTGGGGCTGGGAAGGAGGGGTGTCTCTCCCCACCACAGGAGGTGCCGAGGAAGAACTCAGCATCGGCGTTCCCCGGCGCTGAACACAGCACGGGATCAATCTCAGCACTGCTCGCCGTCTTCTGTTATGAAGAAGCAGCACAGGAAGACTGATAGAGGGCACTCCCATTCCCCCACACAAGAATGTGAACCCAAGGTAGAGACCGCACCTCCTCTCCAGTCAGCGACTGGCACCGTCAACTCTGGGTGCCTGCTGAGTCCAGTGCCACTGGAGGAGACCCAGGTGGAGGATTTGGGTCTCCCTTCCAGACCCAAGACTTACAAGGTAGCGCGGGACCTGATAACGTTGACAGGCTTGCACGCCCCCAACCACGGTGTCTCAGCACCGGTCCTGAGTCCCCAAGTGACTCAGAGGCCACCGGTGAAGTTCAGGGGCAAGCCAGCTATGACTCGGCAGCTATCTGTTACCCTGGCAACGATCCCTGGCACCTAGAGGCATGGCTCTGCCATGGTCCCTGCGCATGGACTCATTGGAATCCGCATCGGAGAAGCCATCATAATAGCTGCTGCTTCTCCCAGTCAGCAGGGATGACCCAAACCTTTCCTCCGGTACCATGGCCACCACAGTGGGCTCAGATGCTGACCCAGTGGCCCTTTTGGACTCCATAGGCTTACCACCAGTCCCAGGGGTCCACCTCTGTACACTGCTTTTCCATCGCATCCGAGAGAAGGACTGCGTCTGGGGCCAGGAATTTCTCCCAGGCATCAGCCAGCACCATGATTGGTACCGCACCCAGCACCGACAACAGACCCAACACCATACCTGGCATCATGGCTTCACTTAGTACCACAGACGGTACCACCGCTGCGACCAGGGCCAGGGCGGAGCCGCAGCATTTTGAGGAGCTGGATGGGCAGAAGAACCTCTCCCATATTCCGGGCTCCGCCTCATCGTTTCCAAATGAGACGATGGTGCCCTGCTTCCCGACAGCAGAGCTCACCTTGAACTTCTAAGGCAGATTGCTCAGAACCACGGGGTACAGATGGAGGAGTTCACCAAGGTGTCAGACCCAGTGGTAGACATTTTATCCTCAGCATGACCCTCCAGGGTGACTCTTCAAGAGAACACACAAACCCTGTGGCCCATCCTCTCTGGCTCCTACAGCTAAGGGAATCAAGAGAAGTACTTTGTACTGTCCAAGGGCTAGGAATACTTGTTTTCCCACCCCACACCGGACTCGGTAGTGGCAGCTGTTAACACGAGGGAAAGGCAAGGACCTACCCCTTGAGCTAAGGATGCAAAGAAGCTGGACCTCTTTGGGAGGAAGATGTACTTCACCAGAGGGCTCCAGCTTCAGATTGCAAACGAGCAGGCGATCCTTATCCAATATAACTTCAAGTCTCTAACTTCTCGGACATTGTCCCACTGGATTTTAAGCTGGAATTCTCAGCTCTTGTGGTTGAGGGCAAGACAATCGCCAGGACGTTGCTGCAAGTGACATTAGACTCAGCAGACTCTGCAATGCGGATGATGGCTTTGGGCATCGCAGTGCACTATTCCTCATGTGATGGGTTGGATCACAGAAACCCCCTGGGGGCTGCCAACTGATGTGCCAAGATTACTTCTGCCCCTGCTTTCCCTGCCAGCTTGGGACTCCAGAGCCTTGCCTGGATGTGCCAGACACGCTTGCCGGCCACAAACACAGACCTAGGTCTGAAACACTTCCCACAAACTGCAAGCTTAACTGAAAGCAGCTTATGAAGTGTTCCTGTCTTTAACAGTCAGATGCCCAACTCCCAGTGAGGTCCAAACCCCAAATCTGTTTTACCATGTATAAAGTTTATACAGGGTAAACTCATAAATTGTTCACCCTCTATAACACTGATCGAGAGAGATACACAGCTGTTTGTACCCTCCCCCCCAATCCAAGGTATTAATACATACCCTGGGTTAAATAATAAGTAAAAAGTGATTTTATTAAATACAGAAAGTAGGATTTTAAGCGGTTCCAAGCAGTAACAGACAGAACAAAGTAAATTACCAAACAAAATAAAATAAAACACGCAAGTCTGAGCCTAATACAGTAAAAAAAACTGAATACAGATAAAACCTCACCCTTAGAGGTGTTCCAGTAAGCTTCCTCTTACAGACTAGTCTCCTTCTAATCTGGATCCAGCAATCACTCTTACCCCCTGTGGTTACTGCCCTTTGTTCTAGTTTCTTTCAGGTATCCTTTGGGGTGGAGAGGCTATTTCTTGAGCAAGCTGAAGACAAAATGGAGGGGTCTCCCAGGGGATTAAATAGACTTTCTCTTGTGGGTGGACACCCCTTCCTGCCCCTATGTAGAATACAGCTACAATAGAATCCAGCTACAAAATGGAGTTTTGGAATCACATGAGTAAGTCACATGTCCATGCATGACTTAGTTCCTTACCAGCCAAGCCACATTCCTGGGAAAGCTCAGATGTGGATTGGCATCTCCAAGATCATTGTTGGCTTAAGGGCTTCTTGATTGGGCACTTACTGAGAATGGTCTTTTCTCAGGAAGCTCACCAGCTGCTTCACTTGAGGCTATTTAAAATTAAGCAAGCATACAACCAATATTTGTAATTTCGAGTACAAAAGTGACGCATGCAAATAGGATGAATGTATTCAGTAGATCATAACCTTTATAGAGCTATGTTCCATGGCATATGTAGTGTAAAACATATTCCAGTTATGTCATATATACATTCATAAGCATATCCCATAAAGTATTATGGGGTGCAACTTCACAGCTCATGGCTCCAGGCCTCAGGCCTTCCTGGGGAGGTCCAACAGAATTCAGGATCTACCGTTTGAGGGGGTCACATTATTTTTGGAGAAAACAGACTCGAGACTCCGCAGTCTGAAAGACTCCCGAGCCACTCTAAGATTGCTGCGTCTGCACACTCCTGCCACCCAGCGTAGATGATTTAAGCCTCAACCCACAACTCAACCATACCAGAGGGAGTTTAAGTGGGACCAGAACCGTAGGCATCCCAGAAACCAGAACCACCATCGCCAGCCCCCAAATAACAGAGAGTTTGGGTCATCCAGGCAGCTACTAGGCCCTAGGCAGACATTTTGAGGATGCGCCTGAGGGCGTTATACCAACCTCTCAAGTGGATCTTTCCAGTTTTCAGAACGTCTATCCCGTTTCTACTGAGCGTGGTCCCAGATCACCCCAGACTGTTGGGTCTTTCACACAGTAGAGATAGGGTATTCTCTCCAATTTTCCTCAAACCCCTCCCCCAC
The DNA here is from genome assembly GCF_003597395.2 of Chelonoidis abingdonii. NCBI lineage: Eukaryota > Metazoa > Chordata > Testudines > Testudinidae > Chelonoidis > Chelonoidis abingdonii. Next base: position 205,944,268 of record NC_133770.1, read on the forward strand.
TCCCACCTCCCTTCCCCATCCCTCTTCAGGGACCCCGCTCACAAGCAAATTCTCGTCCAGAAGCTACAAACCTTCCTATCAGCAGGGGCTATGGAGGAGGTTCCGACAGAGCTCAGGGGAAAGGAGTTTTACTCCCGGTATTTGCTAATACTGAAAGTAAAAGGGGGCCTTGGACCCATCTTGGACCTGCACAATCTCAACAGATTCATGAAAAAACTAAAGTTTTTCAAATGGTCTCTCTTGCCACTATCATCCTGTCCCTGGATCGAGGAGATTGGTATGCCGCCCTCAACTTGCAGGATGCATACTTCCACATTTCCGTAATCCTGCCCCACAGGCGCTTCTTAAGGTTTACAGTCAGGAGTTCCCGCTACCAGTTCACAGTACTGCCGTTCGGCCTATCATCGGCACCTTGGGTGTTTACCAAATGTATGTCAGTCATGGCTGCTTTTCTGTGGAAAAGGCTGGTTCAGGTATTTTCTTACCTAGACGACTGGCTAGTCAAGAGCTGGTCCAGAACACAAGTGGACCAACATGTCTCCCTCATAAGATCCACCTTCAATGCATTGGGCCTCCTCCTAAACACTCAAAAGTCAACGCTCACCCCTAATCAGAGAATTGAGTTCATAGGGGCAGTATAGACTCAGCACAGGCCAGGGCATTCCTACCCAATCCTGCTTTCAGGCTATTCACGATATCAGACAGGACCTCAAACGATTCCCTATAACCACAGTAAGGAGTCGCTTAAAACTGTTAGGTCACATGGCATCTTGCGCTTATGTTGCACAACATGCGAGGCTCAGACTCGGACCTCTCCCAGCTTGGCTGGCATTGGTGTATCGGCCAAGCAGGCACAGTCTAGACATGGTGGTTACCCTTCCACCGGACATTCTCATGTCTCTTCACTGGGGGTTCGACCCACACTTGGTATGCATGGTGTCACGTTTTCCAAATCACATCCATCCTTATATCTGATCACTGATGCCTCAGTCTTGGGGTAGAGGGCACACCTTAGGAAGCACAGAACTCAAGGCTTCTGGTCTCAGGAGGAACTGATGCTTCACATCAATGTAAGGGAGCTCAGGGCAGTCCAGCTGGCATGTCAGGCCTCTCAGCCTCTCCTGGAGGGCAAGTGCTTGGCAGTCCTGAGAGACAATACAACAGCAACGTTTTATATCAACAGATGGGAGAGCACGCTCCTTTCCCTTGTGTCAGGAAGCCTTCAAGCTCTGGGAGTTCTGCATAGCACGCTCCATACTTTTGGAAGTTGCCTATCTTCCAGGGTCACAGAATGAACTAGCAGACCACCTCAGCAGGTAAAGTCCAGATGTGATAAACAATATCTTCTATCAGTGAGAAGTTCCCCAGATTGATCTGTTTGCCACAAGGGGCAACAGAAAGTGCCTACAATTCTGCTCCTTCCTAAACCATAGCCCAGGTTTGTTGGCAGACATGTTTCTTCTCCCATGGAAGGACTACCTCTTTTACAGGTTCCCTCCTATACCACTGGTTCACAAGGTCCTCCTCAAGATCAGGAGCAATGGAACTTCGGTGCTCCTGGTGGCACTGACCTGGCCACATCAGCATTGGTATACCGTGCTGCTGGAGCTATCGGTGGACACTCCAATCACTCTACTCCTAGTTCCAGACCTCATCACTCAACATCACAGAAGGCTTCGACACCCCAATCTCAAGTCTCTCCACCTCATGACTTGGAAGCTGCATAGTTGAACCCGCTAGCGCTTACATGGCCAGACCCCATGAGGGAGGTTCTTCTGGGTAGCAGAAAGCTTTCAACTATAGCGACTTACCTAGCCAAGTGGAATAGATTTGCAATTTGGCGCTCACTGAGTTGTATCCCTCCAACACAATTGTCAGTCCCCTTTATCTCCTAAAATTGAAACAGCATAGCTTGTCTTGCTACTTGGCTGCCATCTCAGCTTTTCACCCAGGAGAGCATGGACGCACCATCTTCACTGACGAAACAGTGTGGCAGTTCCTCAAGTGGTTAGACAGATTATATCCTCATATTCACCAGTCCACTGCCACTTAGGACCTTAACTTGGTACTCTCGAGGCTGATGTTGCGGGGGGTGGGGGGAGAGGCTCTTCAAGCCCCTAGCTATATGCTCACTCCTTTACCTTTCCTACAAGGTGGCCTTTTCGGTTGCAGTAACATCAGCCAGAAGGGCGTCTGAGCTCAAGGCTCTCACATCTGACCCTCCGTATACCATTTTCTAAAAAGATAAAGTGTAACTGTGACCCCACCTGGCATTCCTCTTGAACATGGTCTTGAGTTTCCGTGCCAATCAAGACATACTCCTTCCGGTCTTTATCGCAAAATGCCATGCCAATAGCCACGAGCAGGGACTTCATTCCCTGGATGTGCGGCGTGCATTGGCTTTTTATATTGAACAAACTAAGCTGTTCCGTAAGTTGAACCAGCTGTTTGTTGCTGTAGCAGACAGGATGAAAGGCCTCCCAGTGTCCACACAGAGGATATCGTCATGGATCACATCCTGTATCCGGGTTTGTCACGACCTCACTACGGTTCCTGCCTCCAATCCAATTGCACACTCCACTAGAGCTCAGGTGTCTTCAGCAGCCTTCCAGGCTGAGGTACCGATCCAGGAGATATGCAGAGTGGCTGTGTGGTCTTCAGTCCACACCTTCACATCACATTACGCTATCACCCAGCATGCCAGGGATGATGCAGTGTTTGGCAGGGCTGTTTCAGTCAGCAATTCCATAAACTCTGACCTCACCTCAGATAAGGCTTGGGAGTCACCTAACTGGAATTGATATGAGCAAGCACTCGAAGAAAAAATGGTTACTCACCTTCTTGTAACTGTTGTTCTTCAAGATGTGTTGCTCATGTCCATTCCAAACCCACCCGCCTTCCCCTCTGTTGGCATATCCGGCAAGAAGGAACTGGAGAGGCAGAAGGTCGGCAGGGCCTTATATGTGGCCCCATGAAGATGCGATTCTAGGGGCTCCAGAGCCGACCCATCGGGTGCTACCAAGGGAAAAACCTTCCAGCGAACTGTGAACGTGGCACACACACACCTAATTGAAAGGATATGAGCAACACATCTCGAAGAGCAACAATTACAAGAAGGTGAGTAACCGTTTTGGTTTTTTTTAAGTTCACACTTGGTCCTTCCAGCCCCTTCCACCCACCCCACCTTCCCCCAATCAAATTATTCATGTTTTAAGTTGCCCCGGGTTGAAAAAATCACTTAGACACAGCTTTCTCTAACATCAGCTCCTAATAAAATCAATTCACAAGTCTTTTCTACATTGTATACACTTCATTTATTAAAATACATTACTTTCATTTTCCTTCCCTATACCATGTTGTCTCCTAAGTACAAGGACAGTGATTCCCGGACTCATAGGGGCATTAGATAGAGTCATCATCTCTAGCAGGTCATAACATCTCAAAAGTCTCCTCACTTCCCACCCATTGATGAGGCTCTCTCCCTCGCTCTCAGATGTGAAAAACACAGCACGCATCTATGATACACGACAGATATCTCTCAGAAGCCTCTGGCCTTGTCATGAGATACGTTAACCTTTCTTTCAGTCTTCCAAATGCTCTGTAGTCATTCTGCAGCTACTCAGGTTATGGTTAAACAGTTCTTTCTCTTATCCATGTGTTTAGGAAAAGGCTTCATAAGCCAGAGAAGCAGAAAGTAAACCTGTTCTTCCTGACAACTGGCTGGAAACCTGACACTATACATGTTTATAGTAGTTTTGGGAGCAAAAGTTCCATTTTTCATTGCCTAAACCAGAGGTGAGTTTCTGCATATCCTGGCATCAGGGAGGCATGGGTCCATCAATGGCCTCTATATGGGATCCCCAAAGGTTCAAAAGCCATCAGTAACCTTCTGTGCATCGCCACGCTTAATGACCCAGGACAACAACACTCTCGCAGCCAACAATGTGTATCTCCATGACCAACAACCCTGAAAGTTGATCTACCAACCAGACTGGTTAGTTACTGACTGGTAGCAGCTGGGCATTGCAAGCTTCCAGATGGCAATGACCACATGCTTCTGCACACTGAGTGGGGCTTGTTGGTATTTCACCACTGTAACTCCAGGACGAGCAGCCTTCCGTATCATAAAGTTCTGCAGCCAAACATCCTAGGTCTGCAGCAGCGTTCTGTCCTATCAATCAGTGATCATTGGCTGAGCCCAGAAGTGGCACTCTACTCTGTGACACCAGCCTAAGAAAATATCATGTAGAAACAACTGCCCAATGTCGTCGTCGTCGTCATCCTTCAATAACTGTTTCTGTACAGTATTGTGGCCGTGGTCGGTCTGTCCTGCCGCCGACTTGAGTGGTGGCCAGTACATCGGGAGCATCCTGTTTGTATGCAGGATGGTCAAGCTCACAGTGCTCAGCAGTGCTTCCTCCATGCTGTCTGAGAGCAGCTTACAAAATTTGTTTGAAACCAACAGTTTTGAAAATGGTATTGGTTAGTGATAACCAGATGTATTTTGGAATATTATGGAAGGAATCATAGAAGTTTGACCCCACTGTCCAGAATTTCAGAACGTATCCCATAATCCACCAGGAGAAACAACTTATAATGATTTGATATTAGCAGCAGAACGTTCTTGGGATACGTGCCCAGAATGTTATGCACCTTTTAAGAAAAAGACAATGTTTTGTGGATGTTATGATTCACACAGGGACGTCACAGCTTCTTTAGACAAAGCAGTGTGGACTTACTCCTTTAGTTCAGTTATACCTGTGTATACTGCAAAGTTGAGAGAACATGTAGACAGTATTCCAAAATAGTGCCCTTTTTTTAGTTTAGCTTATGTCGCTTGGGATAAACTTTAAACCCTACTGAAAAAAGCCACTCTTATACCAGAATAAATGTGTCCACCGGGTAAACCGTTCCTGTGTAGGCAACCCTCAGAATGACCAAAACTCCTTTCCCCCTCTTAAATTGCAGTCTTGTAATGTCTGTTTCTCTGCTTCTCTATTCATCAGAGTCTTCAGTGTACACAAGAATTGTATTTGTAGGATCAAGAACCTTCGAAGTCTTTCATTATATTATACACCCATAAAGTAGCAAAAACCACATGCCTAGTTTTTTGTGTGCTCCTGAGACTTCCATTTACATCATTAAGTCTTTCTTAGCAATCTAAAAAAAGTTAACTTTGCACCTCAGCTACCAAATGCAGAATACAGCCAAAGCTGCTGTTTATATATTTAAAAAAAAAAATAAGCCAAATCTGAAGGGAGACCAGCGATGGACAATTAAATGCCACTGGTTTTCTAATGTGGATTAAGACTGTTCATGGGATTTAAAATTCGAAATGCTATCAAAGGCAGATTTGAAAGATATGAAGGTTGGAAAGGTAAATGGAGCAGCAACTGGCTTAACCAGCATTAACCTAACGGTGTGGCTACACTTGGAGGTGTGCAGCGCTAGAAGTTACAGCTGTCTTCGTACGGCTGTGTAGGGACAGCGCTGCAGTGTGGCCACACTGACAGCTACCAGCGCTGCAGTGTGGCCACATTTGCAGCGCTGTTGGGAGTGCTGCATTGTGGGCAGCTATCTCAGCGTTCAAGTGGCTGCAATGTGCTTTTCAAAAGAGGGAGGTGGGGGGGGGAGCATGGGGGAGAGAGAGAGTGTGGATTTTTGGAGCTATCAGCTCCCTGCCTTGCAAGTTCTAAGCACTGGAACATACACATCACTATCCTGCAATCATTTTAAAAGTTTCGAGCCCTTCCCTCACCTTCTCTTATTCACTAAATGCAAATTATGCACTCCAAGCTCCAACACGGACTCCTCCCTCCCTCTCCGCCCTGTGGCTTCTCTACTGAAGCAAACAGCTGTGAACATTCCAAAGCAATTCCCCTGCCTCTTCTCGAGCAAACAGGAGAGCTGTTTGTTTTTTAGATAAGCAGCTCCAGGGAGCCCAGTCTTCTGGTTTGTTGTGAACAGGCATTCTGGGATACCTCCTAATACCCTGGAGGCCAATTACAGCGCTTTTGGTGGCCACACCTGCGGAGCAGCGCTGCATCACCAGCACTGCAATTGTTATACCCCAAGTAGACCAGGTGTACAGCCAGCGCTGCAGCCAGGGAGTTGCAGCACTGGATGTGCCTTGCAGGTGTGGACAGTTACTAAGTTGCAGCGCTGTAAACCCACCACCAGCGCTGCAACTCTCCAGTGTAGCCATGGCCTAAGTAAAATTAAGCTAGAGGTCTCCATTCAGCTGGGTTATAACATGCGATCGTTATGTAAATGAAAGAAAATAGTTAACATTTCACTTATTGCCTTAAAAGATGTTGTTCACAAAAATTGCAAGACACTGCAATCTATGTGTATTTATTTGAAATTATCTTCGTGTGTGTGTGTGTATATATGGGAGCTGTCAGTTGGTCCTATTGAACTTTCAGAAATACTCACCAGGCATTTAAAACGAAAAGTTCATTTGGGTTATATATAGTTTAAAAATGTTCATTGATTTATAATATTTTTGAGAGAGAAATTCTGAATTACAGTGTAACTACAAATTCTTCATGTTAATCTTCATTCACACACCACTTCTCAGCATGATTCAATAGCAGCATTCCATTGTTAGGTCTGGAATTAGTAAAATGTCATTGGTTTAACAAAAAAACAATAAATTACTTAATACTAAAATAGTAAAAATGATGTAAATCATTAAAACTAAACTCCATTATCAGTGCATTCTTTGTCCAGTATCACTATAGTTTTGTTTTCCTCAGTCTAACAAAGAGCGCCATACAGTCATTAGAGCAAATTAGTGAGGTCATAATATATTTTTGTCAGCTAAAAGTATCACTCTGTTACACAAAAAGCAGTAGAATAAACACACTTTTTTCAGAATATTAAATACGTGAGCATTAAGATTTGGGTGCCACTAGGAAATAGCTGCAAAACTTTTCAGTTTCTTGTGTGTCTTTAGTTGCTAACTAGTTTAGTATAATACTTCTAAGGATTAGAAGAATAAAACTGTATCCTCAGATTTTAAGTCACATTGAAGAAGTTGAAAATTAATCTTTTGAAATACAATTATTATGGCCATTCTTAATTTAGAAAAATCAACTTTTTTCTTGTTTGCTTTCCCTAGGAACTATAGCCAGGTCTCATCAGTCATCAAAATGCAAAGGAATTTAATACAGACTGTGTTTCAGCTGGCACATCGGACATGTTTGGTACCACATCGCACTGGTTTCCTTCAACACTTAAAAGGGAAACCAGTTTTGCCTCAGACTGGATGCAAAGTGGTTTTGGCATTGGGCCCTGGAAAACAGTGTTTCCATGCATCTGCTGCACTCTTTGTCTCAAAGGAAGGAAAGTCACTGGGTGTATTTTCATCTCAACCAGAAGGCACTCACCACAAAGAACAAAAGGAAGAAAACCCTTTGAAACCAACTAGTGATATACCCCAGGGGACGCCTGTAGAATCAAGTTCTTTAGAGCCTGATCCATTACAAGACAAATCAATTAGTCTCTTTCAGAGGTTCAAGAGAACTTTTAAACAGTATGGAAAAGTTATGATTCCACTGCATCTGTTGACTTCCAGTGTATGGTTTGGATCCTTTTACTACGCAGCCATGAAGTAAGTTACTGATTTGTAACAAGGTCATTATTGCTTTTAATCTGAGACAAATATATACAAGAACATCTGCAATGTAGATCTTATTAGTGTCAGAAATTACCCAACTTACTCCATCAACAAAAGGAGTATCCATGTCTTACTAAAGCCCAAGATTGTTAATGAAAGGGAATAGACTTCATATGAATGTGTTGTATATGTACTATTTAACTTGCTACAGTTTGTCTATACAACATACTTTATCTTCATTTGGAAGGAATGTAATTGTCACCAAAATAAAACAATGCACGCATTACAGGTGCCGGCTTCCTGCGGGCCCAGGAGGTGCTCATCCACCCCAGGTGGTCCTCTTCCCCCCGCCACCCTTTCTCCCAAGTCCTCACCCCTACCCTGCCTCTTCCCGCTCATTTCCGTCTCCTCCTCCTTCCCAGCACCTCCTGCCCATTGCAAAACAGCTAATTGCATCGGGCGGGAGGTGCTGGAAGGGAGGGGGGAGGAGTTGATCAGTGGGGCACCCAGCAGATGGGAGGTCGGGGGTGGGGGAGCACCAGCCCTGGAGCACCCACTGAATCAGTGCCTATATTACACATGACCTTACACACAGTGGCATCTGCTTCCAGTCTCTGCTGTGTGGCAAAGATGGTGGCTTGTCCTCCCCTCTCTGAAATAATAGTAAAGGGGAGTGAAATCCGCTGTAGGCCTGACCCGTCTCCCTTCTGGTTTTCCTCCCCTATATGGTAGAAGAAACTTAGGAGCGCTCTCTACTATAGGCCAAACGTTCTATTGAATTTAAATTTGTTTGGAGGGGTGAAATTTGAATGATATAGAGTTCATAGGTTAAAAAATATATATACCATAGTTGCTTTTCAGGCTGTCTCAACCGTAGAGTGTGCCGGTAGGTTCTCACTACTTTAAGTTGAACGGGGTAGGAGGTGGAAGAGGTAGGAGAAAAGATGGTAGCAAGGTGCTTTCTTATCTTTGGTATCTGCTACCTCTTTTTACTCAATCAAGTTCTTTTTACTTTGCCTCTGCCTGTAACACCACCACTAGAAGATACAGGAGTGATCTACTCGCTCAATATCGTTCTTTTTGCCCTTCCTCTCACTTTGGCTTAGAACTTTTTTCTTTGATTCTTCCAAACAAGCATATGCAAAACTCCCTGTATGGTTGCACTGTCCGCTAAGCCAAAAGGCCAGCCATTTCACATGGTACCTTTTTAATGTACAGTAACTCCTCACTTAAAGTCATCCGGTTAACGTTGTTTTGTTGCTGATCAATTAGGGAACATGTTCGTTCAAAGTTGTGCAGTGCTCCCTTATAACATCGTTTGGCAGCCGCTTGCTTTGTCCCCTGCTTGCAGGAAAAGCAGCCTGTTGGAGTTAGCTGACGGGGGCTTGGAACCAGGGTGGACCAGCAGCCCCCCTATCAGCTCCCCTAAGTTCCCTATGCAGCAGCCACTCAGCAGGCTATCAATTACTGGCAGTTCAGCTGTCCCTCCTCACCCGCACTGCCATGTGTTGCTCCTGCCCTCTGCCTTGCCTTGGAGCTGCTTCCAGGAGCCTCCTGCTTGCTGTGTGGGGTGGGGAGGGCACTAATGTCAGGGTGTCCCCCTCCCCCCTGCTTCTGCACCCCAATTACCCCATCTCCCTGGGAGGTGGTAACGACAGGACAAGGCTCAGGATGAGGGAGCTTCCTTGGGAGCAACTGCTGTCTCAACTTGCTGATCTAATTAACAAGGCAGTTTACTTTGAGTGGGATCAGTGTACTTAAAGGGGCAATACGCATTTCTCTTTCTCACACAGGGTTTGTGTCTCTGTCTGCCATGCTATCTCCCCTCCCTCCATTTGTTCTGCCTTGTAGAGTGTGAGGCTACATTAACAACAATCGGTTAACTCTTGAGGACTCAGCCGAAAGCTAGTTCATCATTTAGCACTAAAGCATTCCCTGGGAAATATCCCACCCTCTGACTTCATCACCTCAACCAAGCTTCACAATCATCATCGCGGTCTACAGTATTAAATTGTTTGTTTAAAACATATACTGTGCATGTGTGTATGTTTACATAAATATAAATTAAAAAAAAGTCTTTTTTGTCTGGTGAAAAAAATTTCCCTGGAACCGAACCTAACCCAATATTTACATTATTTTTTATGGGGAAATTGGATTCGCTTAACATCGTTTCACTTAGTCACATTTTTCAGGAACATAACTACAACGTTAAGCGAGGAGTTACTGTAGGTCCCTCCCACCCCCCCATCTTTGTATTCAGAAGGTTTTTGTGAGAGGGACACAAAGCCTTTGTTGAATTCCTTGTTCTTTTACTATCTCCTTTATCTTTAATCCTATAGAAAGTATTGGGAACCAAAGCTTCCAGTTTCAGTAGGTGTTTAGTGATCTAGGCTATGCCCCCATTAGTAGAAACTCTCTGAAGAAAATGTGTCATTTGCTCCTGTTCCTCCCAAGAAACTATTTTTATCACTGAGATTAGTTGTCATCTCTCTCCCCATGCTTCTCCAGAACAATGTGGTGGATGAAAATGTATTGTATTATGATGCTTTGTTTCTGAGGTTTTATTTAAACTAATCCTTTTCTTTTTTTGGACCCTCACGAAAGCACTGGGAGTGTCAGGTGTGCATGGAGTATGCAGCACTTGCTAATATACTGAAGTCCTTATTTGCAGTGCCCATACTATTTCAGGTCTGGACATCATTTGGACAGGCTTCCAGACATACACACTTGTTTGAATATGAGCTCTGGATACCATCAGTCACCCCTGCTTTCTCTTTTTTATTTTTTTTCTTGTTAGTATCTGTACATCTTGTAATAAAACTAATGTATCAACGCTCCACCACATCTACTCTCATCTAGCCACACTAGATCTCATGTGAAATTGCTGAAGACTTACAGTGGTGTGTTTTTGTTTTAGAAACTCTCCTTGATTGAAATAAGCAATATTCATGTCAGCTACAAGATCAGTTTAGATTAGAGGGGAGATTTTATTAGTCTGTGACTTTTGTTGAATTGGAGTAACTGTTTATCTCTGGACTGTGCATGTTGCATATTTAATAATAGAAGACATGAAACAATGATAGCTTATGGCTGGAAGGATGGGCCTTTGACGTCAGAATGCATTATGACTCAAGTGTTTGTTTTAGTTACTCTAACCAGCTGGCATAATTGCCCTTTCTAGGCGCTATAGATCCAAGTGTCATTCTAAATTTAGCCCATCTCAGAGTAATAAAGGTCCCAAGCTATTAAAATATTTTGCTTTGGATGGATCTAAGTTGATGCTCACATCCAGACGTTTTTAAACTGAGTAAAGTTTAGCTAGTTTGTCTGAGTCTTTAGTTAGCAGTTAAAACACAAGTTTGACAAATGGACACAAATGAAAACATTTAATTAGAAACTAGTGAGAAGCAGAGCCTCAATATATCATACTAGAAAAGCAGCACTGTCTTGAGGTGAAAAGTAAGTTGGATCATGAATAATAGTTACAGAAAGCTAAATTATCCAAGTCTGAAATTATCAACAAATTTAAAAGGGGCAGTGTCAACATATTTAGGCCCATCTTATTTTTCTAATCTGAGTCTTGTAATACTTAGTAGTTAACATTTTAATCTTTAACGCTATAAAAAGGCACTTTGTTTTCTAGAGCAACAGTTGTACTGTATTTATTTCTGCTGATACTGATATCCTGAGATGAAACTCAGTGTTGCTTTCAAGTGTTCATCAGTGAGCCTTGACCTTGACACAGATTTGTTAATCTTCATGGAAGAAAAAAACTGTTCACATATATATGTATTTCCAAACATTACCATAATCCTTGCGGAAGCAGAGAATAACATGGGAAATCATTCTTGCGAAAGAAACCTGTAGAAATCTGGAATTTGAACATCTGTATACGTCTGCTTCAAAATGGTGCCACACTGAAGCTCCACTAACTCCGTCTGCATTTCCTCTGCAACATTGTCAATTTCAACAGCAAATAGTGTGGAAAAAAGTTGAAAATGTGGTTCAAGGGCCTAGAAATCTTTAAACCACACATCAGACTGTTTGTGTAAGTTAGAAATGATCTCTGCATATTCTTTCAAGGATTTGGGTTCAGCTTTTCCTAAGGAATTCAGAGTTGAGAAATGGACCAAATTGCCAGCAGTCAGCTGTTTCCCCTACAAAGTAAGCTTGACTTTGAATGACTTAACACTGTCATACATCTGTGTTATCACCTGTTTTCTACTCTGAAGTTTCAGGTTCAGTGCATTCAGGTGATCAGTTACATCTGTTTTAAAAAAGCAAGGTTACAGATAAAAGTGCAATCAGCAAGCTGTGGAACCTCCTTGTTTTTCATTTTCATGAAGGAATCAATCCCCTCTCTAAGTGCAAAATTCGCTTCAAAACACTTCCACAACTCAGCCATCTAACTTGAGTGCGATACAGAAGTTCCCCATATTCATTGTCCATACTTGCTAGAAAAGAAGTGAACTGTCTGTGTGATTCAGCCCTCGTGCACGTATAAAATTAATAGTTTTAACAACTACATCCGTAACTTCCTTCATTTGTAGACTTTTACTGCACAGGGCTTCTTGGTGCAAAATACAATGTATACTGGTGAAGCGACAGGAAGTAACTGGGGAAGGGGCACAGGGAGCATGGTGGGCCACAGGGAAGAGCTCCATGGGCCGCATGTTTGAGACCTCTGTTTAGATCAGTATGACTTTGTCTTTGCGCCAGTTTGTCTACTTACCTCCAAATATACTAAATAGGGACAGATGCAGTTTAATTAAGTAGTAGCTCAAACCATCAGGTAGAATTTATTACTTTTCATTTCTCAAAATAAAGTAAAAATCTTGTTTGTTTACATGTAATACAAACTTACCAGAAAATCTGTTTAAAAACAAGCATGTTGCTTAGAGTAGTAATGCTGTGCTGAATGTTTTCATGATCCTTTCAAACATAATCCTGTTTTTATATATAACTTCTTTTCTTTGATAGAGGAGTGAATGTTGTTCCTTTCCTAGAGTTCATTGGGGTACCAGAAAGCATTGTAAGCATTCTGAAAAACTCTCAGAGTGGATATGCACTAACTGCGTATGCAATGTATAAGGTAGGTACCATTATAGTTAATTGGTTCTGACGTTGCCCAGTGATCTAAACAATTCTCTTATTTCCCTTAGATCAGAAAGAATTAGATCTGTTCTCCCTCTTAATAGTTTAGACATTTTTAAATGAATGTTTTAAACCTAAATATTCACGTTACTCAAGTTAAAAGGGTCATAGTGTTTTTAAGCACCTTTGCATCTCTATAAAATACTCCTGAACTGTTTTGTTTGTTGTTGAATAAAAGTGTTCTCTAAAAGTGGTGACAATCCAGCGTAATATCTCTGTTTTCCCACTACGTAACTCACAGAGCTAGAGAGTGACAGTTTAAATGCTTTGAGTTCTTCAGGTGACAGTGCATTTTTGTTTTCCTACTGAATGTTTTTATTTAGTGCTTATGCTTTCATCACTCACTCAGTTGGGATTTCATTGTCCGATTGTCCTAATACAGTACTTTAAAGATCAGATTTTGGGTATTTTTTTCTGGGTTTAGATCTGCATAATCTGTTTTTATGGTGCTTTGAACATGTACAAGAGCTAAGTATTAACATCTTTATTTACAATACATTGTCCTTTTGTTGTGCGAACATCTGATTTGTTTTAATGCATTTTACTAGTTATGTAGCTAACTTTTGTCCTAAGTAAAGGGATGATGAAGTAAAAGCACAGACACGTGCCAGTTTAAGCAGTTTAGTATACTGGTGCCTATAGGTAGTCAATGGATGTATGCATTTAAAATATAAAGATTTTATAATAGATACAACCTATTCTTGGATTGGTATATAGTGCATATGTGTACTATTTTCAGATTGGCCGTGCCAAGTATATGTACATTTCTTGCTTTGAGTCCAATCCTGCTCCCATTGAAATGGAGGGAAGTAGGATCAAGCCTGATGTAAATGTAAGGGCTACATTTTCAGAAATACTCATCTCCTATCTAGGTCCATAAATGCACATGACATTTTCAAAACAATGAGAGCTGCTAGGTGCTATTTTCTTCTGAAAATCTGGCCCTGTAACTACTCAGAGTTGACTTAATGTTTAACATCAGGTGGTGTCTTGAGGCCATCCACATCCAGGCCCCATTTTGCTAGTCACTTGTGCAGACATATTTAAAAAATAATTCCTGCCCCCAAAGAATTCATAATCTAAAATCATGTGCTAGTAATCTTTTTTTCTCAGGGTCTTTGCTTTTTGGAAGAGAATATTCATTTGACCAACTTTATCTCTTTTTCTTTTGCATTTCCTGCCTCCTCTGTAGCTGCTCACATTGTGGGGTAACTGCCAGATTCTCCCAGTAGTCTTCATTTTTGGATATTGGGATAACATTTCCCTGTAAAGTAAATACCCTTTTTAATAAGAAGGTTTCTTTTAACCATTAGCTGGAGGCTAGGTGTCCTAGAATCCCAGAAGATAGTATAGAATGTGTAAGTATTCAATGAATTTTCTAACAATTTTTATAAATAGTTGCCACTGTTTTTTGATAATTCTAGTCAGTAAGTAGAAGTTCCTTTTAATTATACGTAATCAAGGGCCTGGTTTGATGCAGACTAGGATTGAATCTGCTTTGTTGCTAGAAAACAGTAGAAAATACAGTTTCAGTTCAATAGTAACTTATCTTTGCTATTGTAAACTTTATGAAAAATGAATTGGCATTTAGTCTTACATCACCTTTTACATTTTCGGTTTTTGGTGTTTCCTTGTAATGAAACAGATTCTTTCAGTCTTGCGTTGCATACTGAGTTATCAAATCATCCTGGTGGCTGCTCACCATTTGCTTTTTTATTTTTGTTTTGTTTAAATGGTATTTAAAATATTTGTAGGAACTTGCTCTTTTGTTACAGGGTGCAGTGACTGTCAATAACATGACAGTTTATGACTTCTTAGGTTTTCTGTTTGGGAGTATCTGTCTTATTCCACGCCAGCATCTAGCCTGTAGTAAAAGTGACTGGCCTTCAGGTCTTATAGCATTGTTTAGTGTTTTCCAACAAGGAGCAATTAAGCAAAGTGAGATTATTCTAAAGTGAGAGACAGATGCAGAGAGTATTTATAAGTAGCTAAAGAGCTGCCAAACCTTCAGCCCTTGCAGAATTAGGAATTAGTATTTGTCCTCCCACTTTTATTTCATGATGATATGTCATTATATGGAGATCAGAGCTGGGAACAAAGATTTGGGTAGGAGAAGAAAAGGAGCAATAAAGGATGAGAGATTAGACAGCACGATCCAGAGGGTTCATTTAGACCTTGTTTTCACTAGAGGTTTGTCTACACTAGTACTTTTGTCAGTAAAACTTTTCTGTCAGAGGTGTGAAAAAACACACCTCTGACCGAAAGAAGTTTCACCAACAAAGCACTGGTGTGGACAGCACTGTGTCGGCTGGAGATGCTCTCCATAGCTACCGTCGCTTGTTAGAGGTGGTTTAACTATGCCAGTGGGAGAGCTCTCTATGCTGGTGGAAGAGAGTAGCTACATGGAAGACCTTACAGCGGTGCATCTGCAGTAGACATAGCCTAGAAAAAAGGGTACTAATGTGGTAAAATCGTGCTGTGGACAAGGCCATTTGTGGTTTTCACGCTTGTTAGCTGATCGAGAGGTTAATGAGAACTACTTGTCTACAGCAGGATTTTACCACGTGTTCGCTAACACATGGTAAAAAGGCCACCTTTTTTTTCCTAATGTGGATGCTCCCTTAGCCACTGCAAATCCAGTCTGCATTTCTTTAACGTATATAGTTTTTTAAACTTCTCATTTTTTCAGTTGTCACCTCCTCTCCCCCCCCCCCCCCCCAAAATCACACTTTTCTCGATCTGCATGATCAAAATAAAGTATTACACTGGTACATACTATTTAAGAAATTAACCTACAAACCTTCTGGTTTTATGCACGAAGACACAATCACTTTGTTACCTGGATGGGAGACTTCTAAAGAACCTCTAGGGCCTAACTGAAGAAGTAGTATTCATTATTTAGTATATGTAATTCAGGCAAAATGCTCATGTCATGGTGCATATTGGTATGTAATAAAGAGGCACTGTGCTTTTGCAGGAGATGGAAAAGGGAATTCCTGATCACTTGCAGTCAGCAAAGATCCTGTGGTACTTTGCATTTAAAAAAGTTAGGTTAGGGGCAAACTCATTGCGATGTTAAACAGCTGCTGCATTTCATCCCAGAAGTGATACATCTCAGGGGTACATGAAGTTATGCCTAGTTGGCAATCTCTCTTCAAACCTGTAATACTTGGGATACTTCAAATGAAAGTGTGTGTGTGTATGAGAGAGAGAGAGCGCCTTTCTGAAGAATTCACTTCAGAATAGTTTAATTTATTTCCTTTAACTTGGAGCTCCTTTTTTTAAAAGTTGGAGTTGGCCAATATAAGTTTTTTATAAAAAAAAAAAAAAAAAAAAAGAGAGATTTTCTAAAGAATATCCTTAGCCCATTTATGCACAATTTTGATAGTTTTTTGGTTTCCTTTAAGATTGCAACTCCTGCCAGATACACGGTAACTTTAGGAGGAACATCCATTACTGTCAAGTATCTTCGTAAGCATGGCTACATGTCCACACCTCCTCCGGTAACAGAATACCTGCAGGATAGAATGGAAGAAACAAAAGAGCGTCTCTCAGGGAAAATGGAGGAAACCAGGGACATGATCAGTGAGAAAATGGAGGAAACAAAGGATAGAATAACAGAGAAGATGGAAGAAACAAAGGATAGAATAACAGAAAAAATACAAGAAACCAAAGATAAAGTTTCATTTAAGAAAAGAAAAGAATAAGAAAATGCTCAGCTTAGGTTGTACAAAAAATTATGCAATTTAACCCTTTGGAGCATCCTGATATGGACTTTCTGCTGAGCTTTCATTTGGCTGGCTGGAGAATATCCGTGTTCTAAGGAGTAAAGATTTCTGTAAATTCTTAAATGCTAAGGTTCTTTCTAAAAGAAAAAAAATCTGTCTTATGAAAGAAAATGAATCTAGTATTAAAAATCCATATGTGCATTGGCAACAGTGGTGGTCAGTTTTTGGTAAGTCAAGATGCTTCTCTAAGATCCACAATATTATTCTGGTCGTCAGCTGGGAACCACCATTGTGTCAGACTGGTTCCTCCATTCCTTGGGAATACAGATTTCTTTTTCAGAGAAAGGATGTCTTTTTCAGTCACATATAACATACGCACTGATCTCTCTCTAACCACTGCCATCTCAATTCTGAGACAAACCCTTTGTGCTGGTGGTGCAAGTGAATGAACTAATGGGCCAGATCCTTAGCTAGTGTAAAATGCCGTAACCACACTGACTTCAGTTGAGTTACAACAGCTTACACCAGCTGGGGAGCTGGATCTTTGTTTTTAAAAATGGTGTCTTGAAACTTTCAAAGGCCTTTCAACTGAAAATTATAGTAAGATGAGTTAATTACAGTAGCCAGGTATTCATTTATACTTTTTGTTTTTATATAATGTTGAATTACAATTGAGAATGTTATAGGATTGAACTAAAATGTACTGACTGTAACTGCATATGGACTAAAGCATAACTGGTTCACTTTCAACCAGAATGATGCTGTAATTTGCTGACAGTGTTCTGCTTTGTACTAGCTTGCAATAATAAACATTAAAGGGAGATAAGTCTGCACTTACTGATGGCATATAGTGATAATTTTTTAAAATATAGTGGTGGGCCCAAATGTTGCTCACTTACATGAGAATTTTCACTGATGTCAATAGGACTGATAACATGCAATAAGCAGGAATCCTATCAGACACTTAAAACAAGTTTCCTCCACACACTCTTCTGGTTTTAGATTAACCTAAAAATGTTAACTGGAGTAAAGGTTTATGCACTGTTCCTGAACACCATACAAGATCTCTGGCTGAAACTATAGACCATCTGACTACCAAGGCACCATCGTTTCATGACTCATTTTGGCCAAAATCCATATGGAAACAGGAGAGGAGAGTGAATTCTTTCTGTTTGGTGTGGGCTTCCCATTTCTTTTACAAATATCACTTTGCAGCAAGAAGATGGCCTCCGCTACTTGTTTCACAAAGGTTTATTTTAGGGGGAGAAGAAAAGAGAGCAATGTTGGAGGATTGATTGGGGGTCAAGAAGTGAAGAGCAGCTCCAGTTTAATCGAATGTCCGCTCTCTTTTGCTTTGTTTTATGGTTTTAGTCAAATAAAAGAATTCAGGCTGATAGAAATCATGACCGCAGTGTTTACAAACACATTCAGCCATTGTCTGTGTCTGCTTAGAGTATAATTAAACCTTTTTTTTTGCCAGGGCAAGGCAAAATGGAGTAGTCAGCTTCCCCTAGAATAACAGCGGGAACAGAACCTATTTATGACAATGTTATTTGATAGGAACAGTGTCCCAGCCTGGCCATGAAGGTAGACTCCCAAGTGGCAGAAAACCCAGGCATCATAAACTTTTTCAGTACAGGCCACATTGACATCCATAAATGAACCTCTCTTCCACCAGGGCCTGCATAACAATGGAGTAGGATCTGCTATAGTTATGTCCTTTTTGAAGAGGGCAAAGTGTGGCTACGTGAGTCCCATCAGTGTCCCCAGCACAGCTTGGGACTCCATTCTCAAAACCAGCAATTGCATCTGGGATACTGTTTTTGTCGTCCATCTGTGGGTAAATCAGGTGCCTAATTGCGACAGAAACCTCTGCCACCACTTTATCCACAGTTGATTTTTCAAACACCAGACTGATTAGCAGTGACCTTGTAGCAGTCTGGCGTAGCACATTTCCTGCGGCGTATAGCGATCTGCTTCTGGAGTGGCATGTTGGCTCTCATGCATTTGCTGATGCTGGAAGCTAGGAGTAAGTGGCTCAGAGCTCCAGGAATGTAGCTTTTATCACTAAAAGTTATGAAGCCATTTTTTGGTCATCCCATGTCTGCATGACTGTGTGAGCCCACCAGTCTGTGCTTATGGCCCTGCTCCAGAAGAAGGAGCAGTCTATATAAGGGCCACCAGCATCTATACCCTGAGTGGCATCAGCCAGTTGGAGGCTGCCATGCCTGTATCATTATCCACTTCAGCCAACAGGTGCCTTTGGTAGGTCAGAAAACACTGCTGAAATGTCCACCAGTGCTTCATGGAGGCACTGCCTGCTCCCTGAAACAGGCATGAAAGCCCAAGCCAAACAAGTTCTTCAAATGGTTTTGCTCCATGTTGCTGGCTTTAGGGTCTGAAAATGTGCAGACCCAAAAGATGACATGGCAGCGTGTGTTGATGGGCTGTGACAACGTCCAGCAAAGTGCCATGGGCTAGACGAGGGGTGACCAACCTGTGGCTTGGGAGCCACATGCCTCGTCAGAAGTTAATAGGCAGCTTCTTGTATAAGCAAGTACCAACTCTGGAACTGGAACTTGAAGCACCAGCTTTCCAATGTGCTGTGGGTGCTCACTGCTCTGCCACAGGCCCTGCCCCTACTCTAACCCTTCCTGCCCTCCTGAGCCAGCTGTGCCCTCATTCCTACGCTTTTACCTCCCAGAGCCTCCTGCATGCCATGAAACAGCTGATTGATTGGGCAGTGTGGGCAGGCACTGATCGGTGTGGCTGCTGGTGTGTGGAAGGTGGCTGCTGACATATTACTGAGGCTCTTTGGCAATGTACGTTGGTAAATTATGGCTCCTCAGGCTCAGGTTGGCCACCCTGAGCTAGCCAGTCAAGTTTTCCCACAATGCACCATGAATATGGCTAGCACAGCTGCAGCTGGAGAGGGTGCTAGGAAGCCTGGGTAGGCTGGTTTAACTCAGCTCTGCATAGTGTAGCCAGGTGAGTGTGGGAGTGAGAGCTGGGTCCAGTCATTCTAAACAGAGGGTCAGTATGCAGTATGGACGCTAAAGGCCAGGCTTACAACCATCAAGCCTGTGGCCTTAAGAAGTACCACAGACCTTGGGTTTACATTGCAGTGTACACATACCATTAGGGCTTGAGCTTGCCCCAGTTGAAGTCAATGGCAAAGCACTCATTAAGCATGCAGGATGAAACCCTTATGCTCTGCTTCAGTTTCACCAGCTATATAAAGGTGACAAATAGTATCTACCTCACAGGGGCTGTGTGAGGCATATACTGTGCCCCAAAGATCTGAAGTGCTATGGCCATGCTTCAGTTTATTAAAAATTAAATTGTCACTGAACAGCGTAATTGCTGGTCATAATTTAATTATGTACTTAAAAAAAAAACAAAAAAAAAAACCTGCATTCCAGCTTTCCTCCCACTCACGCCTTTATAAAAATGGACTCAGCAATGGTATAACACAGGTCACGCCTGCCAAAAACAGCCATGTGAGCCGATTTTAATGGCAGCGTGCCATAAAATCTGGCCCAGCCCGCTCTTCTCTGCACTCCTCCCCACCACCCTACAGGTGCAGGGGGCAGAAGCATAAGGGTGTGCCTAGGCAACCCTGCCAAATCATCCCACTCTTCTAGCACGGCAAGGCTGCGGTGTCCGCGCTCCTGGCCAAGCACGGCCGCAAGCGCAGCAAGCCCCCGCCTCCCCTGGAGTTTTGCTGCTGCGCACACGCCAACAACGCTCAGGGGTCGGGGCTGCGCTGCCACAGGGCAGTGTTGGCTCTGCAGGGAGTCAGACATGCACCCCACCACACTCTGAGCCTGCCCGCACGGGCAGGCATGTCTGGCTCTGCACGGAGCAGAACATGCTGCTAGGAGCCTCATGGTAAGGGTCCATGGGCCAGGAGGTGGGATGCGGGGGGGGGGGGCAGTCGGGACCAGGAGCGGGGCGGGGGTGTTGGGTAGCAGGTGGGATCCCAAGTGGGGTGGTTAGGGGCAGGGGGGGTCTCTGGAGGGGGCATTCAGGGAGCGGGGGCAGGGTTGGATGAGGCATGGGAGTCCCAGAGTCTGCAGAGAAGATGCAGGGGCAGGACCTTGGGGAAGGGGTGGAATAGGGGCACACTCCCACACACACACACACCCAGCCCTCTGCCCTGAGCCCCGCAGCCCTGCACTCACCCCAGGCCCCTGCCCTGAGCTCTGTTCCCCCCCTTATACACCCCAGCCCTCTGCTTGACTCCACCCGCCCCCCCACGACCTCAGTCCTGACTCTGACACCCCTACACATACCCAGCCCCTCCCTCCCTGACACCTGCACCCCCTTCACATGCCCCCAGCCCTCTGCCTTGACTCTTGCAACCCCCCACATCCCCACCCCACCCCGAGCCAAATGGGAGCTCCTGCATTAACACACACACACCCCCCACATTCCCACCTGCAACCCTCACACCAAATGGGAACTGCCCAGGAAAGCAGGGGTAGCTCCAGGCCCCAGCACGCCAAACGCGTGCTTGGGGCACCATGCTGCGGGGGCACTCTGCTGGTCAGCTGGCAGGCAGCTCCTGCCTCGCAGGCGGGAGGTCCACCGGAGCCGCGGGACCGCCGACCGGCAGAGCGCCCCCCGCAGCATGCTGCCGTGCTTGGGGCGGCAAAATATCTAGAGCCGTCCCTGCAGGTAAGTGCCCCACACCCAAACCTCCTGCCCCAACCCTGAGCCCCCTCCCTCATTCTAGCTCTTGGCCCAACCCTTCACCCTCCAGCCCTGTGCTCAGTGCACTCCCACCCTCAGCTCAGTGCAGAGAGAGGAAGAGAATGGGCCAGAACCAGGAAGAAGGTAGGTACCCACTGTATGTGGGCAGGGCCGGGACCCCAGACCGCCAGCAGGCTGAGCGGATCCGGCAGCCAGGATCCCAGTTGGCAGGAGCTGGTGGATGGAACCCATGAGCGGCAGTGGGCTGCGCAGCTCAGCCCACTGCTGGTCTGGGGTTCTGGCTGCCAGACCCTTGCCAGCTGGGGTCTCAGCTGCAGGCCCCGCTCAGCCTGCTGCCGGCCTAGGTGAACGGAACCCCAAACCAGCCGCAGACTGAGCAGGCTGGCAGCATAAGATCAACATTTTAATTTAATTTTAAATGAAGCTTCTTACATTTTGAAAACCTAGTTTTACAACACTAGTTTAGGTATATAATATATAGACTTATAGAGAGAGACTTTCTAAAAAACATTAAAATGTATTACCAGCACGTGAAACCTTAAATTGGAATGAATAAATGAAGACTTGGAACACCGCTTCTGAAAGGATGCCAACCCCTGGTATAACACTATCATTGTGATGCACATTAACTGGATTAAGACCTGTCTAACTGACAGCTCTCAAAATTAGTCATCAGTAAGGCAGCACCAGTGACTGACAGTGTTTCTGGTGGGATACAACCAAGTTTGGTAGCAGACCTGCCAGTGCTAGGCAGTGATCTGGAAGTAAATATAAAATTACCGCTGACAAAAGTTGTGGCTGACACAAAGAAGTGTAAGGAGCAGGAATGTAGACAGAGCCAGCTAGAGCATGTGCTAAGCTAGGCACATTCAAACAATGTTTTTTTTTAAAAAGCCAAATGAGAAGTTTAGGAACATGTAATGCTGCCCGTACCTATGGATGGTGGGGGCAGAGACTATCATGGAATGTGGTGATTAGATCTAGGGGGTCATAGTAGACAAGCAACAATGTGTGCACCCAGGATTATGCTGTTGCAAACGGGTCTAATGAAATCCATGAATGGATACATAGAGGAGTCGTGAACTAGTGTAGAAAAGTGATTTTTTACCTGCCTATATGGTTTTAGTTAGACAGATGCTAGACTACTGTTAAAAAAAAAAAAGATGGAAAAATTGGAGATCTGTTTTCCTGGGGAGGGCATCGCAGCAGTTGACCTGTTTGCTACAAAGACAACAAGAACTGTTGGTCTCAGTTTTTCTCTCAGAGTGGCTTCTGTGCTGGCTGATTGCCCAATGCCTTTGTATTGAAATGGTGATAAGGCCTACTGTATATCTTGCCCCAAATTCCATTGATCCTGCAGCTCATCTTCAAAGTAAGCAGGATCACACCAAGATGCTTCTAATTACCTGGGCTTGGTCAACACTATTCAGAACTTTGTAGCTTCCTACAAGCTCATGCAGCTCTGCTCTCACAGCATCATGGGTCACTCCTACATCCAGACCCCAACAGCCTATGCTAACCAACTAGGGCCACCTTTAGTTTAAGTGGAAGCATCTTTTTACTTTGGGCTTCTGTTCAAGGGACTCAGCCTATGAGAGCGAGTAGCAAGGATGTTTTGGAACAGTTCCAGTGTCTGAAATTGTCTGGCCTTTTGTTAAGGGTTACCTGGCATCCATTTCTGCCATTCACACCCTTGTTCAAGACAGAACAGTGTTTCTCAAGGGAACTACTCACCTGTATCCACCTGCAAAAGCATAAGTTCCACTTTGGGAGCTTAATAGTGTTAGCTGCTTTCATGGGCCACCCAACTGAACTTTCTGGCTACTTGCTCCTGGTGATATATTTTCTCAGATGATGACCGTTCCTATTGCCATCACATCTTGGGGTTTTTTAAGGACAAGGTAGCTTTGGGGCCTCACCCAAAGTTTTTAAATTAAGAGGTGTCAGGCTTCCACTTCAAGCAGACAGTGTACCCAGCCGTGTTCTTTCTGAAAGTGCAGGCTGGTCAGCAAGAAGAGTATTTACATACCTTGGATGTAAGAAGGGCATTGCCCATTCATGTGAAGTCCTTTAGCCAGCCTCTTTGACTTTTATGTGGGTAGGCTGAAGGGTCAGGCAGGCTCTAGATCAGTGATTCTCAATCTATTTACCATTGTGGGCTGCATATGCAGCTCTCTTTGTTATGTGGGTCGCATCCATGCAATACATATACTAGCTGTATGGCCCTGAGAATGTCACATGGGTCGCAGCTGTGTTCTGAATTGGGCTGCAAGCAGCCCACAGATTGAGACCCACTGCTCCAGATGGACCTTATCCTGTATTACCACGGCTTATGGTTTGGCCAATACACCACCTCTGTCATGTCTTTCTGCACCATTGAAGAGCACTCAAGCAATGTATATAGCTTTTCTGAATGATGTACCTACCCTGTACATTTTCAGGGCTGCTACTTGGTCCTCCATAATGCAGTGGCATAATGCTGAATGAATGGAACAGCTTCAAGGGAAGATGCGAACTTTGGCAAGGTCATATTTCAGTCACTGTTTAAACAGCCTCCAAGTCCCATTGCCTACAATGCTGCTTGTGACTCACCTGAATGCAATATACATCTGCAGCCATTGGAAGGAGGAGGAACGGTTACTTATCTGTAGTGTAACTCTTGTCTGCAGCCACATGTTAAGAATAACCCACCCTCCATAACTGCATTGGCATTGTAGGCCACTTTGGGGTGCTGGACCAGGGATTAGGGGGCAGAGGGGAGAAGAAGGGCGATGCTACCTTATAGACCCTTGGGAAGGGCCACAAGGTGCTGCACAGTGTGTGCACTGCCCTGACAGGTACTGCAGCAGAAACTGTTTCTGGCGCGCACAGACAGACAGACAGACACACACACACACCCTGAGTGGAATACACGGCTGCACCCGCAGCTTAAAGAGTAACAGTTACAATACAGGTACATGACCATTTTATACACACACACCCCAAGGGCTACTGACACACCTCCAAGCAAGACCAGATGAACACATTAACTCAAGTATGGCTCTGCAGTGTGGCTGCTCACACCTGGACTAGGCTAACCCAGGTGCCACACACTGCAGAGAAGAGCTACTACTCTACAGCGTCTAATGTGAGAGTCCAGTGGTGCTCAGGCCATTTCTTGAGATGTCTGGTTCAAAGCAACCACGCCTGCCATAGTGGCTTAAATAGACATAACAAATCTTGGGCAAGGAAGGGTGCCAGTGGCTCTTAATGCAAACAATAGTTGCAGTAAAATGTTAGGAGGCCTGAAGGAGAAACAAATTGTAATTACTGGATCCAGATTACAGATAATAGTTATAAGGCATTAACCATAACTGGTAAAAGGTTAAGTAAAATACTTGGTATAGATGGGCTTTTTTGTTGTGTTTATGTTTTCTTTGGCTTCCAACGATAATGCTGATGTTTCTCCTGTTTTGTGTTCTCCTCCTCCTTCCCCTCCCCGCCATTTCATTTTCATTTATTTCACCAGCTCAGTGCAGCTGCTGTAGCTGTTGCTGCTTATTTTATACCCAAATTAACTTCCTTTCTTCTCAAATGGGCATCGATTTCATCTCCCTACTATTGAAACCTGAAAGCGAACACGCAGACCATGTTATTTGGGATAAAGAACTGATGCTGGGTTTTACATGTTCTGTGCTCTTTTCTTTGGCCACAGGCGCATGAGCTGTCTTAGTGAAATAACTTTAAAACAGCATTGCCTGTCTTCTTTCAAACACCTACTGTAAAAATTAAAAGGTTATAAATGCAGTTTTAGTGGTGGTTCATTATTACTGGCAATATTAAGAGCTGGTGCTTGAAAGATGAGCTATATTTACAACTAGTAGAAACAGGAAACAGACTCGCATTTACCGAGCAGCTGCCTCCTTAGCTCAGTATCCCCAAAACAGTTAACTGATTTTTAGCTGCTTGTTTAGTGTAAGGAAGGGTGGAAAATGAATATTCCTTGAAAAAAACACACACAAAAAGGCTTGCCTCCATTGGGATGTTAAAGCCTGACAAGTTGCAGCCCACTGGTTCATGTTTAATCAAGTTGATCTCATTTTTAAAACGCCTAAACTAACATTTCTTTGTTTAAGACCATTACAAACACATCATTTGATAGCCCACTTTAGCAGAGGCTAACCCTTAAGGCTAGAGTTCAGAGCAAGAAGTGATTTTTGGCAGCTCAGCCTAAGATTGTGAATGTCGTTGGAGGGTCCTCCCTTCTGCCTCTATTAAAAAAAATGTTTTTCAAGGCACCAGCAGTGGCTGGGGGAGGGGGAGAAATCCAGCCTTTGATGCATCTTCAGCAAGGAAGCAATAATTCTAGTGATTTATCTAAATAGAGAAGCTGACTCCAGAAATGTGTTGTTTTGGTGTTGTATTTGGAATTTAGAAAGTGTATTAAGGAGTCAGAGCAGGGCAGTATATAAGAATTATATAATTGTATTACATCACTGAAAGCCAGTCATCTTCGCACAGGGTGCTCAAAAATATTTTATAAAAGGCTCTTGGTTGTTACCTTGTGAACTTTTAAGTATTTAAAACCTTGCATTTTGTTAAAAGAAAAAAAAAAAGCCTATTCCTTCTACTTTTCATCTTTCATTGCCCGGATTATTGGTCACTGAGGTGCAGCCTTTAAATGCAGTAGAATCCCCTTCAGCTTGGTAGAGAGTATGCAAGTTTTTTTTCCTTTTGTAACTTCTCTGTCAAGTTTGTTCAGTGTTCTAGTCAAAACAAGTTTTCTGATTGTCTCTCTCTCCTCTGGGGGGGGTTCAGCTTAGAAAATCAAGCTGTATTCTTCCTTGTACATCATTTACTGTCAGCAACAATAATAATTACAGAATCATAATTATCCCCTGGCAATTATCTGACTGTTTTGATGACGATAATCTTTTAAGTAGAAAGAATACAGCTTGATTTCATAAGCCTGCAGGGCAGTATGTAACATTAAGTTTGTTTTATATTCTGATGAGTTGATTGGACAATCATAGGGGAGAAAATGTACAGGCAACACAGAGTCATTTTGGGAAAATGAGGTTTCTTTGCTTTTTTTCAGGCACAAAGAATTCCAGGGGAAGATAAATGAAAGATTTTTCATAGTTTAATTATGCAGTTGCTCCCTAAGAGAACAGGAAAGGAAGGAAACTTACAGAGCAGAGATAATTTTACAGCGTAATGGTACTGAAGAGACCCAGTGTTTTTGGCACTCAGCATGTGATAGGATCCAGCCCCATATTCCAGTACACCACCAATGCACTGTGCAACACTCATTTAAGATGTCTCTTCCTGAAACAGGCAGGTGTTTAAAACATTCAGGCTAACACAATCATTATAATAAAATACACATTGTGGCCGTGCCATTATTGCTTTAATTCTTAAGGAGACGCTTTCAAGCATCTTATTTTCTATCCATTACTGATAACTTCAAAACTATAGTCCCAGTTAGTCAGGTGTAGAAAGATTTACTTCTGTACATGGTTTACATCAGAGAATCAGTGCAAATTAAGACAGGACACAAACCATGCATGATGTAGACCACTACAGTTTTGCATAGGGTGACCAGATGTCCCGATTTTATAGGGACAGTCCTGATATTCAAGGCCTTTTCTTATATGAGCACCTATTACCCCCCACACTACGTCTCGATTTTTCATACTTGCTATCTGGTCACCCTAGTTTTGTACAAGAAGTGGCTTGTGAGAACTGTGTATTGTCACTACTACAGTACTTCCTAGAAATATAGGATCTTCCTGCAGTTAGTGTCTGGGATGCTGCATTTAGGCATATAAATTTACACGTAGCTGCATAATGAGTGGCACACACGCAACCATTCTGTACATAACTAACTAAACTGCTATTGCATAAACATGTACATTATGGGTGCATAGTTCATTCACAAAAGTGTAAAGTTCTACCATTGATGAGCACATTATTTTTTCAACACTACTGCCAGATGGTGAATATTTACATACCTAATGACCCTTCCCTTTTGCAGCATAATTTTGCATGAGATCAAAAGTGGCTTTTGACATATGGCTATATCTGAGATTCTTATTGTCTTATGTATGGGCATAGCATGGTATAAATAGCATATACAAGATTATTTAGAACATTTTTTTTGTCAAGGATAAAGCCATGAGTAGATTATGAAGTTATCACTCATATATAGTTCTGAATATGTATAAAGACATCACTCACTGACACTTCAACTACTGCATGTCACCTGTATTGTACCTTTGACTGCTAAAAAAACCACACATATTTAGACTTAGAGTAACTACCTCAGCCTTTCATTTACAGGAGAAATGGGCCAAAGTAACCAGATTTACTTCACAAACAAATAATCCATGAGGTGTCATGGGATATCTTTCAGATTATAGATGATTTCATTGTGTTGAAGAAGAATATCCAAGTGATCTTCTCAGAGACCCTTCCTGTCCTGCAGGTGGAGGAAAACAGAAGGCAGAAGATTCCAGAAGTGCACCACTGGTTGGAGTCTAGAGTGAAGGAAACTGGCTTCTACTTTCTCCCAAAGCAGGATTAGCAAGAGCAATGCTTTTTTGAGTCAACCACATGGTTGATTTGGTTTGATTACATGCGGTATTCACTGGGTTGTTTGATATATAAATCTCAGTTGCTATCTTGTATTGTTCTATTTGTAGTTAAAAGTCATAGTACTTTAGTCAGGGTTATGTTTGCTCAATTTTACATTTACTTGCTTGTTCTTTTTAATAGAATCCATTAACACCTACAAAGAACTGGTTTATTTTTTTCAAATTGCAACATGGGTCAAGTAACTCAGAGGACAAAGGTAACTCAGAGGGAAAGGTAATCTAGTCAAGATAGTTAACAGCCACTTGGCTCAGGTTCTCAATTCCTACCTATATCTTCACAATTTTTATCAGTGATCTGAAAGAAAACAGAATTATCACGAACAGAGTTTGCAGATATATTCATTGTCTAATAACAAGGGGCAGAGCCCCACAGACTAAGGCGTTCTCTTGCCTACCTTGTCTTACAGGCCTAAACCAGTACACATCTAAAACTACACAGATGATGGAGGAGGAGGTGCCACCACCCTTATAATGTTCAGTCGTGTGGTTAGAGCACGCACCCAGGATATAAGGTCCACTTTGTATAAATATTTAAATATTCATTAGAGCAGGGGCCATGGAACCTGGGCCTCCCACATCCCAGTTGAGTGCCCTACTCACCAGGCTGTAGTCACACACTCTTTCTGGCCCAGTGCGTATTTAATTATGTACACATAGTGGAACAGCTTCAGCAGGAGACTCCAGAACAGCCTGTATCCCTGGGGTCTGGCCAAGACCACACTTCAAGTTCCTGATCCACATCAGGCAGATGGGGGCTTTGAACCCATTTCCCCTATAACCTTGAGGGAGTGCTCTAACCATTGGACTAAACATCATCAGGAGGTGGTGGCATCTCCTCCAGGGCCGGCTCTAGGCATTTCGCCGCCCCAAGCACGGCGTCATGCTGCAGGGGGCGCTCTGCCGCTTGTCGGTCCCGCAGCTCCGGTGAACCTCCTGCAGGCATCCCTGCGGAGGGTCCGCTGGTTCCACGGCTCTGGTGGACCTCCCACAGGCGTCCCTGCGGATGCTTCATTGGAGCCGCAGGACCAGCGGACCCTCCACAGGCACGCCTGCGGGAGGTCCACCGGAGCTGCCTGCCTCCCTTCCGGCAACCGGCAGAGCGCCCCCCGCGGCATGCCGCCCCAAACATGCACTTGGCGCACTGGGACCTGGAGCCAGCCCTGATCTCCTCCTTGTTTTTTCTTGAAAAATGACTGACCTGGCTTAGACACCCTAACTGCAGGAGAGGGTTTACATCTGTGAACATTGAGAGGATGGAGGTGCCAGAGCTAGCCACCTAAATCCCGTGGAGGGGCAGGGCTTAATCCAGGCCCCTCACAGCATTTCCTACTGGTAACGGAGGTGGCTCCCCACTCAGCTTACCGGCTTCTAAAAATCCCTTTTTTAAGCACCTGACTGTCCTCATGCATTGTGAAGGAAGCCTGGCTCCTGCAATGCTTAAGTTCCTATTATGAGCCCTGCTACACAATGTGGGCCATACTTACAGGATAGGAGATCTATCCTGGAAAGTAGTGACTCTACAAAGGACTTGGATGAGGGGGGTGGGAAGGGTAATAGTGATGATAATCAGCTGAACACAGCTCACAGTGCATTGCTGTGGCCAAAAGGGCTAATGTGACCCTTAGATGTGTAAACAGGGAAATACCAAGTAGGAGTAGGGAAGTTAAATTACTGCTGGTTTTGTCACAGGTGCAGCCATTACTGGAAGACTATGTCCAGTTCTAGTGTCCACAATTCAAGAAGGATGATGATAAATTGGTGAAGGTTCAGAGAAGAGCCCTGAGAATATTAACAGCTTGGGAAACGTGCCTTACAGTGATTGACTCAAGGAGCTGGAAGAGACGGTTCAGGGGTGACTTGAACACAGTGTGTAAGTGCCTATGTGGGGAGCAGAAATTTGATAATAAAGGACTCTTCAGTCAAACAGAGAACGGTATAACAAGATCCAATGGCTGGAAGTGGAAGCTAGACAAATTCAGACTGGAAATAAGGTGCACATTTTAAACAGTGAGGGTAATTAATTATTGGAACAACTTACCTAGGGCTGTGGTGGATTTTCCATCACTGGAAATTTTTAAATCGAGTTTAGATGTTTTTCTGTTTTGGTTCCAACAGGAATTTCTTCAGGGAAGTCCCCTGGCCTGTGTTATAAAAGAAGCCAGACTGGATGATTTCCAATAATCCCATCTGGCTTTATAAGGATGTTCTTAAGTAAGGCCTTAACAAAAAGGTTCTTTTTAGCACGTTGATAAAAATCCCATCCCCATCAACATTGACTGAGAGCTGTAGAGTCAATGTATAGATCTAGGCAAAGTGGAAAGCATTGGTAATGCTCAGACTATAGTCATATAATAACCAGCCCCTGACATTTTTCTGCTGCGCTAGACCCAATCAAAGTGCTATACTATACCATCAAAATCTTTACCTTTTAAAGGGAATTTAAACTTTAATATGGACTAATAACTTTGCCACTGCTGAGTAAAGCAAACCTGGGTCAGTTACAGCTTGATACTATAACC
This sequence comes from Chelonoidis abingdonii, assembly GCF_003597395.2. NCBI lineage: Eukaryota > Metazoa > Chordata > Testudines > Testudinidae > Chelonoidis > Chelonoidis abingdonii. The sequence continues at coordinate 205,974,641 of NC_133770.1, forward strand.
ATACATAGGTGCGCGCAGCGCACACACATACACACGTGTAATAAGTTTGGGCAAAATCCACACCACTATGAAAAGTAGGTTTCTTTTCCCTAAGTGCTTCCTGCTATGTAGGTCAAACTGGCTGAAACTACCTCTGTGGCACACTCAGAGCTAGATTAAATGGGAATTTTCTACTCACTCTCAGTGCATTGTCTGGAAATGTTAATTTAATCTGGCATGAGCTAGAGTTGGCATTCAGGGAAAGCTTCTGGAGCTCCAGGGTGGAGCTTAGCCTTCTGTAAGGAAAATACCATTTTCTCTCAATAAGATGTGGCTACATCCTGGCTGCTTGCCTAATATCCTGGGAATCTCAGTGGGCGAAGCAAACCAGTGCAATACAAGGCAGCAACGTCTCTGTGGTACAGTGATTTTTGTTACAGTAGTAACACAGTGAGGTGAGCAGTCTAACAGTTAAAGAAGAGGGGCCTCAGCATCAGGGGGTCTGTTCCTAGCATTGCCAGACGCCTCTGTTAACTGCCCCGCCCTACCTCTGCCTGTCTCCCCAGCTCTAAAAGGGAAATCAGCACCTACCGTGCAGGCTGCTGTGAGGTGGAGTTAAGTCAGAAAGTGCTTTGAGATCCGTAAATGGAAAGTGTTATGGGTACAACGTCTTAATATTCAACTGAAGCATCATATGCCGGGAACATGTACCTTCCATGGGCCATCTGCAGCCATTCTTCCTATCCCCTCCTCACTAACGATAAGTGAGTCTGCTCCGTTTTATGAATAGTAGGTGCATTCTATACAGGGCCACCCAGAGGATACAGGGGGCCTGGGGAAAGCAATTTCAGGAGCCCCTTCCATAAAAAAAAGTTGCAATACTATAGAATACTATATTCTCACAGGGAATTGCCCCCGCCCCAGGCAGCCCTGGGAAAAATAAACATTTCAAAACCTTCTGCATCTCGGCACAAACCCAGTTTTGAGAAAACTTCTTTTCAAGTCACCTTTAGCACTGGTTCTCAGCATCAACTAGTGCTAAAAGGCACTAAAGCTCATTAAAAGGGTTGAACAAATATTTTCTGTCAAAACTTTTTTTGGATTGAAAACTAGGGGTTTTTAAAAGCAGAAAAAAAATCATGGACAATGTCTGCTTTCCTTCAAAATTTGTTGTGTTTTTTTTTTAAATTGAAAAGCTGAAATTACAGATCTGTCTCATTTTACACTGGGTTTACGTTCCGCGGTCAGCGCATAATGCGAAAACCACATATAGTCAAAATTACATTGAGTGTAATGGCAGGCGGAATCGCCCGCACTACAGGATCAGTATTTAAATTGTTATTTCTCTTTTGTTTTTGCCAACCGCGTAAAGCTGAATTTGCACATGTTAAATGCGCGTAAGATGCGACAGACCTGTAGTCTGCCAAAACCTGAACATGGTTTGGGGTTTCAGAAGTGTGTGGCCAAATATTTGCTGCTTGCTGTGTTTGTTTAAAGAACCAATACAAAAATTCTGCTTAAAAAAAAATCCAAAACTTTTGAACCACCTCAGCTTGTGACCAAACGCCTGAGCCCATCCAGTCAGAGATTTTTCCAGGTTTTTGATACTCTGCTGGCTTCCTTGACTCATATCTGTCTCCATAACTTTGGGCTCACTTAGCTTATAACATAAGAAGGGCCATACTGGGTCAGACCAAAGGTCCTCCAGCCCAGTATCCTGTCTACCGACAGTGGCCAATGCCAGGTGCCCCAGAGGGAGTGAACCTAACAGGTAATGATCAAGTGTTCTCTCTCCTGCCATCCATCTCCACCCTCTGACAAACAGAGGCCTAGGGACACCATCCTTACCCATTCCTGGCTAATAGCATTAGAGACTTAACCTCATGGATGTTGTCTGTTTCCTAGAGAACACAGCTCACAGGTCCCTCAAAACTGGAGATAGTACTTGTGGGTTTGTCTTTAGTATAGCTTATGGTCACATGCTCACGAACTGAGCATTTGAGCTTGTTCAGAATCTGGATGAGCCTATGTTGTGAAACTGAAATGCTCAAAATAGCACATGAATGTGAATGGACACAGGGTGCTAAAATTAAATTAACCCAGGGTTCTCAAACTGGGGATCAAGACCCTCGAGGTCACGAGGTTATTACTGGGGTCGCAAGCTGTCAGCCTCCACCTCAAACCCCGCTTGCTCCAGCATTTATAATAGTGTTAAATATATTTTAAAAGTGTTTTAGTTTATAAGGGTCACCCTCAGAGGTTTGCTATGTAGGAAGGTCCCACAATACCAAAGTTTGAGAACCACTGAATTAACAACTCTGGAGCCTCGAGGGAATTGCAGGAGGAGTAGGGCCTGATAGGTTGTGGGAAGGAGGAGATGGTATATGGGTATTGCTCTTCTCATGCGATCTTCCACCATGGAAAAGATAACAGCTTGGCTGCTTTGTGTTATAGCGTCTGCAAGCCTCAATGCTGAACGAGCCTTAGGGTAGGAAGGCTGTGCCTCTCCAAACAACCTGGCCCTGCCCCCTATCTGACCCCATCCAACTTCCTGCCCCTGACTGCCCCCCTCAGAATCCCTGCACCATCCTGCTCCTTGTCCCCTGACAGCCACCTCCCCAGATTCCCCCAAACCACCCCCGCTTGAATTCCCCCCCAACCCTCTCCATTCCTGTCCCCTGACCAGGGGTGGCTTTATGTATTTTGCCACCCCAAGCAGAGCAGTCAGGCGGCTTTTGGCTGCGTACCTGCAGGAGGTCCGCTGGTCACGTGGATTGAGTGTACTGCTGCCGAATTGCCGCCAAATCTGTGAGACCAGACAGGCAGCGACCGGTAGGGTGCTCCCCGCAACTTGCCACCCCAGGCATGCACTTGCTGCGCTGGTGCCGCCCCTGTCCCTGACTGCCCTGAACCCTATACACCTCACCCCGCCGAGTCCTGACAGACCCCCAGAATGCCCACGATCCAACCCCCGATTTCCCGTCCCCTGACCACCACCCTCAGATCCTCTGCTCCCTTCCTGTCCCCTGACTGTCCCTGGGACTCCTTGCCCCTTATCCACTCCCCTCGGCCCCGGCCCCCTGCCATGCTGCTTACCCCGACTCCCCTCTCTCCTGGAGCCTCAGCATGTTGCGTCCAGGAGCAGCCCTGGACAGCGCTGCAGCAGCGTGGCTCCAGCGGGGCCTGAGCTCCCGCCGCTCTGCCTGGAGCTCACAGCCCCACCTCTTACCACGTGGCTCTGAGCTGGGAGGAGCTCAGGCCCTGCTGGAGCCACGCTGCTTTAGCTTTGTCCAGGGCCACTCCTGGATGCAGAGCGCTGAAGTGCTGGGAGATGAGGGAAGGCAGAGGTGGGGCTGGAGCATTCTCATGGGGGCCCCTGCAGGGCCCGGGACCTGGGGCAAACTGCCTCACTTGCCCCCTCCAGGCAGCCCTGATTCTATGAGATCTTGGCAGTGTGGTCTTCAGTTGGACATAGTCTGCCCACCGTTGAGTACAACTGATGAAGACAGTAGCCTGAAATGGACACATTGGCTGAAGCAATCATTTGGCTGGCAAACTGGAGAAGATCTGAAGGGCAGATTTTTAATAAAATAAAAATCATGCAAGTATTTATAATGCCCAGAGCTAGAGTTCTTTAAAACTGTCACAATAGGAGCCACAAGAAAAGAGGGACATAGTAAAAGTGAAAATGGTCTTGTATTAGGAGAGGATTCAACAGTAAAGGTTTTAAAATGTGCATTTTAATTACAACTCATTCAAAGCATGACAGCTTAAAACTGTGATAATGAGAGAGGACTAATTAATTTGTGTCCATGTAACGCCATTTCATTATAAACCTATCTTTGGAATGTTAAAAATACGATGGTTATAATGCAGATCAATACAATTGGGAGCCTGAGAGCAAGATCTGAAGGTTTTACAAGACTGTGCCAAATACTGTGTTCATCATGTAGCACTCCTACTGCTGTGAGACAGCCCATTTATAGCTGGTTTGGGGTAGCAATCCATAGACAAAGATATTAAACCACAAACCGAATGTCATATGATAAAACATATATAATTATAATTAAAAGCAGATTAATTAAATTACAGTTTCCAGAGAGGGTTTGGATCAATGGGTAGAACAGGAGCAGAGGCTCAGAGATTTGGAGCACTTCTAAAAAACCTGTATATATCTCATTTTCAGAGAAACAGCCTCTGTACTCCCCTCCTCCATGCCCCACTCCAGGAGAGCCCAATAAGGTCTCTGGTCTCCAGCTATCACCTGTCTCTGGGCAGGGACACTTGTCGCATGCCCTTCTGACTGGGGTTTTTAAGAATGCACAGCTCCCTGCCAGCCACTGTGATATCCCCAGCCAGTCTGTGCATTGCACTTCCTCCCCAGCGCTATGAACAGTCTATTGCCAGCAGTATCTGTTACCATGGAGCTCTGACAACTCCCCTCCCCGTCCCCTGGAGTGGCAAACAATCCCTGAACCCACAGTGATATATAAACTTAGTACAATATGGGCTCCAAAACTACTGCATGTGGTTACAGTATCTGTCACATTGAGGAACTACCTTGTTTTTTTCAGTTGCATCCTTGAATCGAAGGGGTATGACAGGAATTGAATCGCTGGTGGTTAACATACGGAGGGAGCCAGAGAAAAAGTAAAATTGGTAATAAATTAGTAATAGGTTTGTTGTTTGTCAATAAGCATGTACTCAAGATTTATATAATCAAGTCATTTGAACGCATGACCAGATATACCACAATATAGAGCAGCAAATATATCACTCCACTGACGACTCCTCTATTTTAGAACAGAAATAAAAATCCTGGTCCCTATGTACAAAGCTCTTAATGGAATGAGACTTGGCTGCCTCATCTTCCACAGGAAGAGAGAGAAAAACCAAGGTTTAGGTTGACAGGATCTGAGCAGCAGAGCATTCTAAGCACCCGCAATCCAGCCATGAAACTCAGTTGGAAGATCTCAGACTCCAGGAAGCCTGATTTCAGATCAAATTGTGGGATACAACTTTTCCCCAGGGATAATGTTAAATAAAAAGCTCACCACGTAATACCTGTGCCTTGAAACCTAGAAGGCAGAGAAGAGCTCATGTTTTGGGGGATTTTCATTCTTCAGAATTTTGTTTGACTCTTCAACAGCAAGGTGCAAGGCACCTTAAAATACCATTGATGGGCACATTTGAAGCTATCTTGTTAAGACTTGTCTCACAAAGGTGGAAGATTTTCATAGGATCATTTCAGTTGATCTCTTTTGAACCATCTAGTCTATCACCGCCCCCACCGCCACCCTCCTCCATCTCATGACAAGATTGATTTAATTTTAAACAATGGACAAAGTGGAACCATGTTTTTCAGGACAAATGAACTGTATCCTGTAAATTACTTTTTTACTCAACCTTTTTAACTCTGGGGTTTTGGGAACATAGTATTTACTATACTGGGTCAGACCATAGGTCCGTCAATCCTGGTATCATGCCCCAGGCAACAGCCAATAACTAATCCTTCAGATGAGACCCCCATTAAGGAGGAAGTTTAGGTAGTTTAAATGAAGACTATCTGTCCTTAGCAGGGGTTCCTTTTACTACTTCACTTCTTTAGAATTTAAGAACCAACTAATTCCATTCTCCAATATTCTCTAATACTCAGGAATGGGAACCAAACCAGAAACAATCCATTTCCTAGGATGGTCATTAATTGTGGGAGGCAAAAAAGATGGATATGTTTGGCTGAGCAAAGGCAGCCATAGTGGATCGGTTTGATGTTACCCGCTTTCACTTTTGTAGCTCCCTTGATTTGAGGAGAAAATAAACTCATCGGGAGACAAATGTTATTTCATGATTTTTAATAATTTTGTGCTATGGTTTGACCAGAGCATATTAAGAACAAGCATAAAATCTGTATTTAAAACTAACAACAGCACTTAGAGCAACATCTTTCTTTAAAAGTATTGCAATAACAGACCTTAGGTCTAAAAACTAGGACATCACCATTTGCTCAATTAAAAGAGGCAGATACACAACAGATGAAATCTTCTTCTCCTGTATATAACTGGGAGTTATGTTGGAAAATAAGCAACAGGTTGATTGTGTTAAAGGAAAATAAAAAAGTCTTTAAAGCAAGCCAGGTTTGTCACAGCTTCACATAAACAGCTACTGAGAAGTTCCAATACAGTTGTGAAAAGACTTTCTTTTAATAGACCTGTTTTTACAACAATAAAATTTAAATGAAGGATTAAATATTGTGCATAGTGCTGTACATATTTCGGAATAACTTGAAACAAAATGGACAAAAAGCCAGACAGACGTGTTGAAAATGTGATCCTGAAAGCCACAAAGTTAGAATCAAACAAAAAAATCATACAGCAATAAAGCATATTAGGCTGTAAAATAATAACTAGCAATAAACAACAAAAACGGTCAAAGCACTGAAAACAGGCATTAATCTGATGATAAATTCTAGGTATAATAGCTTGATTAATGTACACACCATCATGAAACACTCTGACACAGAGGCACTAGATAGTTGAGAGCCACAAAAGACAAATTTCTTGGCAATGTTTAGCAAGCTGTTGTACTGCGAGTAAAGAAATGGTCGTTTTGTTAAAGGATATTAAGCTGAATGAGTTTTGTGTTTTATTTTTGCTGTCCAGCAGTAAGATGCCTTGGGCTCTCATAACATCGGCTCATAGTTCTTTTTAAATCACAGATGCCTGCTGTGCATGGTAGTAAATGGGAAGCGTGAACACAGAGCTATGGTTACACATCATAGATTTTATAATCTTTTCACTGCAGCTTCAAAGGAGATTAGTTACTTTTAAAGGAGACATCATCTTGTTTGGTCCACTCTGCATGCAAGGTTTGCTATTGTAAACCATACCCTAGACTCCTCCCTGCACAAGGTTTACTTTGTACATGTTCTTCGGAGTCGAGGTTTTTTCCCCAGACACAGACGTTCTACTGCAGTGCAAACAGAAATGTGGAAATGGCCAGCAAGATCTATTTGCAAAACTTTGTGCCTGATAAACAATGAACAAGTTAACAAACAACAATCATAAAATATGCAGATTCAGCTATGTTACCTGCTTACTGGATAGCACAGCACAATATATAGGAAGGGACGGACAGAGCTACTTGCAAGGGCATGAGGAGGAACTGGCCACAAAATCTACACCGTTCTTTAAAACAAAACAAAACAGTCGTGATCACTAGTCAGATACAGGACTGCTGTGATGGTTTCTTTAAAAGAGATTTAGAGACAAACGGACAGCTGAAGTTTCATGTCAATAGAGAGAGGCCAATAAAAGGACAAAGTAAATTCTTGAGTGCTATGGACCTGATCCAAAGCCCATTGAACTCAATGGGAGTCTTACCATTGTCTTCAGCTGGCTTTAGATGAGGCCCCCTGAGTTTTAGTGTAGCATTAACTAGATATCTGAAAACCAACAAAAACACCACCTCAAACATATTCCAACACATTGCTATGTTATGCTTGTGGTTAAAGCCTGACAAGTATAAAAAAGTAGCCATTCATCAGCGAATTATTCAGTCTTTGACAGTTAACTTTTATATCATCTACCTTCCTGGGCTATTTAAAACAAGCAGTTTAGAAAAATAAGTTCACTATCTGCAATTCTAAACTCAAACACTGTGTTTGTTTTCCTGAGGTATTCGCTTTACCTAACAAGCCACGCCAAGAGTGCACACGGACAACCAAAAGTGCGGAAAGACTGGAGGAGCAAACTGTCGAGAGGGCCTTGCCATGCACAATAAAGCCCCGCACAAACTGCAGAAGGCTTTTCTTGCTTGTCAGCCTTAAAAATAAACTGGTTCCCACTCCATCCTCAAAATCGAAAGCTTAGGCCTTGTCTACATGAGAAAAGATTTGCTATACAGATATAACCATATCAGCAAACCCTCCTAGTGTAGACAAAGGTTATGCTGGCAAAAGCTTATATCAATTTCCTGAATGACAAAATGTATACTAACAAAAGGACTTTTATACCGGTATAACTGTGTCTACACTTGGGCTTTTGTTGGTATAAAAATGTCATAAAATAAAACAAGTCACATGCTGAATAGACATCATCATACTTGTAGAAGTTTTAAGTGTAGACCTGACCTGGCCTTACACCACTGCTCCCTGGGCTTGGACAGATTTAGGCTTTGACTATACTCAGTATTAGCCCCATTTCAGCTATCAGTGGTCCGACAGTGCTGCAAACCCCAGTGTGAACAAGGAAAGTTGCATATTGAACCACTTCAACATGCTCCCATTTCAATCGAGGTAAGATCAAACGACATAAATTACAGCTTTAAACGGCAGCTACTCAGATTGCTGAATCCTGAATGCAGACAAAGCCTTCAGAGTATAGAATGAGAGGGTTGAATATCAGATATAGGTGCAACACAAGGACTGTTTTTGTTTTTGAAAAACTCTGCTGGCCTACTTTTGATTTTTGCAGGGTCGGTTTCGATCCGGGTCTCAATTTATCCAAGGCCCATATAGTGTCATTGGGATTGGATAAAGAGGTTCTACGGTTTTAGTCCATTATCAGGTAAATAAGGTAACTGAGGGTATAAATAAAATATCTGCTGGAGAAGAAGTAGTAGCTAACACTGGTTCAGCTCAGCAACAACAAGGTGACAACAAAGAAGAGAAGCATCTAGCTGCAAAGTTAAAGCTGCGAAGGTTTGTTTGTTTTTCTTTTTCCTTAAAGTGACACAAAAAAAGAATGATCTTCATCGCAAAGATGCATCAAACAACCAGTTGCTATATACAAGCTGGTCAAAAGTGATTTGTTCAAACTCTTCTTTTCCCTTATGATATTATATTGATATTTAATAGGAAAATAAACTACATAGACTTTTTGTCATTTGTATGCATACATTTGCAAATTTTCTTACAAAAGAGGACCAAGCACATAAGTAGGCATTCACAAATTCAATGCCATTTTTTGTGTTAAAATTGGTATCATCTATACATTATCTTACAGTATTAACAATGTCTTTTTGTTTGTTTGTTTCTTCTACCCATTGGGTAGGATATGTGCATAATATATTCAAGTTATATACAGCATCTTACAAATAAAACTCAGAAGAAGAGACAGAGAACTGAAGAAGCACCATTTTAAGTGAGGCACAACAAAGGTGGGAGCAAAGGACTTGAGCCAAAGTCCACTGAAATCAATGGGAGTCTTTCCATTGACTTCAATGAGCTTCGGATCCGGCCCCTAGAGTGCAAGCGGATTCCTATCTGCTCAGACCTGAACATGAGGCCCCTTAGTTGCTTACAAACTACTAACATGCAAACCTCCTCAAAATATCTAATATATATGTATATATTTATTTATTAATACCCCTACCACAGCAGACAGACAAGCACAAACTGAGGAGAGAAAGGATGAAGAAAGAGACAGCTTTGTCACCCACGAGATCCGAACACATACCACATGGTATTAGAAAACTCACATACCAAACCATTTAAAGCAGCAGCAGCAGCAATATAGCAAAGAAACGAGTCATCTCTGGCAGTAAATCACATACAGGGTGGGGTTTCTTGGGGGAGGGGGGAGGAAGTATTTTTGTTTGTTTCTCTCTGTTTTAAACATAAAAAGGTAAAATATTTTAGCATTAAAGCAATGCTAGCTTTGCTTGTATTTATTCTAATGATGTAACACAGAATACGCCAAGGCAGAAGTACAGCCAGAAGGAGAGTTTTTGACATTTTCAGTACAAACCAAGCTCAACATTCCCTGCTTTGCTTTGAGAGCAGAGAAATGTAGAGTGAATGACTGCAAATGAGGTGTTAGTGGCCTTTAAATGTATTAAAGCAAAGTATTTGTGGCTGATTTACAAAGCATGAATCGGCTTCTAAATTTTGCATTGGTGCTATTTACTGTTTGGACAAAGCACTTCATCTATACTGAGCCTTGCCACACGGGGAAGGGTGTGCTGGTATAACTATACCTATATTCTGGCAAATCCCCGGTGGTGGAGATGCAGCTTATATCAGCAAAAGATCTTTTACCAATTCCCCAAATGGCATACACTAGACTAGCAAAAGGACTTTTGTGCCATTTGTTTAACTGTATTTACATTAGCGCTTTTGCTGACATACCTATGTTAGTCAAAGAGGTGGGGATCACTTCCAGAGCAACACGGCTATGCCAGCAAAACTGCTAAGTGCAGACCAGGCCTGAGCCAACATTCGTAGGTGGGCCTTGGTCTGGATTTTAAAGTGGGACCCCAATGAGATGTGCAAATTGTAATTTAAAAAGGAAACATAGTAAGTAAAGAGAAATTAAAACGAAACTCTGAAAGTTCAGCTGAAACGATGTAACTCAGACAAATCCCCATAAGGTTTTTTTACACGTGAAATGCTGCTATAAGGGCCTCTATAGATGTTAAACAATTCTATGACAGTACCTCCTTGGGGGGAGGGGGGAAGGGGTTAAAACAAAAGTGACACATTTGGGTTTAGTTTGGGGGCATGTACAGAACGGGAAAGGCCAACAATATTTCACAAGATTCTTGTAACAGCCCTTAAATGAAACAGAAAACAAAAGTAACCTAAAGCAAAGCTTCATCTGAGCCAACTCTCAAATGTGGGTTCCTTGTTAGCACCACCTACGTTTATTAGAGACAATGTGCTTCTGTAGTTTTAAAAATCTGTTTCACTGCAGGACCTCAGTACAAGCGGTCTTCCTCAGGGCAGTCCCCAATATATGAGGACTCCTTTCAAATGCATCCTAATGAGGAGAGCAGTTGGATGGAAGATGCACCAGTGCCCCATGTCAGAGTTGGGAACCTGGGCAACTGGTTGATGCAGGGCACTGTACATTATTCAAAGGGCGAGGGAAGAGAGTGGGTGCTCCTCACACCTCCAACTTTGAGTGGTTACCTGCCACTGCCCAGGCATGTAACAAAGCAGGATTCAAAATAGTTTCCTATAGCATGAAAGGGACATTTTAAACTGGCTTATGATGGAAAATAAACCCACGCAGCATCCCTGGAAGTTGGTTATAGAATAATAACTAATATCTGGATGACTAGAACAGATAAGACAGAAGGTGTACACGTCTGTGTGGGCAAACACAAACAATGGTCACATGGCATGAGTCCAGCTACAAGAATTTCTGGGAAAACCCCAAATATCCAAATCCTAATTAATCCTTTCAAACACACAAGCAGGTGTTTTGTTTATTCCTCCTGCCTACAAGCTTTTTAAGAACAATTTTAGAGTGTGTGTGTTTTGATTGGTAGTATTTTTTTGTATTCCTTGCCTGTAAAGCCTGGTTGCCTTAGTTACCATGAGTGTGCAGGCCTCAGAGTCAGAGAAATGTTAGTTATAAAACATTCTTAAAACCTTCAAATATGTCTTACAAATGAAGGTGTCAGTTTTAAGGTTCAATGACACACTCTCTCTCAGGGCTAGAAATGAATGCTTCCTACAGAACAGTAGAATGCCTGCACTCTGAGTTGTTCACTGGGCTAAAGCTTTTTTCCTAGTGAATTGTGCTATTCTTGCAGCAATGTAATATCAATCCCTGTTTTCACCCAAGCCACAATTATAGGAAAAAATTTAATGGCAGGCTCTTTTTCATTTGAAGCTAGTAGTATTGCGATTTGGAACATCAGAAGTAGCTCCAACTGGGATGGATTAGTGAGCAGAATGAAAATGAGGTCAAAGGTGCAAAATAAATGCAATTAATTGCACGGTTCCAATTAATTCCATGGTTGCAGAAACAAAAATAAAGGCAGTTATTCTGTTGATCATGACTGCATATATTGAACATGTGCGTGTTTTCTCACATACAGAGAATGAACAACAGTGTGGTTAAAATGTTATCAGCATGAGTTTGGGTTAGATGCATTGCTCATGAGTGACAAAGCCATGAGTGGGCATACGGAAATCATCCCAAACTAATGATGACCAAACCTTCCTATCACATCACAGTATAATGTATTCTCTACATGCCATACACCTCACAGAAATGCTATCTTAAGAATACTTGAGAGAGCTTTTAACATTTTTACTGGGACTATCTTTCATCTCTCATTCATACCTTAAAGTCAGATGCCTCACATACCAGGAGTCCAACTGCGCCATGCTCAGAAGGAGCCGGGCAAAGCTCTAAAAATAGGCTTGAGAGGTTTTTCTGTAATTCCAGGGCTAGAAGTCAGTGATATGTATCCCATTGAGAAGTTTGTAATCCCCGCTTCCTGATAGCATAAAGCTCCCTTTCCTATCCCTGTGAGACCACCAGGCAACACACACTGAAGATTAGACATTAGACTAGAAAAGCTGACACCAGTTCAACAGCTGAAACTTGTCCAGCCTGGGCCTTAGAACAAGGTAATTTTGTGGAGGAATTCTACATTTGAGGTGGAGAGAAGAGGAGGGAATATCTATTTCTGACAGATTAAATTTTTTAAAAGTAATAGCTGTTTGAAGTTCCTCAGAAACGTGGAGTGTTTCAGTAAATCTTGAGGAAGATAGGTTATTGGGCAGAGGGCAAGTAAGGCAGTCAGAGGATAAAAACCTAGATAAAAGCCTCTACGTATGTGGTATATTTGTGTGTATTTTACATATACTATACATACATGGACATATACATAAAAGTGTACCATGTATGTGGAGTTTTACCCATTTGATAATCTGTTGAATCAATTTAATAGTTTAAAGATTACATTTGGGTGGCTAGGACATTGTAGAATATGGTCCTGAGTCTTTTTGCAGACTCCTCCATAACTGCTGCATAGAATTTACCTCCCTTGAGAGAATGCCCATTTTTGAGCCTGAACAGACTGACAGTGACTTCTTGTTTGATATCATTTCTTATTTTCTCTTTTGGAGTTCAGTTCTAACAGTGCTGGCATGTTCTCTGTTCTCTATGAGCAGAAAGAAAGAAAGAGCACTCCTTTGTAATATTGTTGACAGAATCCACATCAGAGATTACTAACATTCATTAAGATATAATCAGAATGAAGTCTAAAAATCTCTTTTCGCAGAGCTGAGATAATGTGTTACCTCCTCTGCAGTGTTTGTAACCCTAGTTCAAGGAAACCTAACAGACCATTTTGGTAGGCGTTTTCTTCTGTATGTGCATGCATCACATCCATCAGTGTTAACAGGAGTTTCACAAACGCACTGGGACACTAGGGTGGAAAGATGGTAAAGGGTTATCCTCAAAGAAGATACATTCCCAAGAGGTGGCTTTGAAGTCAATAGATGTAGCCTTAATGAGATCTGCAGAGCAGAGGGAAAGCTTGTATTCAAACTAGTTCAATGCCAAAGATTGCTCACCTGCCCTTCTCCTGGCCCAGTGGTTCCCTGACTGAATGACAATTGATTTCCATTTGTTCTCTGACCTAGATGCCTCAGGGCTGAATAATCCTGATCTAGGCAACAACTCACTTCTGCTCACCTCTAATAGCAACAAAGTCACTGAAGTGACTTAAATTGTGGATACTGCCTCTGGCCTAAGCCTGCAGGTCATCTGTAAAATCCTAATTCCAAGGGCTGGTCTACACTACGGGGGAAAATCGATCTCTGATATGCAACTTCAGCTACGTGAATAACATAGCTGAAGTCGAAGTATCTAAGATCGAATTACTTACCGTCCTCACGGCGCGGGATCAATGTCCGCGGCTCCCCATGTCGACTCCGCAACTCCGTTCAGGTTGGTGGAGTTCCGGAGTCAATATAAGCGCGTTCGGGGATCGATATATTGCGTCTAGATGAGACGTGATATATCGATCCCGAGCAATCGATTGCTACCTGCCGATACGGCGGGTAGTGAAGACGTAGCCGAAGATGTAATACTCCCACAAACTATAAAAGGCAAGAGCTATAATCGACAGACAGCTAGTCAGTCATCCCATAAACATCTGTGCTGGAGGCATTAGTAAGGGAAACTGCTAAATCCAGTCTCCTACTTCTCCCTTCAAATATAGCTACATAAATAAAAGGGGTTCATTTTGCATTACCAGGGACAATTCTGATCAAGAAATAAGCAGATTCTGATCAGTTATAAATGGGGCTGTCTGTTCAGAATAGAGTTATTCCAATATTCACCAAGCTAGAATAGTACAAAGTCACCTCACTAAGGAAGTTATCTATACAGAGACCCATAAAATGAACACACACATGCATACACACACGCTGTTTTGGCATTAAAACTCTGCATAGATCAAAGATTCACTTCAGTAATCAATGTTTCAATCAAGCCCTGTAGGATGTAGAAGTCACACAGAAATCCAACCTCCCCAGCAATCGGAACAGGTGCTGTACAGTACAGTACTTTTCTGAAGTGCATTTGATGCACTCGTTGGTTGCTGCTGTTAACAAAGCACTAGGCTTAAGACTGTAGAAAAAGTGAGACCTTACAATGAAAACTCTACTACACATATATATTAGGAATATTAAAACTAAGACTCTAAAGATTCTTTTTTTCTTTTAAAGTCCATTTCCAAAATGCATTTTAAGTGCATATTGTGCTTTTTCTGTGTGCTCTTGAAGTCACTACCACCATTCTTCAACTACCTTCCAATTCTTACATTAACTTCGGCAGAGAAGCTAACCATGGAAAGAAAGCAAAATCCTAGGCAGCATTCGACAGGCAGACACATATCTTCCAATGACTTTAAGACCAGTATTACACACACACACACACACACACACACACACACACACACACACACACACACACACACACACACACACACACACACACACACACACACACACANACACACACACACACACACACACACACACACACTCAGGATCAGGCCCAGAGGAAAAGGCCAATTGCTTACAGTGAGATTAACCAGGGTTCCCAAGTCACTTCCAATGGCTTTCAAATGCTGCAGAAACCATTGCCAATATCACCAGCACTGTAAAAAGTATCAAATGTGTTCCAGAAACTGCATAGGAGGGGGTATGGTTACTGAGGTCCACTTGCTTAAACAGGATGGATCTCAGTAGAGAATTTAAATAGAAACTGGACAGTAAAATGGACAAGAACGAGTCACATATTTTAACTGCATTCGGGGGTGGCGGGGGAATGGGGACAGGACAGAACCACCTTGCCTTTTTAAACAATTCATTGCATAACGTCAGGATATGTGACTAAATATATTTCAGGCTACACTGAAGACAAAAACTTTTAAACCTTAAGTATTAACCATACTGCATTGTGAAAAGGGGAAAAAAATGACAGTGCTTTGTTAATAATTAATATAAATTAGTATGTTTTGCTTTTAATGAAACAAATGGCCTAAACCATGTAATAGCTAAAACAACCTAAGTGATATGAAATGCTGGAATTTCATGTTTGCTTACTTCCATCCAAGAGTCTCCAAGACACTTCATTGATGCACTGTTATTTTAATGCAAATTATTGCAAAGATAACAACATGTTAAGTGTCCCTGTATTTCCTGATTTATGTAAATCAATAGGTGTTAGGCTAAATTCAACAATCCCCTTTCAGTGACAAATACCAGGTGGAGCAAACTCCTCCAGATTACTCCTGGGGTCTAATCATTATTCCACAGGTTTTGAAAAGACACCATATAGAAGAACTTCACGTAAAACAGTTCCCTCATATATATATTTTTTAAAACATTAAGATAGTGCAACTTTTTAAAACACATTTTTCACAACACAAATTAACTCCTTGCATTCATCTAATTTCTCAACTTTACACCTTGGCACACAAAACAGGAATTTTGATTCATACAAAAAAATTCCACGCCTTGGGAGAAAAAAGCAAACTGGCCGATTCTTCTCCCATTTACTTAGCAAAACTTTCTTCTTTCTGCCATTCAGTTAATATAAAACAGGCTGTACAAGCCTAATTTCTGTGCTAAGTTTCCTTTTAGAATTAAATAATTCAAATAGTTTATTTAAAAAAAATAATATATATTTTCCCCCAAAACACTGCTCATGGCCAAACTGAATGGAAGTTTGTATTATCTCAATCCACTTTGCATGCAATTCCCCTGAAAGGAATCAGAAACAAAGAACTGGTTTGCACATTTGGTTTTACTAAGTTGTACCACGTGTAACTTAACAACATTGTGCCCAGGAATGTGGGGATTTTCCTCCACATTCCTGTTCGCTTCTCTTGTCTTCAGTTCAAGTGCACCTGGGAAAGTAACTTAGACAAGGTTTCCTGGTTTCCTGTCTTTGCCTTTAATAGAGACTATTGTGCTCTCTGAATTGTTCTGCTGAAACTGAAGTCTGCTCCCCCTCTGTGACGAAGGAGGTGCATTGCTGTGCTGGTGATGGAAAAAAGAGGAGCCTGGGTAATTACCCATGACCTCACTGTATGTTGGGGGTGGCCCTTCCATTCTTCCATTACTGCTATAGTTGGTTGCACTTATGCCCGAATTGCTGCTTGGTGGGCATGGGCCCCCATTGTACATTGAAATGTCTATCAAGTCACTGTCAAAAATGGTTCTGTTGGGTGGTGCCCTGACAGACTCTCGATTGAGTTCCATCTGCTGTTCTGGGTCCCGGAGCTGCAGCATGCATGGCCCTTGGTATGGTGGTGGCTCTTCTCCATCAGAGAGGGAGATGGTCGGAGGAAGGTCAATCTCGTGCTGCATGTAAGGGTAGGTTGGCTGGAAGCGACTGAAACGGTCCCGCTGCATGAACGATGGAGCGGTAAACCTGTCCCTGGACCTTGGGGCATACATGATCTGAAAAAGGGAAGAGGGAGCTGTGAATCCACTTCCAAGCATCACTCAGCAAAACATTATGAGTATTAATTATTTATCAAGGGCCAACCAAGAGAAAATGGTCCCTGCCTCAGGGAACTAACAAGCGAGTTCAGACACAGTTTAAACAAGTCAGATGCACATACAGTCACACATCGTTCATGGAGACATACACAAGATAGCTTTAATCTAGCTAGTTTGGGCACCAGAGCAATGAAGCTTAGCAACACTTGCTTCAGCACAGGCTATACAAGCCTGCCTGGAGCCCATGATAATTACTTGTGTGGCTAGCCTGTGCTGAAGCTCATACTGCTGCAGCTTCACTATTCTGTTCCCTGAGATAGCTAAACCAAAGCTAGCTCAGGGATGTCTACACAAGCTACAATCACACCCTACGATTGCAGTCTGGAGACACTTGCCCATTAGTGGTGGTGTGAGCTGGAGGCAGGATAAAAATCCAGAAGTAATTTATGAATGGCTTTAAAAATGAGGAGTGTTCCCTAAAGGGTTTTCATCCCCTACCTCTTTGTCAAGTTATAAAAATGTTCGGGGGGGCGGGGGGGAGAAGGTTCTAGTTCTTTAAACATAAAACATTCCAGAAAATTTATTTCTGTTTCCACCCCTGAAATAAATTAGTTGTGAACCTCAGAAAATATCCCAACATTGATTTTTGGCAATGAGAGCCTTTCTTCCTACACAGATTAAAACCTTGCTTTGTAGGGGAATCCAGAGGGTCTTATTAACCGAACTGAAAAAGGTCCAAGACATTCCACCATGAGAAAATGTCATCTGTTTCCTTCTACTCAATGCTTAGCCAGGGCCCCAATCCCTTACTCTGGTGCAGAATCCTATTGATTTCATACAGATCTTGTGTGAACTTACAATTTAAAGACAATGATTCACACAGGCCTAAAGTTATTAAATTATTATTTTACTCTTTTGATCTATATTAAAAAGACATAATTAACCAACTCGTAGGCAAGCCAACCAAACAATGGTTTTTGAGGGAGGGGAAATATATGTTAGAAGCAGTAAAGCAAATCATTGAAGGTTACCAAGAAATTAAGCATTACCTCTGAAGCACCTTGTTGTGACACTGAGCTGTCTGAAGGCCACAAGCACCCTTCCTAGCAGGAGAAAGAAAACAGAAAAGAATATTAACTTCTTCCATAATGTTAATTTCAATGGAAGAGAACTTTTCAGGACTATCAGCTTGTACCAGTTGGTTACATTCATCAAAAGAAGCATTATTAAAAAGTAACCTATCACTTCTTCTACCATTGAAAACTGAACTCAGAACTCAGCTAAAAACACAGAAAGCAAACATAAGTGTGACATTCAAGTTAAACCATCTTTAAAATTTGCTTTTTTTCATTTAGTACAAGCTTGCGCATTCACCTGTTTTCCTTGAATTTCACATGACTTTCCTTACCTTTCTTGTAATACTATGGGCTACTACTGCACAAGACTCAAATGGTCCCCAACAGAATCTAATGTTCATGATCTCATTGGTTAGTCTCTCTCTCACGCCACATACTTGTGAAATAATATTCTGAACCCAGGATCTCTTTGGCCAACCCAGTGTACAATAATGACCATTCAGGGTAAGCAAGGTTTCACCCACCAATTTCCATTTCTCAATCCCTTTCCCCAACTATCTTCCTGTTAAGGATTTTCTTTTGTATGCCACTAACGGATTTTTGACACTTTAGAACATTAAGGGCAGAATGACAGCATGAACAAAAAATAGGAAAATGTCAATAAGGGAAAAGTGCTTAAGGTATATTGTTATTTCATTACATTTTTCTTTTTAGCGTAGCAATAACTACCTTGATGGCTTTATTTTACTTGAAAATATCACAGCTGAAAGGAATACAGCTTTAAGATAAATCCGAAAGGGACAAGAGAAGCTGTAAAGCATAGATATTCAATCAAAATGTGGCAAAATAAAAATGTTATTTCTAAGAAGCAATTGGCTTTGCTGAAGCATCTCAGTCATGATAACTTGCCTGGAACTAAGTCAAGTTCTGTCATTATACAAATATAAGAAATGCCAGTAAAAGGAAAAAAAGCTATTTGTCCCTTTTGGGTTTATTGTAAATTTCACCTTCCTGCTTTTTCACCAAGCCCCTCAATCCTCCTCTATGTAGAAAGCCTGGGAGCTCACTCATTTACATACTCTCTTCTTCAGTCCCATTCCCTGGTATCTTAACGGTATGTTTATTCACTTTGCAGCAGCTGTTCTGCCTCAGTTTCCCATTGCCTTTTCCAATGTGAGAAATGGGTACCTGTTTTCCTAATCCCTACAAGAAAGCAAGCAAGCACTGTGTAGCGAGGGGGGTCCCCTCCCTCCCGCTCCTGAGACTGGGCATAGGCTAAGGACCCTACAGCCCCGGGCAGAGGCCCGGCCGCCTATCCCCGCCCCTAGGAAGCCAAGGGGCGGGACCGGAAGTGCAAGGCCCCCTCGGCCTGTTCCCGCCCACAGGAAGTCAGGGGGCGGGACAGGAAGTATAAAACCCCGGTCTCAGCCCTCAGTTAGAGGCAGGCCGCCGGAGAAGGCAGACGTGGGTGCCCGAGCTCCCGCTGGGCCCGGCTTACCCCTCGCTCGGTATCCGGAGGGGCCCTGGCCTGACCTCCCCTGGGGCCAGCACCCAGAGCAGCGGGCCGCGCCGTCGGACGCTCGCCCTGCGGAGGACTGGACCGGACCGCCGGACCCCGTACCCCGAGGACTGGACTGGACCGCCTGGACCCCCGGACCCGAGGACTGGACCGGACCGCGATGGACCCTGGGATTGGATCGGACTGGACGACCCTGCTGAGGGCCCGGTACGCCGGGACTGGGGGACCCCCTGCTTGGCGAGCCAGGAGGAACCCGATGGTCTGGGAATCCTTGGACGACGGAGCGAAGGGCAGGTACCCAGGGAGGGGAGGTTGGAAGCAGCCCGGGGGCGGCTGACTACAGTCAGGCCGCAGAAGGCCCCGAGCCGATGGTCGTGTGCGTCGGCCAGGATCCCCACTGACCCCGGTCTGTGTGTTTCGGTGGGAACCCTGCCGCCCGGTGCTCACCCGGTCAGTGTGTTTCGGGCCAGGATCCCCACTGACCGCCTTAGCGGCGACCGCCGCTACTAGGGCCCCGGGCTGGAACGCAGTGGAGTGGGAGGGCCTGCGTTCCCCCTGCCACCCCCTTAAGGGTGGCAGACTCCCCCTTCCTTTGCTGAACTTGATCGCCTCCAATTGTGTGTAGCTCTGCCCTGCCCCAAAGGGCCGGAGCCTCGAGACTGTGTGTAGCTCTGCCCTGCCCGAAGGGCCAGAGCCCCTAGACTGATTACTGCTCTGCCCTGTCCCGAAGGGCCAGAGCCCCTAGACTGATTACTGCTCTGCCCTGTCCCGAAGGGCCAGAGCCCCTAGACGGTTTATTGCTCTGCCCTGTCCCGAAGGGCCAGAGCCCCTAGACGGCCTATTGCTCTACCCTGATCCAAAGGGCCAGAGCCCATAGACTG
The DNA here is from genome assembly GCF_003597395.2 of Chelonoidis abingdonii. Taxonomy (NCBI): domain Eukaryota; kingdom Metazoa; phylum Chordata; order Testudines; family Testudinidae; genus Chelonoidis; species Chelonoidis abingdonii. The sequence goes on from NC_133770.1 coordinate 205,994,855, forward strand.
CGTATTGCTCTGCCCTGCTTTACAGGGCCAGAGCCCCTAACCTGTTGTGCGTTGCCCCGTCTTACCTAAGGGCTTGGACTACAGACTCCATTCGCTCAGCCCCTGCGACCCGGGGCTGAGCCGCGTTGAAGGCTGCTACACACTGGCACATAGTTTGAATAGTGAGGGGCAACTGTGTCAGGGAGGAAGGGGTAAGACAAGGATAGTCTCCTGGGCTTGCAGACAGCACTGAGTCAGGTTCCTTCTACATCCAAGGTTTATCTACATGAGAAGTTATACCAGTATAAGGTAAGGTATGAATTTACACTGGTATAACTATAGTGATTTAACTCCCTGGATGGACATTCTTATTGTAGAATAAGAGTGGCTTTTTCCAGTTTAGCATATATCGTTTTGCAAACATTTTAAGCCAAATTGGAAAAGTCCACTCTTCTCCAGAATAAGAGTGTCCATGCAGTGCAGGGAATTATACTAGTATAACTTGTAGCAATTTACCTATACCAATATAATTATACCGATACGACTTTCCCATGTAGACAAGGCATAAGGTTAATCACATGGAAGGGGATTCAGGGAGAAAGTGAATAGGATGTTAGTAAATTTCCACTGCAATACGCAGCTATTCCATGTGTAAGAACCTCCTGAAGAAGCAGAAAGAGATATTCTGCCCCACAAGAACAATTAGAAACAAATTTCACGACACTGAACAAATAAAATGCAAAAAAGGAGGGAAGGTGCCAAAATGGGAAAGGGGGAAGAGAACAGAAAAAAGTGAAAAACATAGAAACGAGAATGAGGGAGGGGATGTAAAAGACAAGAGAGAAATAAATGCATGTGTACAATCTTCTTTATAATTTTATTTTATTAGATTTTATATATTACATGGATATTGTAAAGTTTTGCAAACAAAAATCTTTTGTATTTAATATCAAGCACTAAATGCTTCTCACCCCTCTTATTAAGTACATTTCAGTTTGTTAGGTTCTTGCTCTTACAGCGGGGTATGAGGGGTTGGATGTGGATTTCCTACTTTAACTAAAATTTTTAGTTTAAAATGTAGCACTTAATATACTTACATGCTTTGCTGCATCAGGGACTGAGATGCAATAAAAGTTGTTTGGGATTTTTTCCTCACTCTAAAAAGAAAATCTTACCTCCATTATGAAAGGAGGTATGTATTTGGTCAAAGACAGTTCTGGCTGCACAGGTATCTGACACCAAGTTAGATCTTTTCAGCCACTTTGCCATCCTTGAAATTATTTCACTTATCAAAGGGAACATGTTAAAGAAGTTTTTCCTTATACTCTCCTTGCCCCCAAACTTGTGGATTCCATGTGACAGCCAGCAGATGAAGAGTATAGGCAAGTTTTCACTCAGCTACTGGCTGCCAGCCAGAGAACTCCCTTATCTCCTTTCCTGGAATCTGAAGTTGCACCAATTAAAATAAGATAAAGATTTTATAGTATTGTATTGTAGTCTCTCTCTCGCTATTTCTCTATCAATGAATACACTGAAATATAGTAATTCAATACTAAAAAAAAAAAAAAAAATCCATCTATGGCTCTTAACTTATTTTCACTCATCAGCTGATCACAGGTATAAACACAACAATAACTACTTTCCCTTACTGAATAATTCACAAGTTATTTTTTTTAAATAAAGGGAGTTGTGATTTTTATACTTAAATAAAGCTTCCAGTACCTCTCAGCCCTGACACCAGCTCCTGCCACTCCACCAGCCAAGACCAAGCTCCATGTTCCTGGCCGGGGTGGGAAGTTTGCCTCCAGAGGGACTGCCTTCTGGCTCAGTTCTTTTACCATGTGTTGCTAGGCTGGGCTATGGCATTTGTGACACATAGGATGTTGCGGGGTTTTGAATATTCTAACTGAAGGGATGCTGTTCAATGATGTTTTTAAAAGATGTGGTTTCTGCATTAACGATGATGCTACCAAGGCATAGCTGGGAGCGTATGGGATCTGGCTCCCTTAAGTTTTCTCCCTAGTATGGTAGATGATGGACATTGCCGAATTGGGCTCCAATACCTATAATTAGATGGAACAATCTCATATACTGAGCCCTACATTTGATTCTTTTCAAACAGCATTAGATTTTGGGATGGAAGAGGATATGTCTCTTCATGATAAACTAATAATTAAAAAATATTAGAAGTAAAAACCTTAGTGTTCCAGCTAGGTGTTCTCATGGGTATAGTCCTGCTTTTGGTAATAATTTATGGAGAGAAGCTTTAGATTTAGGTCCTGAAATAATAATGGCAGTTGATAAAGCTTATTGTATTCACACTAAAAGGTCTAAAAGTAAAGATAATAGTCAAGGTTTAGAGTTTGTGATATTGGATATGCTTCATACAATAATTTCCCTGTTTTGTATTTCACAAAGAGATTTATCAGGCAGGAGACTTTTCAAGGCCATTTTTACACATTTTGTTTCCTGATGCCTCCAAAGTTACCCAGCTTCCTCAGTTTACAGTCAACACATCAATAAGTTGGGGGGGGGGGGAGGGGAGGGGAAGGGAAAGGAATTTGTTGGAAGAGGTGCAATAGCTTCAATATTTTTTAATTTAAACAGAGGTAAATTAGAAGCACAAAATTATGATTATTAAAAATTCAGAAACTACAATGAGGCATAAACATCTGACTGGCTCCACATTTCAAAAAGGAATATTTCTAGTGAGACTGAAGAGAAGCTCCCTTTCAACTGATTGACATTCTCAACCAATCGCATCAAATCTTCTGTCGCTTTGGGAACTTCTGAATGATTTTTGTTTCTGTTTTATTGTTGGGGTTTTTGTTAGTTTGGTTGCCATTTATCACATGGACTACAGAAATTCTGTATTTACTCTGGGTTTGCTTCAATATCATTTAAATAGATTATCCCCCTACTCCACCCCCCACATTTAAATTTCAGGGCTGATCTGTCTGTGATACTCTCTTTTTGTCATGCACTATGGGTGTTTACAATATTACGCAGCAAGTCTGGCAGACAACCAGAATGAGAACCCTGATCTCAGTTCAGTACTGTACTTTCTCATGGCTTATCGTCACTACCCTTGGATGCCAGTGAAAGTTTGTTCCATCAGGTATAACCAACATTAAGGCTGTTCCCTTCCATGTACATGACATGAGGGCACTGGGATGGACTTGCCTCCACTAGCAAAGAGCGTGGGAGACAGAAATCAGAGTTTAAATTAGGAGAAGGAATCCAAGCAAAAAGGTCTAAGGCTGGAAACCCCACCATTACCCCAAAGTCCAAAGCAATGTTCCCAGTAGAATATACTTTGAAAATGTTATGTTAGCATGCTTACAGTAGACAGGCATATCATACATACAGACAATAGTGACCACTGCTAAGTCAAAGTACTCTCCTTTCTTTCTGAAACTAAGCCCGTCTACACTGTGCACCTTACAACGGCGTGGTTGTGCTGCTGCAGCTGCGCCATTGTATGGTGCGCTGTGTGGTCGCTCTTTGACACCAGGAGAGAGCTCTCCCGGAGACAAAATAAAACCACCCCAACAAGCGGCAGTAGCTTCGGTGCTGGGATAGCATCTCCTGCCACTGAAGCGCTGTCCGTACCGGCACTTTTCGTCATTAAAACTTCTGTCATTCGGGGGGGGGGGGGGGGTGTTTTTCACACCCTTGAGTGACAAAAGTTTTAACAATGGAAGTGCAGTTTAGAGATGGTCTAAGATTACTCCCACCCAAACTGTGCACCTATTGGGTTTCTGGGCCCCAAACTGTGCAGCCACACTTTTTGCAGATGACATTTTTCTGCACATAGTTTTTAATTTTGACCCTAGGTGGCAGTAACAGGTTGGAGTTAGAGCCTCAGTTTTCTGACTGTTTTTAGGATCAGACAACACACACTAGCTCTCTCCACAATCTATTTCTTCTTTGGAGGCACAAACTGTCATATTTCTTAATGATCGCCAATACTTCCCCTTTAGAACATAAGCAAAGCAAAACTGTTGTATGCCCCAATAGAACAAGCAAACATTACAGCAAGATTTCTCTCTCCCTTAGAAATCCTATTTCCTGAGTGCAAGCACAGTGATGGTGTTCTGCATAAGACTGTGCAATGACAATGGGATGGTAAGGTGAGAATTAATCAGGGAAAGAACTGCATTTATACTTGTCTTCTGACTAGCTACAGCTAGCAGAAATAATGACTATGAATACACTTACAGCTTTTACATCCTTGGACTTCATTGTACATCACTGTACAAGCATTAGCTAACCTTCAACTCGTCCCTTAAGGTGAGTGTATATTATTATCCTCACTTTGCATCTGAAGAATAAGAAATGACTTCCTCAAGGCCCCTCATTGAATCAGTGGCAGATCAGAATCCCGGAATTCCTTGCTGCTTGTCCCTGGACTATTTTGCCCCCATTAAAGGAGATGCTGTGCCTTTATTAGCTAGGCTTCAAACAATAATGGCCAGAACACTCCAATAAACGAGTAACTTTTTAAACAAAATGTTGTGGCTTTATGTTTACTTGTATCACAAAATCACCAAACAATTTCTCCTAACTGGATATCTCTGCTTAGCAACTCACGGGCTAGAGCCCTCTTTCAGACAGTGGGACCGGAGGAGGTGGCATACAAGACCCAATTCCTCCCACCTTATGGATGGGGGAGAAAGGCAACAGCCCAATTCAAATCAGTGTCCCTTCTTGGAGTATATCTTGAGGAGAAGCAGAGATGAGCCAATCCCCCAGCATTCCAGCAGCAATCAGAGAGCAAAGGCGATACAAATCCAATCCTCTCCTGACAACTTTGGGATACTGCAAACTGCAAGGCCAACGCTGCACACAAGAGTTAATAAAGAGGGCAATGAGGGTGAACTACATTGCTGTGCTCTGGTGATAAAGTTATACCGTTGGCACTTATTTCTTGCAGCTGTTATCTGGGAACTTATTCCCACTGGGTTTCTTTTATTTCTGAAGTTAAAATAATGGAAGAAAAAATAGGTAATGCTGGGCTGCCAGCAGTGAATAGAACTAGTAATGCTAATGCAATAAGAAAAGGAAATACAATTTAAAAGAGATCATTCAAAGCCAAAGTTTGACATCACCAAGCCAGTCCCTGGAGTTTTCATATTATTGAACAGTTTCTTTTGTTGTTGTCATCATCGTTCCACGCAGGCCAGGACTGCTGTTTGTTGCTTTTCTCCTGAATTGGCTGTTCCAGCTAAATTCAGGAAGAGCACAGTACTTTCACGATTGCTTTCCTGGAACAGTATCTCAGAGTACCAGATAGGCATTATCAATATACATACTAATGAAAGCTGACTGGCTCTAACAGCTCTGCCTCCCACAGACATTGGAAGCAGGGATGCTGGGACCAATCATTTGCCAGTGCCTTGCATGACGCATGTCTCCTGGGGCATCCTGCAGGGGATTTTTTGCTGCCAGGAGTGGGCCTGGGGCAGTGAAAGTGTTCAGAACTCTTTCAACGTCCATTTTAGATCAGTGGTGCAGAGAGAGAGAGAGAGAGAAATTAACACTGGAATGTCAGAAGTTTGCAAAATGTCCTCTGACATGTCGTTTTCAAAATCAGCTTTCTTCCCATGTCCCCACTGACAATGCTGCTTATTCCACTATGGGTTAACCACCAGAGGGGAACATTTATATTTAGTTCCTGGCCTTACAGATAGGAGAGCAGGGTTGCCACCCTAAGCCAGTGTCTCTGGTTACATTCTCATGGAATCATTTGATTTACCAAGAAGACTGATATTTCAATTCTCACAGGACATCGATCCACAATTCTCTGTTCCATAATTTAGATCCAAAAAGACATCGGCTTCACCGTAGGCTGGTGTACCCCTAAAAGGCCAACGTACAGCTGTGTTCTTAGAACTCCTGTACTGCTGATAGACGCAGTCAGCAGCACATGAGATGTTACAGAGTATGAAGCTGGCTGATGGCACTCTGCTAGCAAACAGCATTGGGCCTGCTCCTGGCTGCGTGAGCACTAATTTCCTTCCCACAGGATGGTACATATTACATAACATTTGCCTTCCCACTAACCTTTGATTTTGTATCCAAGCACTGCTTATCCCACTATTGGTTGATCAGCAGGGGGAAACATTTAATATTTTGTTAATCATAATGTCTGTACAATTAAGTACTACCCTGCCGTTTTAGGTCACCTGTACAATACAAATCCAACCATGTCAGGGAGCCCATTTACAGCATGGCTGTCCCTTAACACAGTATAACCCTGCAGCATAGTGAGACCTAACTCTGTCCCTAAAATCATATGAAAGTTTGAGTTATTTCCATTATGATTTGAAGTCATGGTTAGGTTCCATCTACACTGAAGAACAGTGTTTTTAGCAGATAGCAGGACTGGTTATGTAGTAGAACCTTAAACATCTGCCTGAAGCAAAACTGCTATGCAAAAATCATGTATCTGTGGGTCTGATTTAGATATATGTGATGTTTTCAGCACATTAAACAGGACAATTTAAACATTAAGGAGAGTAGAGGAAAAGCTGGAGAAGAGTAAGAGAAAAGAAAAGCAGAGAATTGATGGGTACACTGGACAGCGCATTTCAACCTGAACACTGAGACAGTCAGTTATCAGCATTTTTTTTTTTTTTTTTTTTAAAGAGCCAGTGACATTTTCCAGGATTAGTCCCTTTTTGTCCTTTGAAAAGCTGGGCTGCCAGTTTTGACAACTCTTGTGACCTTATGGTAAATTTTGTGATATTTGGTGTTATTTTTAATGCCCAACTTCATGAAACAAGAGATTGTATGAGAATTCCAATTAAAAACATAAGTAAGTTTCTGGCCCTCAAGTTTGCAAAGAAAATCTTGAAAATGTGAAGCAAGTGCATTCTCTCTGTAAAGACTTCAAAATCAGAAGGCAAATAAAAATAACCCAAAATGTATTTTTTTTAAAAAAGATCCAAAGACTTTTAAGCCAATCTCATGATTTTTAAACACTTGAGGCTGGCCATAATAGAAGGAAGAGTTTTAATCTATTAATTTAAATCGTGGGTTTTTTTGGAAAGACCTGAATAAAAAAACATGAGGACCTGGGTTTCTAGTCTTTGTGGTGTCAGAAACCTGTGTGATCTAGCTACAGTTTAGACATTAGCAGCACCAGGACTGGTTGTGATAAACGGAGCAAATCTAAGACTTATGCAAATATGAACTCATATGAAAATACCATCAGAGCTGTCCAGTGTATAGAATTCAAATTAAAACAAAAGGGGCTAAGATTCTGTCCGCAATTACATCTGTGCAATCTCAATGAAGTTAATAGGACTGCCTGGATGTAAGGAAACAATAGCAGAAATTGGACAAAGTTCATTGAAACAGAGAAATGATCAACTGCATAATTTTATTTTTAAAAATAATTCTTCTATGCAAATACTGAACTGCCACTCTTTTTAGTTACCGCTGCTCAGAAACAGCAAAGGGCTGAACCAGAGTGATGTGCACCTTCTTTAGCACTTAGCAGTCAGTAAGTATTCTAAATCCATTCTCAGTCTATGTGACTAAATCTATGTGACTTCTGTTACTTTTCATCATTGAAGCTGTTTGTTTACCTTGTGTATTTCACTCAGTTTAGACAACTAAAACAGACTACTTATTTTCAGTGTTGGTTTACACAATAGTGCATTTTCTGGTTTTCATGAACTGGCACAATCCTTCACTTCCTGGACTGTGAACATTGCTTATTGTTTTTAACATAACTGTTTCTATGGCAAATTCTTTCCAGTTTTATAGACATGTGCCTAAGGATTACGTCTACATTGCAATGTAAGCCCAGGGTTAGTAGAACTCAAGTTAGCAGACCCTGGGTTTGTTAACCTAGTGCTTGAGCATCTACATTCATTTGTAACCTCAGGTCAGGAACTGAAACTCTGGATCCCAACCTGGGGCGCCAGCATTTACACTGTATTATGCTGACCTGTGTCCAGCCACCCATATCCCAGATTTCCTAGTGCCCTTTCAAAATATGGCTGCTCGAGCCCTTTGTTTGTGGTGCAATGTGGAAAACTTAACTGTCCAGAGAACAAAGGAAGTCGGCCCATGGGATTGTGGGATACTTTTGGAGGATTCCTACAGCATGAAGCCAGTGGGGCTGTGTTTACACTGCAAAGCAACAGGGCTTAAAACCTGGGTCCCAGCTTGACTCAGACCCTCCACCACCGTGGGGTCCTTGGACTTTGGGGCTGAGATCTGGGTTAGCGCAATTGCAATGTAAACATACCCCAAGTGTTTGCAGGATCAAACCTGGATCTGATCCAAAGCCCACTGAAGTCAAAGGGAGTGTTTCTGTTGACTCAGTGAGCTTTGGATCAGGCTTTAGTTAGGGACCATCCCAGAAGCATCACCTGTTGTGCCCTACAAAAATAGCAAAACCATTTGAAGTAAAGTTCTTGGCTGAATAGAAACCCAAATGAACAACAACGATGGCAACCCCATCCCAGAAAGTTTCTTGACTCTTCCCAGCCACTAGCCTGGGATTGTCATTATTTAAAATGGTATCATCAACCAGAAATGTAGTTATTATTTAAAAAATGAGTTAAAAATTGTTTTAGGCATGATACCTGCTCCTCTCTTCCCAGTGTCAAAAATTACATTTTCTTATTTAAAAAAGATGTTTTTCTCTCCACAGTTCCTATGACCAAAGGCCACCCAAACAACAGGGGACATCTTGAAATGGACTATTGTACACATTTGACAGAACTAGGCATTAAAAAAGGGGGGAGAGAAAAAATATTTCTTAACCTCCTCTAGTTATTTCAGCCCTTGTAGCAACTGTAAGTAAACAATCACACTTCTGTCTGAAAAAGTTTAATGAAGTTCACAGTGTCCATTTAAGAAAAATCCTCAAATTAATCTAAATGATTTCTCCAGACAGTAAGAGGTATCTGGGAGAAAAGTTTTAGGAGCTCTGATTTTGTTTTAAGCCAGTTAGAATACAATATTCCGGGGGTACCTTGTGAGAGGGAACATGTCTACAGCATGTACTCTCAATAAGACAGTTTCTCTCTTCCTTCTCCTAGGTGCAAGAACAAATAGATCCCCCAGATACCAACAGAATGCAGGTGGTCTGTAAAGAAGAACTCCAGGGACTATAAGTTTACCATATTTCAGGACTGTAATCTTCTCATGACACTAACATCATAATGCGTGTGTTGGCAGGGAATATATTTTGAGATGCTTATAGCATCAGTTGGTCTATGCTATAGGATATAAAATAGCCCACTGAACCAAAAACATCCGCAAAGAAACAAAGAATGCAATTTGTCCTACCAAAGAAGCATTTACTAGGGCCTGTCTACATTGTTTTAAAATGACACCATGAGTGAGAGGACCAGGTGGAACAGTGGGTCAGTGCTGACTTAGGTCACCCGTTTGATAGTGTCAAGCTTAGTCCTCATTCACCTACAAATACAAAATCACTCCACAAGTTGACACAGTGTCTCTCTCCGCTCAGAAGAGGCCCATCACCAGAGCAGCAAGGGCTGGTACTGGTGGGGAGTGAGAATGCTGTCAATGTGTCTAACCCTAACCAGTGTAATTCATCCATCATTTCCATCAGTACTAACTTCATTCAAAAACATAAAACTGGGACTTTATGCAATTTTTTCCCCTTTGGATCAACTGTATAACCATGTTACAAACAGATGTAAAAAGAAGCAAGTTCTTGGGTGGCTCGGTTGGAAAGGGGATACACCTCTAGTCACTGGTTTGAAACCAGCCCAATTCAGTAGTGGTTGAAAGTCATCATCATCTGATGGACATTGGATGCTCAATGGCATGTGAAATAAGGTTGTGTTTTCAACCCAGTTCCTGAGGGGGTATGCTGTCTTTATCACAAAAACTATCATCATAAATGACATTCTTACTGCCAACCTGAGCTCAAAGAGTAAGAGCTCAATGGGCACAGGTAGCAAGCTCTCCTTTCACCACTAGAGGTGCTGTAGAAAACAGAAGAGAGATATGGGGTTACATGCAGGACCCTGGGTCTAAGTGTCAAATTCCTGGCACAAAATTCTAGCCTCATTGAAGTCAATGTGAGTTTTGCCATTGCCTTTAATGGGCACTGGAAACATGAGGGGCATTATTAGGGGCTGCCTGCCTGCAACATTTCAGGACCTTCGATGCCACAGCTGCATGTACTGCAACATGAAAATGACATTAAAGTGAACAAGAGTCCAGAAGAACCACAAAAAGGCAATTACTCAGTTACTGGGCCCCATCAATGTCAGGATTCTCCTCAACTGGGGGATATATCATTTTCCTGATTTAAGACATTTGTTTGATGCCTTTCCACCCTCCAGATGGCAGAGAGAAGCCTGGGAGTGGAAGGGAATTAGCTGAGAGAAAAATGTCAGGCTTTTCACATTCTCCCCAGTAGCTGGTAAGGAGCTAAGGCTGCTGCTGCCTCTGCTGTATCTATTCTAAGGATAAACAGGAAATGACAAATCTTCCCAGGTCATCACTGCAACACCTTCCCTAAGGTGAAAATTTACTAAAAAATTGCAGTAGAAGCAGTAATCAGGGCTTTCACATTCTGACACCACCAGACAAATATGAAGCATGAAAAAGCTGCTATATAAAACACAGCAGTGCCTAAAAACAGCTGTGCAGTGAAACTCTAAAATTGGGCACTGATTTTTTTTTCATTAATACACACAACGGCAAAAAACTAACTCACTAACAGAATAATAAAACTGACGCCAGAAGTTTTTCGTGTGGCTGCCTATAATCAGAAATTCATGTATTTTTAAGCTCTGAAAGAGACTAGCATGAATGAGAAAGAGGATGGGATGAAGGAGGTTGGACTTACCGGCTGCAAAGTTTCTTCCTGCCTCCTGTTTTGGCTCTGTCGGTTGATGAAAGAGCGTGTTGAAAGTTTGTAATGGTTCAACAGGCAGATGATCACTATCACCATAACAGTTATCACCACGATTATAATGATTATCTGAACAAACTCCAGTTCAGCTGAAACAATGAAAGGGATAAAAACCATCAGCCTGGACATAGAACATTTGTTTTCTGCAACAATACTGTGCAAACATTCAGTGTCTCAACAACTGTCTCAAGCTAGTTATTGATGGCCATTTTAAAATGGATTAAAATATCAGTTTTGTCAAGAACTCTGCACCCCAACCAAAATGCAGAAATCACATTTAAGCACTAACAGAGTTTAGGCCGTTGGGTAGCTGCAAATCAAAGGTTCAGAGACTTCATGATGCACTCTCAGTGCAGCCTCCACAAAGGTAATTCTTCCCAAAGAAGATGCAGTCCTTTGGAAAATATAATGATCCCAGTGGGAAAAGCTATTTTATTAACACCTTACGGTGTGAGGACAATCCTGGGATCTACAGCAGCAGCAGAGCTGATACTGCAGAGAGAAGAATCAATACTTTGTTTCCAGTATCTCAGTCATGCTAACAATTTGCAGCTGATAGAACATAACTGAAAGAGTTAAAGTCTATGGGGAAAGCCCAGTCTTTAACTCGATCTGCGAACTCAGATAAAAACTACAAACTGCCTGGTCTTCAGTAGGATTTCATCTTGAGTTACTGAGTTCTGGTACCCCAAACTAATGCAAACTCCAACATGGTTTAAAATGAAAGCCAGCATGGGCAGGATTGAGGAAATGATGTTATTTACAATGTAAACATTACAAAGTCCGCCATTTTGGCAAAAGGCTAGCTCGTACCTTGTTATTTAGAGGCAAAAAAGTTCCCCCACTTACACCCATGCAACCCCACTGGCTTTACTGGAGCAGCATGGGTGTGACTAAGGGAAGAATTTGCCCTTAGAAGTTATGCATTTGGTTACATTTCTATGGAAACAGTGCATCACTCACAAGGGATGCTCCAGTCTTCAAAGGGAATGTCTAATCTATGGGAGGACATCTTTGGCTGCCATGCAGGTAAAAGGAGAAAACGGCACTTCTGAAAAATGACACCACCTAATTAGATGCCTAAATATGGATTTAGAGCCTAAATTTAGGCTCTCGATTTTAAAAATCTTAGCCAGGTAAAAAAGAAGCTAACAAAGTTAACAAGCAGAAATTTAAATGCACTGGGGGAATAAGAAGGACTTTTTTCCTTTTATATCTTTCTTTTCCAGGGTGATTTTTAAAAGTTGAGTGAAAGGAAGATTGCAATATGTATTCTTCAAAATGTCCTGTATTGCAAATGAAAGCAAACCAAGCTTTTTAGTTTCTAAAATCTCTTCCAAACAAAACCATCACAAACCTTCAGAAAATGCAAAGAGGCAAGCATACTACAAGGTTATCAGTGCTAGCATGTAGTAATACCTGCTATATCTGCCTGTGCTACAGGGTTTTGTTACTTGTCAGAAGTTATCAATGAACAAGGGCAGACAAACAAAAATCTAGCAGCTTAATTTCATTGCTAATCACAGTAGGCGTAACTGAAATTATTCCAAGATTAAAAGCTCCTTTAACAATGCAATTACATTTTTAATTTATTTTTGCTTTTCAGTTAAGTATAGACCATTCATTAATAACACAATCAACTCCTACACACACTTTCATTCTTTTATAACCTCCCATTACTCCTGCTAAGAACTCCATATACAACAATAAGTTTCTCAGTTTTTTCTCCGGTCATTGTACTGATAGCTAAAACATCTAAAAGCATGGAACACAGAAATTACTTATGGGTTTTAGGATAAGGTCAATTTGCCTTAGGTCACAACTGCAGGTTACCAACTTGACACAGAAAACAGTTGCTATACTACAGAATATATAAAGGCTAGATATTTGAGCATCTCCATACCCACAACTTTTTTTTTTTTGGTCTATATAATACTTCATTACTGAGGAAACTGTGAGACTGTTGCTAAAGGGCAACATGCAAAATGAGTAATGTTGATTTAGAGACTTTCCTAGAATGTAGAGATCACCGGAATGACATGTTAGTTCTATATCTGCCAAGGGCCGAGTCTTCCAAATGTATCGAGGGCCCAATATTTCTATGAAAGGGCAGTACCTTCTTTCTCTGAATAAATGTTTCAGGATCTGAATCATTTGAGAGACTAACAATGAAAAAATACAATCAAAATATAGTCACATATAATAAAATCACAGTATATTCTATTACAGCATGTACACACAAACTCTTTCCATATTTGGCTTTATGATGCAAAAATGAAAAACAGAGCATAAGAAAACACCCCATTAGATTTTCAAGGGTACCAATTTCTTTTCAAAGGGTGGTTGTGGGGGGGGTGGAATATTTAATCTTTTCCTGTACCCAGTTTGTACCCTGCTAGTTATTAGAACAGAAGAAAAAGGACAATAGCACAAGTAGTCTACATTTATTGACACAACTCAAGGCAGTTAGTGCAGTTTCTAATGTATGCCAACATACAATCACGTACCCCCCCACACTCCACCCAGGCTCCCCAGTTAATGGCAAACATGAGAGGCACCTCCCTCTAACCACCATCACCCACATCCCCTAATAAAGCTTTTCTTCAAAAATTGAGCATGGAAAAAATTATATCTACCCACCCACACACAGGCATAAAGGAGTAATACAGTTTTTCCAGGGGAATATTTTTTTTTACTTCACAAATATGCAGCAAAAAAGGCAATTGTGTATTTATTGAAAACACCTTCTTTGGAGAATAAATTAAGAATAGAAGAGGGGATACATTAGCTTATTTGTATTCATGTGGGTAGAAATGCCTGGACCATTTTCCTAAAGAGAGAGTTGTACAAACAACTGTGTGCATATATAATAGAGTCCCTTCTATTTATACATCTCTGCTTATAAGAGTAGCTCTGATACAGCAATATTGTAACTTGGCAGATCAGACAGAAGTCAGAAATCAAATTTACAATAATCTGATTCATGCAAATTAAATACATATTTAAAAAATACAACCAAAAACTGGAGTACCTTTTTCCAATAACCGGTCTTTTAACTGAGCATCCTTCAACGCTGTACTGTTACGCTGTTCACTGGACATAATCGTGTCCTCTGGAAAAGGGAGTCAAGCCTCTCTGTGAACCCCCCAGCACACACAGCATCACCAGACGGCCTCAGGTAAGTTCCATGCAGTGAGGCAATATCCTCTTGAGGCCGCTCACTCAGAGTTGCACAGTTACAGCTAGCTTATTTTCTGTCTGTGTGTGTGTCTCTCTCACTCCACTATATATCAGCAGGGCCCAGCCCAGGTGCTAGACAAAAAGCTGTGCTCAGACCACAGACTGTGGCTACCAATTATCAACTGCCATCAGCAGAGAGCAAAATGTAATGTAACAGGAACTTGGTGCTGTTGTGGAAACAGATAGTCTCTCCAAGGCCTCATATCTTCAGGCCAGCTGAAACGGACTTTTACTCTTGTTTACTCAAGAATGTACATACACAGACTGTGTGTGTATTCATATATATATATATATATATACACACACATACTTACACACACACAGAGAGAGAGAAAGAGAAGAAAAGAGCTGACTAGTACAATCTTTTTGCTTCAGACTAAACATAAAACAAAAAAGGATTTTTTTTTAAATTAAAGAAAAAGAAAACCTGTAAAGCCCAACCAAATCGTTTCCCCCTTGATCTCTGTCAAAAGCCTTGTGCTATGTAAGCCTTGAGGGGAGGAAAATGGGAGGGAGGAAGGGAAGAAAATGAGCAAGAGAAGTCAAAGAACGATGTATATCTTACCAGCGCCACACAGAGAACAGCTTCGTAGTTGTGCTGCTTTGCTCTTTAAACCAAGACTAGTTGACACTTAGAGGCTTCTCATTCTTCCGCATTTCTGATCCAGCACAATATGTGCGTCATTCCATGCCCAGAACACTGCACTCACTACTTTAGTCAAGACTGCCAATGCTCCCTCCCTCTGTCTCACTCTTTGCCAGAGGTCTCCAACTATTGGGAGTTGTTCACACATGCTCTTTTAACTAAGCTCCGCATTGGAAACTGAGGATGTCATAAGCACACTAGGAAACACACTCTCTCTCTCTCTCTTTCACACACATACACAGTTTTCTACTGTATGCTACTAACGTAAGCATAGTCAAAGCCTGGATGGAGACAAAAGCACTGTACTGCTAATCTTCCCTCCAAATCACACTCTGTGAACAATACAGTCATTTTCTCTGAACCTTATCAAGTGAAATAATGTTAACAAAAATTGTTTTAATTGACATTAGGTATGATACTTATTACATTCCATTCAGACATTTTATTATTTCTGATTTATCAACACTTTTCCCTTGTATATTCTGAGTGGTTCTAAATTTATAAATGCCAGCTGTTGAAAAGATAATATACTCATTTAAGCAATATACTTGCTATTTTTCCTCTTTATCCATCCAGACTGTGCTCTGTGTCCAGCTCACTCCAATGGACTTAAAAGGTGTCAGTGAAAACATTTATCGCCAAATGTATTTAATCCAGGCCTTTCCAAGGCTGACAGAGTCATATAGAAGACACCTTTAGAAACTACCTGCAATTTTGTTATGTTATGTTTTAGGGAGAGTCATAGTGTAATTATGGCTTACAAAAAATAGGGAAATATCCTGGTGTAATGTTGCCAAAGAACAACCATTATGAGAATTGTTTTGTAGCTAAAATAAAAGTTATTTTCCATTTTTAGTTTTGAATACTGGATTAGCCGCATTAGATCTGACCTTTGTAAATTAAATCAACTCATCCGCTTCCCAAATTTCAAGGAGTGGGAGAGAGGGAAGAATAGTAGTTTCTATCCATATTCCATTTTTAACAAGTTATTGGCATGTCTTGTTCTCAGTACTGCTTGTATGTGCACACCTATAGTTAATATTCAGTAACAGTGTTTCACCCCTGCCAGATATATAGGCTGACATATGATTGTCCTCCAGTAGCTTTTCAGCTCACTATTTTAAAAAATGCTTACAGGACCCCTAAATATGCCTGCATAGCCAGTTTGGTCAGTCTTCCTTCTTCCCATTAGTAATACTATTTATTTCTATTGCAATAGTGACCCGATCGATGTACCACCTGAGACTGGTTCTCCATCATGCTAGACACTGTTCAAACACATGAGCATGAGACAATCCGTGCCTGACCATCTCACAATCCAAACAGACAAGAGTGAGAGGGGAAACAGAGGTACAGAGAAATGAAGTGACTTGCTCAAAGTCACACAGCAGGTCAGTGGGACTGGGAATAGAACAGGTCTCCTATCTGCTAGGAACAGAACAGGTTTCCTGATCATAATGCCTCCCTGATTGCTTGGATTTGTAGTTTGTTAGCACTATATATTTTTTGTAAGTGCTGATATTCAATACTGCCAGCCCTATGGCCCTGGTCCAGCAATGCACCTGAACACACACACACAACTAAAGCACACTGATTAAAATAGTTGTAGGTTGGTAATGCATTGCAGAATATGAATTTGAGATTTATTACTGTAAGAATGTCAAGGATTCATCTTGCTTAGAATATATATACACCCACACTCATGTATATACTGTATTAGGGGTGTGTGGGGGGGGTTAATGGAACATTAGAATAAGTTTTAAAACATATACTCCTGAACTGCTGTCCAACTTGAATATTATCAACTGCAGCATTGCTAACAGTAATGAGCTACAGCAGTAGTAACAGAGGGAAGTAATATAATACAGGTCAATTTAAAGTTCAGAATCCTATCACTGGCTTTATAGAATTAATTCTATAGATTGACCTATACATTATATATATCCCTGTTGTGTGGTTTTGTAGTCTTTCCTTTTGTGGGTCATCTGTGCCCGTTAACAGCTACTATTAAGGTCAATCGGCATTTCCATTATGAATTCCTGTATCCAGGGATTTATAATTCAGCTATAACAAATTTCTCTGGGTTGAAACTTGCCGCACAAAATATCATCTTTGGACTTAAATTTTAAAATGACAAAGTTGATTTCAGAGAAACTTGGTTTAAAAAAATAAGTGGGAAATAAATTTATTCGGCAGTTTCAAATGCTTCCCCCCTTTGCTCTCCTGCAACTGAAGAAACTGCTTTGAATGTTTAAGTGTCTCATGTTTGAATGGGTTTCTCTTCCAGTACAGAATAACTGCTTTTGTCATGATGAGAATTAGGTGTGCAGAAAGCCTGATATGTCAGTTTCACCTATGCATTAAATATTGTACCCCCTCAAAAAACATTATTTTAATTAAATGTTACTGTGCATGTGCATACACCACCCACATGACAAATCATTATAGCATATTGTATCCATACGTTCCTCTGAATAATATTGTGTTAATGAACTATATATTAAAGAATCCTGAAGTAAGTGTTTCTGTGTTCTGAACCATTATGGGCAACAAACTACTAATTAACTAGCTGTAGACATTTTGTAAGATAGGCTCTTCTGATGAGGTTTGGTGGACCTACAATATCCTACCATTCCCTTTATTTGAATGAAGATTCTGTAGTGAGCTGTATAACTAGAACATGTGTTCCGGTGAAAGTGCCCTCAAGTAGTAGGGTTGCCAATCCTTCTGGTTTTGCTGGGAGTCTCCCGGAATTGGGCTTTATCTTCGGGAGACTACTGAAGCCAAACTGGGAGATTTTAGGCTGCTAAAAGTCCAGCGGCGCAGCAGGGCTAAGGCCGGCTCCCTACCTGGCCTGAGCCTGCGCCGCTCCCGGAAGCAGCTGGCACATCGCTGGGGTGGGTCTCCGCGCTCAGCCCACGCCCCAAATATCAACTCCGCAGCTCCCATTGGCTGGGAATGGCCGTCAGTGGGAGCTGCGGGGGTGGTGCCTGCAGGCAGGGGCAGCACGTGGAGCCTCTGAACCCCCCACAGGGGCTGCAGGGATGTGCTGGCCACTTCTGGGAGCTGCCTTTGGAGGCACGCTAGCCCCCTGTCTTTGCACCATGGGAGCAGGAGTACCAGAAGCTGCCCAAACCGTGGCCTCACCCCCGCTCCGCCCCTCCCCTTAAGGATGAGTGACAGGGGTTAGGGTGTGGAGAGGAGAGAGTGGTGGGTAGGGCCTCAGGGGGAGGGGTGGAGCAGGTGGCGACCCACAGTCTGAGTGCTTTTAGCGCTTCTGGGAGTAGCATTCCCAAACAAAAGACTCACACACTGCCTATGCAAAAATCCCTTGTGGAATCCACAAAATCGGAAACTGTCTTCTTGATTTACAAACATGAGAGATATTATACTCAAGTATGCCTCTACTCCGATATAACGCTATCCTCGGGAGTCAAAAAGTCTTACTGTGTTATAGGTGAAACCGCGTTATATTGAACTTACTTTGATCCACCAGAGCATGCAGTCCCACCCCGGAGCGCTGCTTTACCGCATTATATCCGAATTCATGTTATATCAGGTCACGTTATATCAGGGTAGAGAAGTATGATGAAACAGTTTCATTTCTCAACATTTGAAATCCTACAGGCAAATCGTTTACTTGATATTAGCCACCAATTCTTAGCCTCTTTACTTAGGTTCTGTGGGGACACGGTTTATTGTGGCTCATTTCTTGACACTTTTCTAGTAGGTTCTTATTTTTATGCTTTGTAAAATTCACTAAAGTGCAAAAGTTGGTATAAAATGGTGTTATTCACCATGGTGGAAATTCACCTCTGTGTTGAGGGCTTGAGTAGAAAAAGTACATCATGCATAAGACTCACACTGAGCCTTTGCACTGGGGTGAATTTTACCTCATTTGTGCTGTAAAATATCTAACATACACTTCATAACCTGAGCACAGAAAGACAAATTAGACCAGCACAATGACAGTATTATTATTTACATAGCACTATAAGTGTTCACTGTGCTTTACAGTCAGGTAAGAAGACAAGTGGACAAATTCACCTCATGGCCTATGCCGTCGTCCTGTGATGTACAGCCTGGTGGAAGATCCATGCTGTAGGATCTCTATTCAGGGGAGGTGAGCTTGTGTGGAGGAGACCAGCAACAAACAGACTGGCAGAACTGACTGAGAAGAGTACATGGTAGGTTCTGGTTGCAAGTCATCTAAAGTCCAGGTAAACTGCCCTTTCTAACAGGCAACTCCATCTGCCCTTCTCTGTGGTGGATTCCCACTTTTGTGCACCAACTCTGGTAAATCTGGCCCTGGAGTTCACACATAAGATACAGAGAAATCCCCATATCATGGGGAAAGGAAAAACTGCTCTTCTCATTTACAAGGTATTCAGACCTGTGGCACCTGTATGGCTTGCTTTTTAATATTTATTTTATTTTTGTTTCAATGTGATTAGGGGAAAGTGAACAGACAGCAAGAGTATGATATTAGTGACAGAAGCCAAAAGAAGTGAGTTTGGAGGAGGAATTGCACAGACCTCCACATTAACTTGCCAGTAAAGCTGTTCTTTATACTACATGAATAGGAAAAACTGTGAAAATTGATTTATGATTTAAAAATGCATCACTAATTTTAAGCCTCAAGAGCTGCCTCTAAACCATGTTTCCTAGACAAAGCTGTGCTTGATCCACAGTCACAAAGCCCACATGGCCTATGTGAGGGCAGGACCGGCGCTAGGGTTTCTCGCGCCCTAGGTGCACGGCCATTTCGCTGCCCCCCGTGCTGATCCTGTGGCTCCGGTGGAGCTGCCGCAGTCATTCCTGCAGAGGGTCCGTTGGTCCGTGGCTCTGGTGGAGCTGCCACAGGCATGCCTGCGGGAGGTCCACCGGAGCTGCGCGAGCAGCCGACTGTCCGCAGGCATGACTGCAGCAGCTCCACCGGAGCCGCAGACCAACGGACCCTCCGCAGGCATGCCTGCGGCAGGTCAACCGGAGCCACCTTCCGTCCCCCCCCGGGCAAAATGCCGCCCCCCGAATAATCCTGGCTCCCTAGGCGATTGGCTAGGCTGCCTAAATGGTAGCGCCGGCCCTGTATGCGGGCCATACAGGTGGTGGTTTGTTTTCCTGTAATGGAACAAGTAGTCAAACCGGGGCATGGAACTATAACATGACACTGTAAAAGCAACCCACATTTCATATCTGCCTGGCTCACGAGTGTCCCTAACTGTGTATACACTGGCAATTTTGGGGATATCGACTATTGAACTAACACCTCTGTAGGTCTACTAATACTAGCTCAGGCTGGGCACAGCCATTTTACCACTGTCATGTAAGCAGAGTTAGATGATACAATGGTAAAAATCCCTGCATTCTGTCTACACTAGAGCTTGCACTTCTGGTAATATTGGTGCAGCCGTGCCATTGCTGAAAAACAGGTTAGGAATTTGCTAGTATAGATGCACATGGAATGAGAAACTGTGTGCATGGAAAGGCTGCTGTAAGTTTGATAGTGATCATTTGCTCAGGGCTATTCAGACTATGAAAACATCCCTAAAGGGGTGATTGAGAATCAAAATTCTGTGCAGAGATCTGTTAGTTAAACACCGGTATACAGTGACTTCCACTTAATTCAATCATTGGCTAATTCAATCCTCCATTTAATTCCATTAAAACCTCAAGAACCAAATCATCTGTACTGAAAATAGCACAACCCCTTCCATCCTTTATTTTGATCATATTTCACTGCTTTTTCCCTGTCTGATTAGCTAATCTAATCATCAGTTGTAGAAGCAGGATGTATAATTATCAGGAAAGGCCAGATTGAACACATGAAAGAGCAATAGGAGTAATAATAATAAGGAATGAAAAGGAAAAAACTGTGTTCTTCAGACATTTGTCCTGACAATAAATGCAATGCTGTGCTATGTAAGTCGTGGACAGAGTTGTGATGACCTTCTATGATTTGGTTTGGGAACTTAATAGTTCAGTTCACAGGAACACAATGGCACTGCTCAACCTTCCTGCAAACTCCCACCACTCCCAGAGTGGCTCCAGCCAGTAAGGGAAGGATTCAGCTTAAGTTTTTCTACAGCCCATTCAAGAAGTAGCTATAAGAGGTGACTCAAGAGATACATTAAAAACCTGAGAGATCACATAATATATTATCCTTCCATGGAAATAACGTAGATGAGAGTGAAAAGAGAGAGGTAGACAGAATTAGCAGCGGGTGCTAGAATGTCTGCATATGCAAGAATCCTCCCCCAACGTAAAACTAAAGCCAGGCTGTTGAAATACATGTTGCTAAATAAGCCATTAACAGTATTTTACACACAAAAAGGAATATTCACTGTTTCACTAAAAGGAGACCCTTTGGCACTTCAGTGAGTCTCATGCAGGTACTTTATTTACTTGCATCATCTCACATTGCCAGCAAACTATCTGGCAGTCAGAGAGAGACTATGGTGAGAAACTGACTGTAAATGAACACATTATCAAAATATTTTATCAAACGTTATCAAACAACATTAATTTCAAGGTTTCACAGAGCTGGCCAATGCACAGACCTTCTTTGAGAAACTTTAGATAGAACAGGTAGACATGCTAAACTAGGTTTTTTAAAATTGCAACACACATGAAGGTGTGAAACCAGGATTAAAATCAGAGAAAATATTAGTAGGAGGAGATAGTTTCCTTACTGAAATTATATGGTATATCAATATTATCAGTTTGGAGGATTATGGCTTTGGGGTGTGGCCAGATTCCAGGGCTCTGCCTATCCACCGGTGCTCGCTGGTAACTGGAAGCAGAGGTTTACATCGTGCACACTGCCCCATTCTACAGTAGCAACAAGGACTACGAGGCCTCAGCTTTACTAGTATTTCTTGTAAATCTCCCACTGCTGCACTATCACCAGTGGGTCTGACTGCGGAAGGGCTAAGTATATACAGGCTGCCAGTGTTTTAATCGTCTCGATCTGCTCTGACCAGCATTCATTGACACAAGTGGTCAAAATTCCTGCGACCAGCCTACAGTGGTGCTTCAATCACTGTTAGCACCAGTGGAAGAGTGCGGGTAGTACCACAGCAGTTGGAGATTCTAAGAATATACAAGACAGCCCTACTGAACACGCTGCCCTCACAGATCCACCTGAACCCTCCTGTCCAGTGGAGGCAAAACTGCTTGGAAAACTTCCCCTTGTCTGTTTCAGGTTTGCTGTCTCCCAGGATAGCTCAGAGAGGAAAAGCAAAACTGTGGCTATGTCTTCACTGCTAAAAGAGGAGTATTTTGAACTGAGATATCTAACTCAGTGTAAATTCCTAGTGGAGACAAGGCACAGTGGTGGTTTTCACTGCAATGTAGCTAGTCAAGGTAAACTGCAGGTGGCAGATGCAGTGTTGACTTCAATTAGTTACGCTGAGGTAAACACTAACTGCATCTTGTCACTACTAGAATTTTATATCAAGCTAACTAACTTGAGTTTGTTAGCTTGGGGTTCAACCACACTCTTGTTTCACAGTGAAGACATAGCCTATAGCTCTCATAACAAACCTGTGAATTCAATACTGTATTATATTCCCCATAGAAAGGAAAAACAGACACAGAGAAATAAAGTGACTTGCTATAAGTCACACAGCAAGACAATAGCAGAGCTGGAAACAAAAACCAAAACTCCTGATTCTCCAATGAATTTATCATATTTTCTCTCTCCAAGGAAAACTTTAAATTGGTATAAAGGGAATGGCTGTTTTTAAAAATGTATTGAATTCAGTTATCTTATTTAGACCATAGGACTGCATACGATTGATTACTGTATGTCAGTCAATGTGATTATATGTAGAGTACAAAAGGTTCCTCCACCCCTTCCCCAATTTCATAAAGGAGAAATCAGTCTTCCTAACTTCAAGAAGGATTTGACTAATTCACAGCAAACCCAAGTCTAAAATCTGCAAAAATCCCTAATAGCCCCAAAACAGAGCCAAGCTTTCAGATTGCTGATAATTAGCATGTACTAAAGCTTCAAAAGCAAGTGATGTGATCATCCTAGCAATTACAGAGTTCGAAGAATTATTTTATTCTCAAGGATTGTGTTCATGACTCCCAGAACTTCAAACTCTTTGGTGCCTTGAAGGCTTGGTTGGGGCCCAGATCAGTACTTCTATCTCATGATTCATTGTATACGCAAGTTAAGCATGTGATCTTGGAATGGAGAGGAAAAAGCATGAGAAAGCTGCAGTAAAATAGCATTTTTAAAAGTTCTTCTCCTAAGTCGTTTTAGACTGATTAAAAAATCCTGGGAGGCAAGCACATAAAATAGGTAAATGAGAAAAGAGGAGGAGTCACTGATCCGCCAGGTCTTTTATGTTACAAGTTAAGTGTGAGTTATCATTCCATAGTCTTTATGAAAATATACTTACGATATGATTATGACATAACTGAGATATACTTTATGCAAGGTGGCTCATGTGAGATATCATTGGAAAGGTTATGATTTACTGAATGGGATTATCCTATTTGTATGCCTGTATTCATTTATGTATCTGAAATTAGGAATTTTGACTACGTATCTGTATTTCAACTGTGCTACTTTGGGTGACGCCCACTGCTAACACTTCAGGTACAACAACGGAAAAGCCAGACAGGGCAGATGGCCCATCAGCAAGGACAATGGACTGTAAAAGAGCTTAGTCTTCCTGTAGACATGTGGGTCAGCTGTGAAGAATGGCTACAGGGGCCCTACAGAGTCAGGTGGTCTTGTCATCTGATATTAAAACATTACCTGGGACTTCTTGTAACTTTCCTCTGGAAAGGAAGGGGGGGTCAAACTAGGAAACAAAGGACTCCTGCCTAATGCAAATCATATTTAAGGGTGGGAGTGAGGTAATCCTGATCGTCAGTTCTCCCCTGCTACCCCACCCAAATCACTGCTGGAAACAACTAAGACTGAACTGGGGGACAGCACTGGGACCAGGCTGGAAGGGTGTCTGGCCTATGAAGATTATTAGAAACACATTTAGGGTGAGAACTCACATGTAACCAGTTTCTTTAGTGTATTAAGTATAGTTTGCATGCTCTGTTTTATTTTCTTAGTAACCTGGGAGGTATGGTGGGGGGGAGCAAGAAATTGTGCATACCCTCCTTCACACTGAGGGAAGAGGTGAATTTCATATAATTTTGGGTTTGTACTCCAAGGGGGGTGGACATCTGGGTATTGTGGCAAGTCCCCTTAAGCTGAGCCTTCCTAGAGCAGATCTCTGTCTCTCTGTGCAGCTGGGTGTGGCCCTGCCTGTGTGCTTGCCTGGAAAAGGCTGGCGAGCCTAGCCCAGCAAGACCAGGTAAAAGGGGGCCCAGGCTGGCAGAACAGTCTGCCTCAGTGGCATCCCAGCACACCAGGTGACATCCCAGGGGGTCCAGCCCGTCACACTACGCATCTGAAAATAAAGTGTATTTAAGTTTAAAAGGTGGCAGTAGACTTCAGACAGCAAATAACTACTGGAGAAGCCATTTGCTTCAAAAACATTATGAAGATTCCTGCAGGACAAATACAGCATATGTTTATGACTGTACTTAAGCATCAGAGTCATAACAGATCAAGCCTGGCTGTTAAAGATTCATTAGAAGAGTTCAATCTGCTTGTTTCTCAATGACGGGTAAGCATATCACAATATAAAGGCCTGGGGTCAGCATTTTCCTCAGATCTGCACAGCAACACTCCGCCCGCTATACATGCATGGAGGTCCATACAGGAGAGCCAAACACATAAGGAGACAAGAATAGCTAAGGGTGAATACTGCTTGCATCTAGTAAAGTTTTTAAAAGTATTTTCTCAGGCCCACTCTGGAAAGTTAAAAGGAAGAGCATGGGGAAAATACTGTCCAAAAGGGAGAAGAGGGGAAATCAACACAAATGCACAGTCTGATCAATAGTGGTAGAATCAGATTTTTTCAAAATCCACAAAACCCATCATCAGCTATTTTTAATACTTAAAGAGGTATAAAAGGAATTGCACTCATGCTGATGATTGGATCCGTAAGTGGTGTGACAGACTGGATCAATGAGTGATATTTCATGCCCTTAGTCTGTGATTCTATTATTGTTTCTCTGGCAACGCTTGCATGCATACTGTCTGGCTATATGTACAAAAAGTGGACTAACCCTAGCTAACCACACAATACAGCAGAACTGCATTGCACTGCTGGGGAGGAAATAAGTCTAGCAATAACTATGGTGTGTGCAGGTTGATGGAGACCAAGTGCATCACAGATGTGATAGTCTGACGAGGGGAAAATCTATTTATGAGAATATGCCATTAGACATTACAATGAAACACAAACTGTTCTGCCACAGTAATTTGTTTTATTTATATTGTGAAATTTCTTTCCCTAGTTATAATGGATGGTTTACAGTAGCAATGATTTATCCAAAAGGAGCTGAGCTAATGAATGGGATATTTGTTTCCTAAGAGTTGTGGACTCAGTTTCTGTCTGTCTGGTGAAGAGTGCTGACTCATTCACATGAATTTCACATCTGTCTCGTAACACCATGCATGCAATGGTGCAATTTTTATGGAGATCTCATGACAGACCAAGTTACTCCAAAGTTACTGCGGCAAGTGGGTGCAAAAGCCTATGAGCCACCACTGGAAAGTAACGGGAAACTCACCAGTCCCTGAAAACATCTAGATTTTTCCCCACTACAGTAAATACAACATATTGCTCCCTAGTAATGACTGCCATCACTAAATTCTGTAGTGCTATTTAGCAAAATAAGGCCCTTTCCTATATTGTACTTTCAAAGTAAGCAGATAAAGCACATTGTCTTTTGGTTGTGCAGCCCTGAATAAAAGAATTACTGTTTATATATAAAATCGCACACACGGTATTGTCCACTCATAAACAAATATAAATCAGCAGAGTACAAGCCTGAATGGTGGTCTCTGTTTAGGAGAACTGAACTAGCACAGACAATGGATTCATCTCAGTCATACTCCAACCAAGAAGTACCCCATTGAGATCAGGATGAGATATTTGACCTGATGATAGCCTTTGCCATAATTAGAATCCACATTACCATGGAACACACAGTATTGCCATCCCCTAGCCTTAAAAATCATGAGTCAGGCCCCCCAAAATCATGAGCTTAGCTTAAAAAAGGCCAAATATCAGGTTCTTTTTATTTGTCTTCTGGTTTCTGAGCCTTTAGAGTGCACTTGAGTCATATTTTTCAGCTCAGATACTCATGCAGTCTCTTGATTCCAACAGCTGATGCTTTAAGAAAAACACAAAATATCACCAGCCTCGCAATAAAATCATGACCGTTGGTAACACTGCAAGTCTGGTTTCAGGAGCTAGACTTACTTTCCTAGGTCTGAACTGAGAGCACAACAGAGATAGCATGCTCACCCTTTGGAGCGGGGAGAAGTGCCTCACATGGCTTTGCTTCAACTTTTCTGACTCAACTGTCATACCTGAGCTTCTAAATAGTACCATGCAGTCCCCCTTACCTAAGAGTAAAGCTGATGAAAGGGATGAGGCTTGAGGAACATGTAAAAATGGAGACCTTTTTCCTACAGTCTTACATAAGCAAAGCTGTCATGCATTTCACTGACCAGATTCCAGAAGCAGAGCTAGATTCTTGTTTCTAATTTAAATTGTCGGTATGGCAGAAACGTAAAAAAAAGGATGTCTTATTAACTTTTATTAAGCAGGGGTGCAGTATCAATAGGGTCAGATCAAAGTTCTACAAATGAACTTTTCTCCACCTGTGCTGTCCCCCTCCAGCATAGCACCACTGGAAATTTAAGCAACGTTTTCACTAAGTGGAGTGGCAACAGGATAAAACTTTCAAACAAAATAGATTCAGGCTGGGATTTTGAAAGGATCCAGTCAAACCTTTGGCTTTCAATCAGAAGCAGCTCTAGACATTTTGCCGCCCCAAGCACGGCGGCATGCCGCAGGGGGCACTCTGCCGGTCGCCAGTCCCGCGGCTCCGGTGGATCTCCTGCAGGCGTGCCTGCGGAGGGTACGCTGGTCCCGCCTCCCACCGAAGCCGCGGGACCAGCGGACCCTCCGCAGGCACGCCTGCGGGAGGTCCACCGGAGCCCTGTCTGCCACCCTCCTGGCGATGGGCAGAACGCCCCCCGCAGTATGCACACCCCAAGCACGCGCTTAGCATGCTGCGGCCTGGAGCCACCCCTGCTTTCAATGGGAGCTGGGAACCCAACTGCCCTTTGAAAGTCTTCCCATGGAGAATATATGAGAGATTCCCCTTAAGAAAAATAATCATGAAAATGACTCCTACTTTGTGGGAGCTGCTAGGTTACAAAACAGTGCATAGGAAGCTACCTTTCCATCTTTTATAAAGCTAGTATAAACTCATAAGATTCATCACTTGCTTTTTCAAGGCAGAACACATAGTTTGGCAATATAATATTTGGACCATGTGATTTCTACAGTTAACAAGATAGTCAATATTTTTCAGTCTTATTGGAATGTTAATTTCTGTGTTCTTTACACTGACTCATTCATAGCACGCCATATCATATTTAAATTTTTCAGGGCAGCTAAGAAGCTAGGAAACACCTGCCACAATTTTTTCTTTCCTGAACTTTATCATGAATACAAATCTGAAGTTTCACCACTCTGTGTGCCAAGTGAAAAGCATGCCAAAAACAGCACTTCCTGATACACACAAATACAACAAGAACAGATAGGACATACAGCACCAAGCCATCACTGACTTGTCGGTTTTCACCACAAAGGAGAAATGAGATCACAGTCTTATTTTGTGTGTGTGTGTGTGTGTGTGAACGAGAGAGAGAGAACACTTCACTTCTATGTGTGATGACAACAAAAGATTTCTAAGTCTTTCTATATTACAGCCAGAAAACATTAAAACAGAGTGTCAAAACTGACTTAGCTTCTAGGGGAGGGATGCCCAAATATTGCTCAGTGGAGAACCACCCTAGCAATCTTATTTACATAAAATAGAGCCAATCACAGCCACTGGAGTGAGAAAACTGCTTTTCAATAGTACAGCAGAGTACACACGCAATTAACTCTAGCCACTCCTTCCTACCCAATCTTCTCTTGACAAATTATACATACTGTAGATCAGTAGCTACAAGATTTATTGCACTGGTCACCAATGCAGGGTGCATTTGTACAGTGGGGGTGAGAGATGGATGGGTGAAACTACTTGACAGTTCCAGACGTGTACTAATATTTAGTGGTAAAATGAATTCAGACAATGGGACACACAGAGAAGCTTCAGAGTCAAACCCACTGAGATGAATGGAGACAGTTTATCTCCCTTTTAGGGGCAAATCTTGGTCCTACTTCTGTCGCTTGTGAAATATCAGCTTCTTAATCACTTACGGGGGTTTCCTTGCATCAGGGGTGAGCAAACTACGACCTGTGGGCCAGATCCGGCTGCCAGCCATTTTAATCTGGCCCTTGAACTCCTGCTGGGGAGCAGGGTCTGGGGCTTGCCCCACTCGGGAGCTTCAGCCAGGGAGCAGGGTCACGCGCTGCTCCGCACAGCTTCCGGAAGCAACAACATGTCCTCTCTCCAGCTCCTATGCGTAGGGGCAGCCAGGGGGCTCCGAACACTGCCCTCGCCCCAAGCAACGTCCCTGCAGCTCCCGTTGGCTGGGAAACGCGGTCAATAGGAGCTGCAGTGGCGGTGCCTGCGGACGGGTCAGCGTGCAGCAGAGCTGCCTGGCCACGCCTCCACATAGGAGCCAGATGGGGGACATGCTGTTGTTTCTGGGATCCACTTGAGGTAAGAGCCGCCTGGAACCTGCACCCGTGAGCCACGTCCTCATGCCCCAATGTCCTGCCCCAGCCCTGATGCCCCTCCTGCCCTCCGAACCTCTCAGTCCCAGCCCAGAGCACCCTCCAGCACCCCAAACCCCTCATCTCCAACCCCAACCCAGAGCGCACCCCCCACATATGTACCAACCCCCTGCCCCAGCCCTGATCCCCCTCCCATCCTCTTCCCAGATGTGGCTCTTGGGCCAACAAGTTTGCCCACCCCGTCTTGCATGGTGGAGGGAATTTAGGGAGCCGATGCAGGGAGGAGTGTATGAATGTTAATCAGACTGGTCCAGGGCACAGTGGAGGTTTAATGTGGGTTTGGTGGATCTCAGTGCAAGCAAGCATTGTAGAGCGCCAGCAATGAAGCAGCCAGAGCACCACTTAAGTTAGAGTGGCAGCTACTGCTGTGTAGTAGTGAGGATTCTTGTCTCCAGGTTAGAGGAACTCCCGTACAAACAGCCTGACTGCTTAGCCTGTGCATTGAAACCAAACCTTACACAGTTCACTGTTCTCCATTTCAGGCTGCCTGCAACTCAAACACAGAAAAGCATTTTCCTTACATTTCGTTCACATTTTGAAGCTTTTCTTCACAACATATGGGCTTAACTTAATGGGCTTTAAAAATAGAGCTGAAACTGATGGACAGGATTCCCACTACCCCGTTTACCGGTGGACTTGTCATATTCTTATAGGCATTTCTCCTAAACAGAGGGCTGACGATAATACACTGTCACCTGCACTAATACCTAATAGAAGAGAGCTCTTTTAAGTAAACACTGTGCATAAAAGAGATGTACTCAAGAGTGGTTTCCAGATGAAGTAGGATTAGCAGAGGGCAGGCTTCCTGGTAAAAGGGGGTGCCTTTGCATCAGTAAAAACCTATCTTGCCTGTGCTGTGATAATGTACATCACAGCAAGTTCTGCCATTGGGTGGTGGACTTTACTCATGGAGTAAGCCTGGCCAGCTGCTGCCAGGTGACATGAATCTATTTTTAAATAAAAATCTAAAAATAATAAAAAGCAATTGCCTGCCAAATGGTGAAAGTGATCATAAATCTCTTTAAATGCACCTGTCACATAGGCCTGCTGTTGATGATGTTTCATATTTGGCGAATGCTTTAAGTGAACATGATGTTTTAGCAAAACTAAGAGAAGGAATGAGGAATTCAGAATCTAATTCAGATAACAATGGTAATAGGGCTTCTACAAGCCTTTTCATCTGTAGATATCAAAGCAATGATATATCATTTGGGAGAATAAACCTAGAAAGTCTTCATGAAAGAAATGGGTTTCAGAAAGGGATTTGAAGAAGAGAGGAAGGATCCCTTGCACACAGGAAATTGTTTCAAGTGTTAGGGTAGCTGTCCGATTAGGGTCTCAATAATAGGTTCCATAACACTCCCATTTTCACACACTCCTATCTTTCTGAAACATTCAATCTTTGAGGATGAAATTTTCCATGTTTCATCTCTGCTCAGTTGGGAGAGTTTGAGCAAAACCTCTTCAGCTTGTTTTTAGAATTGAGGAAGAATGAAAAATACCCTATTGCCACAGTGTGTGCGTGCTTGCACAAGTGTGTGCAAAAATACTAGAATAATAGAAATATAGGGCTGGAAGAGACTTTGAAGGCCATCTAGTCCAATGGTTCTCAACCTTTGTGGTCTTGGGATCAATTTGTAAACTTTGATGGCCTGTTGTGACCCAGTATATAGCTTTAGGGCAAAAACCATCTGGTTTACTAAATAGTTCTCTCTGGCTCAGCCACTTCCCATGGGAGGCTTCTTGCATTTCCGAGGGGCCTGACCCAGGCAAGGACAATGGTGCTGGCAGGGAAAAGGTTAACACCTCAGAGTAGGGTGCCAGAGGGAATGGCATCCCAGTGCCCAGCCCCCTGCTCCCCAACCACGGGGACAGTCCCCACCACTTGGAGCCAGACCCAGTCCTGCCCTGGAGGAGCCCCATTTTCCCAGTGCATGAGACAGGGATTTCCCTGGTCCAGTGGGATCCAGCCACTTCTCCATCCCCTGGGGCTGTGACCACCCCTCACATACACACACACTCACCCCTGCCAAGCCCTATATGGGAACATGGCTGGATCACCTTATCTCACATTTCAATCCAGAGACAAAAATTAATGCTAGCCTAACAATGTTGCTCAAAAAATTAACAAATTCCACTCTCTCCCCCTTTCCCACCTCTCCTGCCTAAAGCCATGCAAATTAAATCCTAAGGAAATTTTAGAGAAATATCTTATTTGGAAAACAAAGGTGACTGACACAATTATTTGTCACTGAAGTAAATAAATTCACGCAGCTTATGATGTTTACTCTGGAATAAAGAGGGGTGGTAAAAAGATTTGTTCCCAATGCATTAGAAATGAGTCTCAATAACAAACTCCAGCTCCTTGCTCTAGCAAAGCTGATGTATTGACTAGACAGGTAGATATTAGATACTCTGGCTGTCTGGATGCTATGGAAATCATGCTGTATGCATTTGACCATTGTCAACGGGGCTCATTCTTATTCCATCCAGGAAAAAGGCCTCGACTGCATTAGCCTTTTTACTGAAAGGCTGCCATATTTGTCAGTTCAGACGCATGTAAGATAAGCTCTTTCCCCGTTATCTAATATTTCACCAGGCAGTGGAACCAAAGGATAAGCAGAACCTAACAGCCTATGTGGGCAGGATATCTTGAATGCTGTCAAGCTCAGCATAAAGCTTGGATGCCCTAGACAAGAGGAATTTTACAACAGAAGTTAATCACTTCATTTTGAAGAAAAACTCATAGGGATTTGAGCAAACAGTTACGACTTATCCTTACAACACAATGAATCAGGAGACAATCATAAGGCCCTTCCTGCGGTTTTATCCTCGTCACCTCCCCCCTCTATAATATAATATGTAGCACCAGCTGAAATTAAAGTCCAGTCAGAGAGGATTAAGAGGTGAAAATGTATAACCCACTGTTTCCCCTGTGGGGAAGGAGGGAACAGAAAGGCAGGGAGAGGCAAAATAAAGAATACAAAACTCTACATTCTCCAAGGGTATTGGCTTATTCAGCTCTGTCCACATTAGCTGAAAAATAAACCCTAACTATGTCAAAACCTGGTTTGTACACTCACTCACCCCTCTGGAATTCTGAGAGAGTCTCAGACACTGTTCCTGCAGCATTAGCAAAGAGTTTAGAAAAAAGGTGTTTAAGACTCCACCCTGCAAGATTCAACACAGCTTTGCACTATGCTGTGCAAACTTCACAGTGTGGATGCAAAGAGGGTATTAACCAATTTAAAAAACATGGATTTATAGGGTTGCCAATTTTGGTTGGATGTATTCCTGGAGCTTTCATCATATGACATAACCTTTAATTAAAGATTAATCTTTAATTCCTGTAATCTCCAGGACAATCCTGGAGGGTTGGCAACCATAATTCCCAAATCCATTTTAAAACTAGCAGCATAGGTATGATTTAACAGCACAACACTAGCAGCATCACAAATTTACCATGTTGGATCATTGTGTTATAACTAAGGCTGCGAGTCTGTCATGGATTCCATGACTTTGCGGGACCTCCGTGACTTCTTCAGCAGCCAGTGAGACTGGTTCCAGGGCTGCCTGAGCAGCTCGAGCAGCCCCTGGGCCAGCCGCATAAGCCATGGCTGGGACAGTCTTGGGCTGCCGCACTCCCTCACCCACAGCAGCAGCAGTGGGAGGCCTGGGCTGCTGCCAGGAGCCCCCCTCCAGCACTGGAGAGGATCCCAGGGTGCATGCTGCCGCCCAGCCCCCACCTCCCCAGCACCAGCAGGGGTCCTGAGCTGTGCGCCGCTGCCCGGCCCCCTCTCCCCACCACCCACAGGGATCCTGGGCCCCGCACCGCTGCCCGGCTCCCTCTCTCCACCACCCACAGGGATCCTGGGCCCCGCCATCCCAGAGCACCCTCGACAACCCATGGCCATGTGCCCTCCCCCAGCACCCCTGGGCTGCTTGCCTGCACCCCTGGGCTGCCACTAGAGTGCCCACGGCGCCATGAGCCTCCTTGCCCAGCACTCAAAATTTAGTCAGGGGTAGATAGTACAAGTCAAGGACAGGTCACAGGCCATGAATTTTTGTTTACTGCCCGTGACCTGTTCATGACTTTTATTAAAAACACCCGTGACAGAAACGTAGCCTTAGTTATAACAATAGTGCCCATGTCACAATACAGTTTGGCCTTCTTGCATGGACAGAACCCAAGCATCCATAATGAAGTTACAGAACCATGTTAGCTGACTGTGGACTGTAGTACAGTGACACAACAAGCTTCTAACATGGCTTTGTCCCATCCATACAGGCAAGACTAAACTACATTCTAACAATTTTTTCATTTCTACTCAGTAAGGCTTTATTGGTATGGCAAGCTATACAGACATTGACAAAGTGTAAGCAAAAGATAAAACCCGTCAAGTACCTCTGAGCAGTGGGTACAATTCACCCAGGGAACTGTTACACACTGTGCTTGGGATGTGATCCCCAGCATCCATTTGTCATTACTGTTCATTCCTAGTCTGGTGGCTACATAACGCAAAGACATATCAGGTGTCTCTCTGCTTTCTCCCAGGGTCAGAAATAATAAGTGATGTAGTAAAATCCACACTGTAGGTGGACTCTATGTCAAGTCCAATCCACACAGATCACCTGATCGTAGACATTATTTTTAATCCCCACTATAACTGACAATTCCCCATCTCCATCTCACTTAACACTCTATAGATATAGTAAACATATAGAGTATTGTCGCTCCCATCTTGTCTACATACACCAAGAAACTTTAAAAAAAAATTTCCATTGATTGCTAACTTTTCCACTCCATTGCTCTTCACAGTATTAGAAGCCCTGCTGTTCACGGGATTCTGTAGTTTTAAGTATGATGTTGTCTAACTCTGCTCAGAGCAGGTTTAATTGACCAACAGCTATGATTAAGCACTCCCAGCGGAGCTTTATACATTGGCACTTGACGTAAACCTACATGTCATGCCATTCCTCTGTTCCCTCCTTGTGACTGGGCATAACGTAGCAAGTCACAAGAATCCTATTCTCAGAAAGCAGAATTCTTGTAAGCGTCATCAGTCTCCCTAGTCATGAAGCAGGGACAAAATGTGATGCCTATATGCCTGCGTGCAAAATAAAGTCAGTATCTAATTTTAGACTTTGCAGCCTTAACAATGTCATCTTTATCTTTGAATTTTCTAACCTCTCTCTCTAGGACATATCATGAGTGTTTATCCACACAGGTTTTCATTTTTTCCCTCTTTGTATGTAATAATGAATAGATTAATCAGAGTGAACATCAGTATGAAATAATTGACTGCACTAGTTACCTCTCACCCTAGGGCAGTAACTGGAACCAATTAGATCACGCAAAGACATACAAGTAAAGTCCTTCAAATGGTACTTGACACACCTGGTAGCGGAGAATGGAAGAATCCTGCCCTTTTTCTCCTTATAAATAAATACAACCGCCTCTCAAATCCCACAAATGCCCCGAGAGCAGGAAAACTCCCCACCCCCCACACCTCTGCCAACACACTTTTTGAATACGCTTGTGATATATATTTTTATTCACTGGGAAATTAGAAGCCAATAGAAACCACAGACTTAAAATTACCCATTTCAGGTTGCTGGACAAACTTTAGAAAAAACAGGAACAGAAAATTAACGGTAGACAAAACAAAAGCTAATGTTACAATGCAATTTTATAGCTGGATGATCTCTG
This sequence comes from Chelonoidis abingdonii, assembly GCF_003597395.2. NCBI lineage: Eukaryota > Metazoa > Chordata > Testudines > Testudinidae > Chelonoidis > Chelonoidis abingdonii. The sequence goes on from NC_133770.1 coordinate 206,029,198, forward strand.
GTTTCTTTATGTAGCTGAATGATCTCCACCTTTGAGACCTCCATAAAAAGAAGCCTCAAAAATGAAAATATTAAGTACATCTGTAAAGACAAAATGCAGTAGAGCTGTATAAAACACAGTGGTATTGCCAAAGAGAGGCAGCAGGTAGGCACCAACCCTGGCGTACAGGAACAGCAGAGCACTAACATATACGCAGCAACATAGCAGTAACCTATGCACTCAGTCCAGAATATCAGGCAAAATGGGAACCACCTGTAATTAATGAGCATGGAAAAAAAGAGAGAAAGACTGATGTTGGTTTTCTGTTTGCTTCAGATCTGTGCCACAAGGGATATTTAAATCCAAAAAACAGCAATGCTCAGTTTAAAAAGTGAGACAAAGGTAATTAATTGTCAGCTGTAACCCATTAATATATCTATATATTTCTCTCTCACACACACACACACACACAGAGTTATTCATTGTAACATAATTGATAAAATTCAGCCTCAGGGTTACCCGATACCAAAGCTCTCATGCACCTCTGGGATACCACTGACTGAAAATACTGGTTTCAGGAGAGAAATAAATGTGTGGCATAGCCCTGTAACATAACCTCTTTGCTTTATTTCATGTTGCAACTAAAACTCAGCGGTTTGGATAGACAGAAAACATTTTAAACTGCTCTTCCTATTTATACATATTTTTAAGGGACAATACCTTGGTTAGTCACAGACATGAGTCCTTAAAAACAGTCTCTAGTAAGTCAATTCTCTAATGAAACAACTGGGGCAGAATGTCTCCCTCTGAACGTTATATTTCATCATTAAAAATGTGCATTTGTGATTTTAAAAGCTGCCAGAGGCAAAACACAACAGAAAGGGATATACATTACCCCGATTTACATTTAGTTTCCAACCCAGCAGATTTAGTAAAACTAAAATGAACATTTCCTTCTTTCGCAGACATTTTATGACAGATAAATTTTGTATAATAAATAATAATGCTGATGCTTTACATTTCTATAATGTCCTTCATCAGAGGATATGGAACGCAGCGGATGTTATCACACAGCAGGGAAACACAATGGCTTAGGGCAGGAAATGAATAAAGAATTAAGGTGAGAAGAACAAAAATACTCAGGTCATACTGGGTCCATGAAATCAAGGTTTAATAATCCTTACAAAAACTGCTGTGGGATCTTTAATCCTCAAGGACCTCAGTTTCATGCCTGATTCAAAGGATGATGGCAAATCCTATGCTTCTTAACAAGACGCTGGGGCAATCAGTTCACTATTATTATTCCTTTATATTACAGGGTCATTCAAGAATCATGGCTGCAGTGGGCTAGGCACTGTACAAATAAAAAAGACAGTCTGACTCAGAAATCTCACAGTCTAGGATCATGACAAAACCCAATAGGTAGAATAAAAAATTAAAAGTTAGTGTGGGGGAAAGAGGATGAGGCAAGAATAAAACGATCACATGTGCACAATAATTGGCTCATTCAGCTCCCCACCTGCCCCAGGTTTGATCCTGACCACCAGGGTCTGTTGATGTTACAATAGCACAAGTAACCCTTAGAGAGGGATTCAAAGGAGGACAAGCCGGTGAATTTAGAGATTTTGACAGTAAGAAAGACCCTCCCCATGTATAAGGGGCAGCAAGAGCACCACCTACAGAATTGGCAGTACCACTGGGGAGTCTCCAGTCCAAGCATTTATGGCATGTGGCCAGACCCTGATCAATTTGTGAGGCCTGATGAGATCAGGCCTGATGGGATCAGAGCAAACACAAGCATTATTTTTTTAAAAATTCCAAATGCCCTGCCCTTCTTTTCTTGTCAAACATTAAAAGAAATTGGTGAAAGAGTCCAAGCTTTTACTGGAGGGAGGGGATTACCTCCTAGTGACAATTATTTGCTTTTACCTGTATTTGTAGTGTCTCAAAAGCCAATATATAACTGCACACGTTCAAAGGCTGGTCAGCATCTCATGCTAATGTTTTCCTATGCAATCAACCTGCAAGTTCAACTCAAGTAAAATCACAGGAACTGGAAGGATTAGTACAGCAAATCCTGTAGCCATGTTACCTAACCCAGTCCTCAAAAACCATCAGCAGTTGGAAAAACAAAGTTATACAGCTGCTTAAATTTTAGTTTCATTTCCCAAAATAGCCTGATTTCCTTTTAGGCAATGCAGACCTGGAACAGGGAACTATAATTTGGTTTTCTGTGATAAGTTTTGTTTATTTACTTTCCCAGCAGCTTCAAATCATTTGAAAATTGCTTTTTTTAAGCTCTTTGAGGCAGGGACTTTTTGTTGGTGTGTTTGTACAGCACCTAGCATAATAGGGTACTGATTGGGGCCCCTAAGAGCCACAACAACAACAACATGCAATGTCAGTGTCAAGTATTACAGTCTGAAAAAGCCACCAGTAAATTACACAAAAACCTGCATTAAATTAATTTTTAGTTTAAAATGCATCAAATGAAGGGATTTTTTGTTTCAGTCCAGGGCAACTGGGTGAAATTTAATGGCCTGTGACATACAGAATGATCTAGTGGCCCTGTACTCTATGAATTCCAAGTGAAGACCCCTTACAGCATTTTAATTCAGTTTTTTGTTCTTATGTATTGACCTCTAAATGGTTCCCATAAAGGACGTCTCTACACACAATCCATCTGCAAAAAGATGGTACCTAAAACAGTAATGCAAAAATTCTACCTCCTCTCCACTCACTAAGGGAGTAGTCCCCAAACCTTTTACATTGCCCTCCCGTTTATCCCTGTCTGCCTCCATCCCTACCCCAACCCCACCCTCACCCCCGGAGCCAGGAGTGTGAGCCATTGCTCTAGGAGGGGAGGATGCAGACAGGTAACAGGGCTGAAGCTGGGGCCATAGCTGGGGGCGGGGCAGGAGCAGAGCCTTGGCTGGGGCCCAAGGCCAACAGAGCCCCGGGAACAGGGATGGCAGCTGATGCCCTGGATGCAGGGCAGCCAGCAAAAGCTGGAAGAGGATCCCTGGGCGCGGGGCTGGAAACCGGGGCCAGGATCGGAGCTGGGTGGCGCTCCCTCCCTGCCCCCCATGGGGGCTGGCCTGGGCATCAACTACACTCCTCCCAAACGTTCCTCCACGCCCCCCTAGGTGGGCAAACCCCACATATTCGGGACTTCTGCTTTAAGGTTTGTTGCTAAAGGTAGAGGAGCAAACACGCACTGCTCCCCTTATGTGTAGGTTTAATTATAGTGTGATTTTAAGGGCAGATTAAAGTTTAGTATAATTATTTCCTTCCTAGATATCTTTATAACTAAATGTAACAGGTCACCAGGGAAGGGTAAAACAAAGGGTGAAATTGCATACCGTAACAACAAAGGCAAAGAAACAAGGACACTTGAACACTATTTATAGATGCATAAGGGAAAACAGTAAAACCAATATTAAATATACAAAACCAAACAACTTACTGCTAACACTGCCTAAATAAATGAGGAAATAAATTGGTCCTCCTCACATCTTCCATACTCACCACATCTGGAATATCAGTGCTGACTTAATTAATAGCCTTTGGTTCTACTGACCATCCATGAGGGTTTGAAAATTCCAGTATTGCCAACACCAAATATATAAAAAAAAAAAAAAAAAAAAAGGCAGCTGCCCCATCCCCCCCACCTCCCCCAAAAAATCTGTTTTTTTTTTTTAAATATGTTCTTATTTAGCCTTCTGGTTTTTAAGCCTTTAGTGTTTATTCTGGTCATGTTTTCAAGCTTCTCTCTGATAATGAAGACTAGATATTTACTTATATTTTTTAATGAAAGGTGAGAGTCTTTTGTATTTACATGACTCCAGGAACTGCAGCTTTAAGAAAACCTCCAAGTATAGTAGAATTATGATAAAATCATTAGAGTTGGCAACACTGTGAATTCACCCATAGTATATTGCAGGAGTGAATGGCCATGTCCTTCACACCTTCTCTTCTGGGAAAGCCCCAAAGTGAACTGTTTTGGTGTTACTTTGGGCATGTCTACACTTACCAGTAGATCAGCACTGCTGCGACTGATGCAGCAAATGTCAATTTAGTGGGTCTGGTGAAGACATGCTAAATCGATAGGAGAGCACTCTGCCATCAATTTGTGTATTCCACCTCCCCAAGAAGCATAAGGGAAGTCAATGGGAGATGCTCTCCCGTCGACACAGTGCAATGTAGCCACTGTGGTAAGTGGATCTAACTACATCGACTTCAGTTATGTTATTCATGTAACTGAAATTAAATAAGTTAGACTGATTTACCACAGTAGTGTAGACCAGCCATTAGTTCTACCACCCAGTTTTCTTCATCCAACTGTTCCTCCTGATCCTAACCTACATGGTGAGCTCTTTGGGCAAGGAGTGCGTGGTCTCCAAAAGGAAGTGATACTATTACTGCATTTATTTTATTGAAGTTTAATTAATTGACTGAGTTTCCTGGAAAGTAGTAAATACTTGCATAAAATGTCATTTGTGCAACAATATCAACAAACCATCAACATTTGAGATGGAAAACACTTATTAGGTGATATTGTCCATTCCCCGGCCAACACAGAATTGTTGTCTTTGGTGTTTGTTCTTGTGCACACTGTTCAAGTATTGTTGTCAAGAAGTACCCACAGAACCTAAGATCACCCAGTGTAGTGAAGCTTTTGCAGAAGACCGTAAAATACGTACATCATCATACGCCAAAGCACAAAAAGAAAAGGGCAACCCTAGCATTGGTGTTAAAACCCATTAAATGAAGTGGTGTTCTGAGAAGAGTTTTGGTATATGTACAATATACAAACATTCTGCCTGTTTCAAGACCTCTTCCCACTGAAAAGAATAATCTCTGGGAAAATGCTTTTGTTCCAAAGCAGTGGTGCATTGATTATTTCCACCATTTTCAGCTGATTCAAAGAGTATTCACAACACTCCAAAAATATTAAGGAAAATATAGTAGAGGATTATAGATAAGTAAAAACTTCAGTGGAGTATTTTATTTATCCCTTTAGTTCCTTCTTTTATAATAATATTTTGCACTTCCATTGCTCCTTTCGCCTATGGATCTCTAAGTGCCTTACAAACACCTATTACTGAAGCCTCAACACCCATGAGGGACAGTCTCGTATTATCATTCCTAATTTGCACATGGGGAAAGCTGAGGTACAGAACTGTTAAATGACATACCTAGGGGCTCAGGCTGAGTCAGCAGCAGTCAGGAACAGGACCCAGATCTCTGAGTCCAGTTCTTTGCGCCAGTTTAAGTTTTCAGGGTCAGTCGTTTGACGGTACTTTTCTGTAACAGATCACAATTGTGTAATGCACAGTACAGATCTTCACTAGAGTTGCCAACTTTCGAATAGCAGAAAACCAAACACCCTTACCCCACCCCCTTCCCTGGTCCTTCCACGAGGCCCCGCCCCTGCTCACTCCATCACCCCCTCCCTCTGTCACTTGCTTTCCCCCACCCTCACTAACTCGCTCATTTTCAGTGGGCTGGGGCAGGGGGTTGGAGTGTGAGAGGAGGTGAAGGCTCCAGTTGGGGGTGTGAGCTCTGGGCTGGGGCCAGTGATGAGGGATTTGGGGTACAGGAGGGGGCTGCAGATGGGGTCAAGGGATTTGGAGTGTAGGAGGGGGCTCCAGGCTAGGATAAGGGGTTGGGATTCGGGGGTGTGTGTGACAGAGCTCTGGCTGGAGGTGAGGGCTCTGGGCTGGAGATGGTGATGAGGGATTTGGGATGCAGGAGGGGACTGGGGCCGAGGGGTTCTGAGTGTAAGAGTGGGCTCTGGGCTAGAGCAGGGGGTTGCGATGCTGGGGGGGGGGTGAGGGCTCTGTCTGGGGCCAGTGATGAGAGATTTGGGGTGCAGGAGGGGACTCTGGGCTGGAGCCACGGGGTTCAGAGTGCGGGAGAGGGTGAGGGGTGCAGGCTCTGGGTGGCGCTTACCCCAGGAACCAGCGTCATGTCCATCCAGCTCCTAGATGGCTAGGGGGCTCTGCGGACTGCCCCCATCTGCAGGCACCAACCCTGCAGCTCCCATTGGCCACAGTTCACAGCTACTGGAAGTTGTGGAGCCAGCGCTACGAGTGGTGGCAGTGCGCAGAGCCGCTGTGGCTGCCCTTATGCCTATGAGCCGGAGGGACATGCTGGCTGCTTGCTAGGAGCTACATGGAGGTGGTTAGGGAACCTGCCAGCCTGCCACCAACCAGACTTTTAATAGCCCAGTCAACAGAGCTGACTGGCGCCGCCAGGGTCCCTTTTCTGGTCAAAAATCGAACACCTGGCAATCCTAATCTTTACCATGGATTATTCCTTTTGCTACAAACACACAGACACAGGCACACTATCACCCATAGCTTACACAAATGATTTGTTAAGAGCTCTGTATCTACTGCCTCTGTCACTTTTTCTATGCGTCATTCTTCTGTTGGCATAAATCTCAGACAAAGCTTGAAAATTAAGGACCATTCCAGACATGTCTAGACTCTCAGCTCTGCAAGGTAAATATTCTTGAACACTCTAACCTTTATGGGAGGTGATTATAGCCAGCTCAGACAGATTAACTGACACACAACTAGCTAATACCCTGAACACCTTAACATGCAAATATCTTTAATCTTATTAAAATTACACAATTCACCATACTGTAACAATAAGATGGGGGAGGAGAAGGTGCCAAAAGTAACTGAATGTACAGGCTATCTGGCTAATCAGACAAAAACAGGCCACAATGTTTATGGAATTATTATTTCCATTTAGGAGCCAAGGGGTTCCAGTCATTAGCCTTCCTTACCCACATCAAACTCAATTAAATTATTATAATTAGGTGGGGAAGTGAGGAACAGTCATCATCTCCCTAAGACAGTGACTAACGTACAAATTTAGTAAGTCAGAAAGGCAGTGCTAAGTCTTTTATCATATGATACTACAGGGATGAGAACAGCATAATTACGTAGATAGATCATTCTAGCGTGGACTGGCTGACTCTGTTCCCTCACTTATTAAAAAAAAAAAAAAGGTACCAATACCAAAATATTTTACAGTGATGGTCCAAACAACACAGGAACACAGTTGTAAAATGAAGTGTTATGGATCATTACCATACAATGCTGTCCTAGCTCCCTGCTAGCAACTATAATCATTACACTATCTCCTTAAAGGTGGAACGGCAGGGAGTCTCCATCAATTGTATGACTGTTCCAGAAATATAGCAGTCAGAAATGGGATGCTACTTGTAAAAGTAAAACATGTAGCTCTGATAACTGACCCCTGTTCTTGCCTTGATACATTTTCCACAAAAAGCAGTAACGTTAAACCTATTAGAAATATTCACTTCATCTCCAGCTGTACAAAAATAATAATCTGAATATTAGACACAGCAAGTGTTCGATGATAATTACTTAACTATGATTAGGCTAATTGTAATCACTATTCAGAAAAATAACAATGCTTTGTATTTCTATAGCACCTTACATCTGAGGAAACCCAAAGCCTTTCCAAACATTAAGGAATTTAATTACAAAACAACCCTTTCAGGTAGATATGATTATACCCATTTTACAGATGGGCAAACCACGGGACAGAGAGGTTAAGTGACTTGCTAAAGGTCCCCCCAGGAAATCTGTGGCAGCGCCAGGAATAAAACTTGGGTTTACTGACTTCCAGTCCTACACATTAACAACAAAAATATCCATTCTCCAATAATATGAACATATGATCAACTAGGAAGAAAAAAATTAAATAATTAAAACAGGAAATCATTAATAAGCTGGTTATGAGTTTTTAGTAAATTAGTGCTTACCAATAAATACCAAGGTGATAGCTTGGATTGTAGGGGTTTGTGCAAGAATAATATAAACGTCTGTCAATCATATACAACAGTAAAGAGAGAAGGTTGAAAGCTTTCTTAAGATATCTTGTACTAGTTATTTCTTATGATAATTTGCTACTTCTAGAAAGCATACTGGCCAGAAAGAGGAGCTGATAAAAAGGGAGGAGTAAGTTACTGTATTTTCCAAAGGCTTTGCTCAGCTGTATTCTTATGTAGTAAAAGCAGTTCAGCATCACTAGGCGTGGAGAAGGAAGACTGATGTGTCCTGAACTGTCTACAGTTTCTACATCCTTAGTTTTATAAAGAATGAACCCCCCACAACATACGTTTCATATCAAATGAAAGTCCTGCCAAAAGTGATTTAAATACTGAATCATCCCATGAACACTAGGACATTATCAAACACATATTTATTCCTAGATCTGGGATTACTGATCAACTGCAAGAAATCTCCTAAAAGTATAAAAAATATTCAAACACCATCACACAATCAGATACATACACAACTGATATATAATATCTTTACTTGAAACTTGGGTTCCAGTCTGCTTTAAGTCAATAATTATACAAACCTGTTGGTATCAGATGAATATTTTCCACATCAAAAATAACTTCACAAATTCAGCACCTGTGAGAGTCCTGACTCAAGGCAGACTCCTGGAATAGGAAGATGTCACAGAATGGGATGGCTCTTTAAGAGAGCTGGATTTAGCCCCACCTATGACAAATTAACTGCCTCCCAGGAGATGGATTTGAGGCCAGGGATCAGGTGATAGCTCTGCAAGTCACCTGGTCCTCAACTAAGAGGCCAGCAAGCTGTTCAGTTGGGAAAAGAGACCTGCATGGAAGATCCTGGTTGGAGTCTCAGTGTCAGGGGAAAAAGCTCCAGAATGGCGCCCTCCACTCTAGCTAGATGGAAGACCTGGCTGGAGATGCCTGTTGTATGTGCTGGGGCCTTATCAGGAAGAAGCTTTAGAAGGGCCAGGCAGTAAGACTTGGTTTATCTCTCTTGATTTGTGGTGGACTGTTTTAGTTTTGTAAAACAAACACATCCCTGAAGAAAAGGATTGAGATTCTGCCACTGCTGGGAGCTTTGTTTGACACAGTGGCCAGCGAATTAACCTACCAGCCTGTAAAAGGGTATCACAGATTAGGATTTGGGGCATTACTACTGTGTATAGAAGCTTGTGCTGTGCCCACCCAACTTATTGCTACCAGTTTCACACTTTTATGAGCACCAAATTAATTTCAGCTGGCTTTTCTCCTTTAAAGTCCAATGCAAGTCATTGTCTATCATTGGGACTGCTCCCACAAGAATTTTTCCCCTGTTGGGTTCTGAGAGTTCCTCTGGGGTAGACTGAGAACAGAACTGTAAACAAGACAGAGCCAATTTGGTACAAGGTGCATCAGATAAAAAATTGCAAAGATTTTCTTTACAATAGCAGATACTGTAGGATAGAAAGTAATCAGAGATCTAATGGTAACACTGTCTGGGAAAAAGGACTTTTAAAAAAGGAAAAGATTTAGTTGCAAGCGCCCTTTTAGAAATGCTTGAAAGGCCTGGGGGTCAACCCTCCTGAGCAAATAAGTAAAAATAACATAAGATATTATACTACGTAAATTCACATATATCAGCCTTTAAAATGAAATTCATATCATGGAAATTGTGCTTTAATTTCAGTGGAAGCCAATTTATACCTGAGCACAGGCCATGAAGGATGAGCAATTTGTAAAATGAATCTAAATCTTCCACATATTATTGGGTTCTTAAAAGTAATTAAATAAAATTACTTACATTAAATTCAAAAACATCTGATATAAGAACACTATATTTCACTTTTCAGCTATTGTAGAGTAGTTATACAATTTAGTTTACAAAAGCCTCCTAGACCAAGCAGTCTGGAAACATATTATGATCCAGATGAGGCAGTCTGATGTTCATAGCTAAATACAATAATAATACAATATTTTGCACTTCTCAAAGAACTTGATCCAATACCCATTGAAGTTCATGGAAAAACTCCCATTGACTTCAACTGCATTGGATCAGGCATATGGTACTTTACGACTTAGCCTAAAACCCTTGCTAAAGGATCAAATACATTTGGTAACTTAAGAATTGTGAGATTCTCACCTGACACTTGAGCTATGAGGAGAGAAGAGGGTGAAACATTTTTATAGGATCAGATGATCATCTCTATGTGGCATGGAAGATAAAAGGGAAGAAAATATCCTGGAAAACTGTGAAACCTTGAGAGCTGCATCAGCTCACTGTGTCACCCCCATTTTATCTGGGAGTTTGTGGAAGGTGCTCCATGCAAAACTACTCAGTTGTGGTGCTGAGGGATTTGGTTGGTAGAGGCCAGCTGTCTATGTGGCATGCTCCTCTGCATATAAATAAATGATTTTCTGTTTCAATTTAACCATCCATATTGAAACTTTCAATCAATTCTGTCCTTTAATTTAAAGTACAACAAACAAGTCACAAATGGGGTCTTTCCTCCTTCCTTTGTAAATTCAAGTGAGTACACCTCTATCACAGGCATTATGACTTATCATGTAGATAAAAGTTCACAGAATTTTAAATCACACAGACTGATGCTGAGATCATTTGTAGTAGGATTAAAATTTGAAAAAACACCTTACAATTGTTAAGGGTATAACAAAATTAACACTGTTGGAGCAGTAGAGATATTTTCCCAGTAAAAACATACATATAGTTTGGGGAAACATGGTATATAATTTTTCACCTTTGAGATCATCAGTACAGTTATTAGTATTATCAGTGTCAGCATACTTGATGTCTGAAGAACCCTCTAGGCAACATGAAAACATGATTTCAGATAAGCAACTACTGTAACAGCTCAGTTTGTGACCCACTAGCTGACAGTGACAAAAGAGGCAAATTGGCAAATATTTTTGTGAAAATCCTTTTTTTCAAATCAGACAATGAATTGTATTTCCAGTATGCTAAGTCTCCTATTACAGAACTGAGCAATTTTAAAAAAATATAATACTTAACATAAGAACATAAGAATGGCCACATTGGATCAGATCAGTGGTACATCTAGCCCAGAATCCTGTCTTCCAACAGTGTCCAATGCTTCAGAGGGAACGAACAGAACACGTAATCATAAAGTGATCCATCCCCTGTCAACCATTCCCAGCTTCCGGCAAACAGAGGCTAGGGACACCATTCCTGCACACCCTGGCTAATAGCCATCGATGGACCTATCCTCCATGAACTTGTCTATTTCTTTTTTGAACCCTGTTATAGTCTTTAGCTTCACAACTTCCTCTGGCAAGGAGTTCCACAGGTTTTTATGAAGAAATACTTTCTTTTGTTTGTTTTAAACCTGCTGCCTATTCATTTCATTTGGTGACCCCTAGTTCTTGTATTATGAAAATGAGTAAACAACACTTATTTACTTTTCCACACCAGTCATGATTTTATAGACCTCTATCATATCCCCCCTTAGTCATCCCTTTTTCAAGCTGAAAAGTCCCAGTCTTATTAATCTCTCCTCATATGGATGCTGTTCCAAACCCCTAACAATGTTTGTTACCCTTTTCTGTACCTTTTCCAATTCCAATATATCTTGAGATGGGGCAACCACATCCCATAGGTGCTAACTCCGTGGGTGCTGCAGGGCTGGAGCACTGACAGGGAAAAATTAGCGGGTTCTCCACACCCACCAGCAGCCAAGCTCCCCTACCCCCACCCCCTCCTCCTTCCCTGAGTGTGGTGTCCCTGTTCCGCCCCCTCCCAGCTCTTCCCGCCCACTGCCTAACAGCTCTTTGGTGGCACTTAGGACTTTCCAGGAGGGAGGGTGAGGAATGGGGATGTGGCGCACTTGGGGGAGGAGGCGGTAAAAAGGCAGGGCAGGGGCAGGGACTTGGGGAAAAGGGGTGGAATTGGGGTGAGGCAAGGGTGGTGCAGGGGCGGGTCAAGCACCCACGGGGCAAAGGGGAAGTCGGTGCCTATGACCACATGTACACACAGTATTCAAGATGTGGGTGTACCATGGGTTTATATAGAGACAATATGATATTTTCTGTCTTATAAACTATCCCTTTCCTAACGATTCCCAACATTCTGTTAGCTTTTTTGACTGCTGCTGCACATGGAGTGGATGTTTTCAGAGAACTATCCAAAATGACTCTCTTGAACAGTAACAGGTAATTTAAACCCTACCATTTTATATGTGTAGATTGGATTATGTTTTCCAACGTGCATTACTTTGCGTTTATCAACAATGAATTTCATCTGCCATTTTGTTGCCCAGTGACCCAGTTTTGTGAGAGCCGTTTGTAACTCTTTGAAGTCTGCTTTGGACTTAACTATCTGGAGTAGTTTTGTATCATCTGCAAAATTTGCCACCTCCTTGTTTACCACTTTTCACATACTTCATAGAGCTCTAATTGTCTTGTAAGAGTAATTCCTGAGATTTCACCAGAAATCAGATTTCTTTAGGAGATAATTACATGTGCTTTTATTCTTCCTAGCTCTACCATCACAACTGAATACAGAAAGTTTGTTTTTTCCCTCCCTCTAAAATAACCCATTGCTGTTATCATGAGCTAAATTACACACACAGCTGGCATGTATTCTAAGGATAATAAAACTGTTTATAATATGATTTTTTAAAAAACCAGCAGTTATTAATTGACTGACCTATTTCTTCTATAATACACAATACTTCTAAAAATAATTCCAGGTGATCATTTTAAACTGTCTCTTGAAAAATGAAAAGTTGAAGGAGTGATAGCGAATCATCAGCTAAAATCTGCAGAGAACAATTTGACAGAAGGGAGCAAAATGAAGAGGAGTAATAGGAAAAAATTTGTAAAAAGGGAAAATGTAAGCTGAATAATAAGGAAAAATTCCCACCGTGATATGTAGTAGACTAGTGTTTCCCAAGCTTTTGAAAATTAACATTGTTCCTCTTTGCAGAAAATTAAACCAATCACCCCTCCTCCCAAAACACACACCTTAAACATAGGCCTGCCATGGGTTGTTAAAGACCTAACCATGGTATGTCATCATTGCACAGTTAATGCCAGTGACTGACATGAAGGTCTGAGCACCCAGGCTAGCCTCGTCAAGATTCCCACAACAAAGCCCTACTGCACTTCTATATCCTCACTGTTTCTGCATTTATCCATGTGCGTCTGGGGGGCACAGGCCATGCTTCTTTGTGCTGAGACGCTAGGATTTTTTTCCCCAGTCAACTGTGGGAGAACTTGTCTGTCCTTTGGGGGCAATTATGGGAGGGAATTGGAGGACCACCAGCACTCAAGTGATTTTGCCTGTGCCCTCACTGCAAAGTAGGCAGGTTCTAGTCTGAGTTAAAGCAGCATCCGGGCTCTAACATCGGCCCTCCCCCCAACAGATAAGGCAGCTGGGGGTTAACAAAACTCCAAACCAGGGTCAGAGGGTTTTTCTGTGGGGAAGTTGGGCTAAAACTCAAGTAAAGAGTTTAGGGTAACTGTGCGGTGAAGACATCTCCCAGCTCATTCTTCATGCCCCACATTCTGGGAAATACCACATTACACTGTGGAACCATCTCCCAGAGGATGTGGTGGAAGCCATGTTTCTTGGACACTGAGGTGGAGACGGGCAGAATTAAATGTGTATATTTCTTTTAAAATGTATGTCATTATCTATATTAGAAGGAACATGTCATTTAAAAAAAATAATTTATTTTCAACTACCTGTGCTGCTTGTTTGCCTTTTCCCTTTCTCTCAGAATGGGCAATGAAAATAGTCGAGTCAGTTTTCCTTTCCCTTGCTGCCACAGTTCCTGTTCCCACTGACGTTACTGGCAAGACTCCTGTTGATTTCAATTAAAAGAAGATCAGGCCCAGTCCTGCAAACCTTACTCATACAACTACTTCAACTCCACCCTTCCTTTTTGACATTATTCCACAGTTTAATATTTTTAAAATAAAGACAAATTGGAACTAACTAGATGTGTGTCTAAGGGCATGTCTACACATACACCACTGCAGCGGATCTGGTGAAGATGCTATATGCCTACGGAAGAGAGCTTTCCCATCAACATAATAAACTAGGGTTGCCAGGTATCCGGTTTTTGACCCAGAAAGTCCAGTCGAAAAGGGGACCTGGCAGTGTCCAGTCAGCACTGCTGACTGGACACTAAAAGTCCAGTTACCAGAGTAACCGTGATCAGCCTCCCTGCCAAGAGGGCAGGAAGACCCAGCAGCTGCTCATGGAGAGCCTCAGTGGTGGCTACAGGGGGCCTCCTGCAGCACGGGAAAGCAGCTCCGGCTGAGGAAGGGGCCCACTTGGGGCTGGAGAGTGCCCGCAGGTTTGCACTGGTACTGCGAGCAGAACGGACAAGGGGAGGACAAGCTCCAAGCACATGAGAGAGGCTGCAGGAAGGAAGGAGGTGGCCCACTACCTGCAGGGTATGGATGCCTCGAGAAGGGCCATTCGGAGAGCAGCCCCTGGCCCTGCTCCAGTTGCCCCCTGCTAACTGCAGAGGGGCCCAGGATCGGTATGGGGCCGCTTATCCCTGAAGGGCTGGGCAGGGCTACCAATCCCAGCTCTATGCATGGTGCAATCACCAACCAGGTAGGAGCCTGGCCACCCTCGGCACCACTCCGTGGGAACTCAGAGTCTGGGAGCCGTGGCCCCAGGAGTCTATCACCGTGGGGTGCGGAGGAACCAGGAGCAGAGGCTCATTAAACCCCTTGGGAGAAGCGGGGAGACTCTAGAACCAATATATCCATTTTGGAGCCAGCCAGGGCACATGGGTTGTGGCTGCCTGGGGAGGTGGGGACGGCTACAAACAATGGGGCAAGTTCCCCAGAGGGAAGCAAGTAGCCCCATACCCCCAGTTCCATGAACCCAGACAAGCAGGGGATGCCTAGGCATGTTTGAGACCGTACCTTGCCTCGGCATTGGGGGCCTGGAGGAGCTGGGAACCAGGACACCTGGGTTTTCTCCCTGACTCTGGGAGGGGAGTGGGGGCTGGAAGTCAGGACTCTTGGGTTCTAGTCCCAGCTCCTCCAGGGACTTGTTATGTGAACTGAGTGAGTAGCTTATGGAGAAAGTCTCCCCCGCACTCCAGTAACTGGTGGGGTGGGGAGAGTGCGGCAGTCCCAGGGCTGGGTGCAGGGTAGGGGAGGGGGAGAGAGGAGCGAGCAGAGGGCAGAGCCTTGGGGGAGGGGGTGAAGCAGAGGGTGGAGCTTTAGGGGGAGGAGGCAGAGCAGGGGAGTCCAGTTTTCAGAAATTGGAAAGTTGGCAACGCTAAATAAAACCACCGCTGCAAATGGCGGAAGCTATGTTGGCAGGAGAAGCTCCCTGGCCGACCCAGAGCTGTGCACACTTGTGCTTATGTCGGTGTAATTTATGTTGCTGGGGGTAACTTATGTTACTTATGCCAACATAAGCTGTAGTGTAGACATAGCCTAACGCTAAGCTTTTTTTTATGATTTCTCTCTGTTGTAACACGAACTCTCCCACACCCATTCAAAATCCTTTGCCATTCCTTGCCTGATCCTACAAGGTGCTTAGCACCTACTACTCCCTCTTGTCATATCAGGCCATTCGATTACGGTTCCTAATGATAGCAACATACTATTCTATTTGTTTGGCTTCCTTGGCACTATGAACACAGTTTTACAACCTTCAGGGCCGTCCTTAGCCATATGCAGAATAGGCAGCCGCCTAGGGCACAACTAGGTCTGAGGGCACCGCTCTGCTGGAAGCCCGGACAGATGGGAAGCAGTGGAGCATGTAAGAGCAGGGCTGCTGGGTTCTAGAGAGAGCCGAATGCAGCACAGTCTGAGAGAGGGGATTGGCTGCTGGGGTCTCTGGGAAGAGGTGGGGGAAGGAACTCACCTGTGAGTGTGACTCTTTCCCCCTGGTGTGAGGTGAGGCAGGCTCGGTGGCTCTGGCAGTATCCTTTGTTGTCCCCCATAACATCCATTCTTCTTCCCCCTACCCCATGGAGCACCCTACATTTCTCCATCTCCCCCCTCCCCTGCCTGGCTGCCTACTGAGGAATGAAAGTGAAAGTAACTCACCTCCTTTGCAGGCAGCCAGGATTTGAATGGTCGCACAGGACTCGGCTGGGGATAGCCATACAGCATGTGCAAAAAATCAGGACGGGGGTTGGGGGAGGGTGAGCAGATGTTCCACTTTTATAGGGACAGTCCCAATTTTTGGATCTTTTTCTTATACAGACTCCTGGTGCCTATATAAGACAAAGCCCCAAATATCAGGACTGGCCCTATAAAATCAGAACATCTGGATCTGGTCACCCTAGCTGGGAAGTGCTTCTCTCCCCCGGGCGGAGCTGCACAGGGGACGATGAGCTGCTGTGGCTCCGTGGGTCCCCCGTCCCTGAGATCAGATGGTGTGCTAACTTTACCATGGTCCGTTGGGCTGGCGAAGGTGCCTATTGGCGTGTGATCGGACCTGAGGGTTTGCTGCTGCTGTTGCCACTCTGCACCCCAAGAGGTGGATTTTGGGGTCCTGCAGTTTTCCACCTATCTCCTCCTCTACTGCAGCTGTTGGACCAGCAGGCTGGGGCTGAGCCAAGCATGAAAGCAGTGCTGTGTTACCATTTAGACTGTCATTTAACAAATTTGTTTGCCAAAAATGCTTGCTAACAATCCTGAATTCAATTTCAGTTAAAAAAAAAATCAATATCTTAGCCAAAAACAGAAAATTAAGTTGTTGACAATATTTGTGACAAGTTTGGCATGGGGAAGGGAGTGGGCCAGTTTTCATCAGAGAAACAAAAAATGTTGACTGACTTTCCTATAGCCCTGCTAAATAGAGCCCTCCAACAACTGTAATATGCTCATCTCCTTACTAGTGTATAGAGCAGGGGTTCCCAAACTTTAACATCCCGTGAACCCCTTTCACTAAATCGTGAAATGTCATGAATCCCTTCCTAAAAATGAATATTTTCAGGGATTTACGTTTAAATTTCCTCAGCGTGATGGATGCCTCAACTGCCCGTCCCGCTCTTCCTGGGGCGCAGGCTGGGGTTCGGGCTGCCGGCTCCCCTGCTAATGGGGGCAGGGCTCAGGCTGCCAGCCTCAACTGCCCAGCCCCACTCTTCCTGTTACTCGGACTACCAGCCCCGGTCAGAGCACTGGGGTTCAGGCTGCCAGCACCCTTGCTGACCCCCGGAACTCGGGCTGCCAGCCCAAACTGCCCGGCCCTGCTCTCCCTGGGGTTTGGGGTGTCTGCCCTGCAACCAGGTCCCACCTGCTGTCTCCAATGCCCAGGGTCCTCTGGTCGCCATTAGTGAAATTTTTCTGGTGAACCCCTTGTAACGTTCTGCGAACCCCCTGGGGGTTCGCGAACCCTAGTTTGGGAACCACTTGTATAGAGCAGGGGTCGGCAACCTACGGCACATGTGCCAAAGGTGACATGCTAGCTGATTTTGGATGCTCTGGGGTTCCGGTTGCTGCCCCATTGCCAGCTGGGGTCCTGGCCACCGGACCCACTCAGCACCCGCTGCTGGCCTGGGACCCCCAAGGAACCCTAGGTTGGCAGCAGGCTAAGCAGGCCGGCGGCTGAGACCCTGGCTAAGCCACTCAACCCACTGTCCGCCTGGGGTTCCATTCACTCAGCTGGCAGCAGGCTGAGTGGGACTAAATTCAACTAAATAGGAAAAAAAGAGCAACTAATGACAAAGTGCAAGAACCTAGAGAGCCTCCTGAAGCACGGTGATCATTTTGATTTAAATGGACTTGAACTGTACGAAGAATTGAGTATACTGTCATCAATGCTGCCACATGCAAAATCAATGATGGACATTGTACAGTTTATTCATACCAGCAAACTTGTTGATATATATATCTCCTAATGTGTACATTGCCACTCGTATTCTACTGACAATTTCTGTAACAGTAGCATCAGGAGAACGGAGT
>NC_133770.1:206046959-206074459 GCF_003597395.2 Chelonoidis abingdonii
GAGACCAGAGTATCTACATAACGTAAAAGGCATTGAAACAATGATCTTCTGCCTACAACTGAGTACGGAATGCTTACTGGTCTTGGCTATTACGTTGTCAGACGAAACAGACTTCACTATGTCTTGTCAATAGAGCGAATGAATCGATGTTTAAGAGAAGATGGAGTATGTAACTGATTTTGCAGCACATGTGATAAAGCCAAAAAGATATGTCTTGCATAATTTAAAAAACAAATCCTTGTTTCAATACCTCTTCAAGAAAATTTCCAATAAAATGTGAACAATTATAGATAAAATTAATATTAATAGTCATCTTCCAGTCAAATGCCAGCTATATATTTTGTCTAAGTAGATGCGACTCATGAAGGGCGCTGCTACTTAATACGCATGGATCTAGCAGAATTGCATCAACTAACATTAAGTGCTGCTGTAGTTAAGTTTAAAAACTTGGTTATTAAAGATGAACACATGCATAGTGGAAGTTTTTATCCAATAAGGTTCACGTTAAAATGCTATTAGGTTTCTAGATAGTTGCTTGAAGGTGGAAATGCAACATCAGGCACAGGAGGGCACGCAGTTAATAATCGCGCCTGGGGCAAGCCAATAAATCTATGAGCTGATATAGGCCTCTGGTCACCCTTCCTTATAGCGAGCAGGTGTGAAGAACACCTGGCCCAGCAGAGGGAAAGGGAGCAAGACATATTTCCAAACCATACAGAGGGCAGGGACGAGAGCGAATTGGTACAACTCTTTCTATGCGGTATGATGGGCATGGCACAAGAGCACATCACGCCACGAATAGGCAAGGGAAGCACAGGGCAACCAGCCATGAAGAACTGCTGGGTTGACCTCCTTCCAGCCTGGACTAGCTCCCCCATCTCCAACCTCGTGGCTGAATCTCAGTTAGCTCCCGCTATCCCCGTCCTATGCCTTCGCCCCCTCCATTCACAGCAAGCTTCCGCCCTACCCACATATGCGGTGGAACTAGATTAAACCATCAAATGTACTTCATTTGAGAGTGAGGACAGAATTTGAAGCCATTCTTGTCTGGCAAGCAGCGTCGCAGCTGAAACGGAAACCCTCAAATTATTTCCATTGGCTTCAGGGTGAATCCTAAGGATTTGAATGCAGAAGCGGCAGAGTTTGAACCTTAGGTACTAGGAACGACAGTCAAATGCACCGTTCACTGCTGAACATCTTTGCTTAATCGATAGACATAATATAATGCTCAGAGGTTAGGTGAATCAGTCTGGGACACAAACGATGGATAATTTTTGGTAGAAAATTTAATGTTGTAATGCTGGGTTTGCATCAGTGTTTGACTGGTATCAGAGTGTTCAAGCTTACACTAACACTCATTTGGAAGAGCTACTTTGTTAACTCTAACGCAAGAAGAGAAACGAGTACCTCCGCGAGCTCACCCACTTTTGCTTCAGCTGTGATCGAACTACTCAGGAACCGCTCTATTGATTGCCTGCTCAGAGGTATTAAAGCGAAGCATGATGATACAAGGCAGAATGAAAATATCATTTATCATAATGTTACATAGTTTAAGGCACACATCAGAGCCGCTAGTCTAACCAACGAAACGACAATTAATGAAACAAGAGCTGCGGCTGGGGAAGAGGAAGGAAATACCTGTTATTAAACCTGTTACTAACAGGAAAGCACGAAAACCAATATCATCCCACTAATTAAATGCAAATTCATTTGGAGCAGAACCAAGATATGACTACATTTATTAATGGTGGAGAGTGGTTTCGTATTCTACGTGTATTGATAACAGGGACAGTCTCTCTAGGAATAATGTGCTGGAGAAACCTCAATTCCTTAGCCAGTTGGGATGTACGTAAAATAAGGCTATAGTAAATTAGTCTTCAAAAATGAATTAGGCATGATTGCATATATTTATTCATGGCAGCTTGCAATTGGTTAGTTGGCGCGCAAGCACATCTTGCCCGTTTATTGATCAAAATGCAATCAAGCTCGTCGTCACCACCTCCCAAGAAACTGAAGTTTCCATGAGAACAGGGAACTGGTGCAGCCATTCATCCATATAGGATGTAAAGACAGGCACAAAGAATCCTGTGGCACCTTATAGGACTAACTAGATGGATTAGACGTAGCAGCATTGAGCTTTCGTGGCTGAATACCCACTTTCGTCAGAATGCATGTATGCATTTTGATAGTGGTCTTCACCACGAAAGCTCATGCCCAAAACGTTGTTAGTCTATAACGGTGCCACGGATTCGTTGCTGCTTTGAGGAATCAAGGCTAACAGGTACTCCTCTGGATACATATAGTGGAGTGGTCTGCATCGCATCGACACTAAGAGGGCCAGACACAGATATCAAGCCATATTAGAAAATTTATCAAAATTACATCACTAGTTGCTTTTGTAGCCAAACGATATACAAGTATTACTATAATAAAAATTATGTACACAGTAAATAATATGAAGACCAGTTGATGAAATTGGTCTTCTCACAGAGACAAACAGACTGTATGAAGTGTTTGTGGAATATAGGTCCTATATCAATATCTTTGATAGTTCTGAATCATTAAGTCAAGTCAATTAATTAATACAGTTGGCTTTCGTCCCACATCTCCAGAACTAATTATAGCACTGTAACAGGCGTCAATCAGTTGTCAATTCATAAATAGCTCATATCCCTTTCCCATGAGATACGTAAGTGTATCACCATGGTCAAGATTTCTTAATCCTTCACTTGCATAGAGATGAACTGCCCTGCATAGCGTTGAATGTTAGCCAAGGGATTCCTAGGTCTATAAATGTTGTCAGTTGGAAACAACTTGAAAGATACTGACAGTGACAATGCATCTTTTCTTTAGGGACATATTTTGAGAATATAACGAGTGTTTGGTTTTTAAATGAGAAAAATGGAGACAAGAACTCAAATCTACTATTCCAAATTAAGTGCTGGATTGACTTACAATCTTCCTCTAAGACCAGGGGTTGGAGAATTTCAGAACACTCCTGATGTTCTTCCTCAAGTCCTGATTAGTAGAACCCCAAGCCTCCGCACTTTGAAGGAATTATGTATTATATTAATAGCAATTTATAACAACACAACAGAAGATACATACGAATCATGTAAACTCAGTACTTGGAGGAATCTTGTGTGGAAATATAAGACTAGTTAAGCTAAGCAGTAATTATTATTTTGGTGGCTGAATTAAAAACCAATCCCCTGCGACCTCCCAGCACACAAAAAATAAAAATTGGTTTGTTTGAAACAAACTGATTTTTTTTTTTAGTTTTTTCTCAATGAAACAAAAAATATGACAAATTCTCTTGATTGGGGTGATAACAAGAGATATTTCATTTGACTTGAAATTTTTGTTTTCACTTTTTGTGTCTTGATTTTTGTTTGTTGTGTTCTCGTAACTTTTGTTAAATTTTGAGTAACTCAAATATCGACTAATGTTTTCCAGACAAACAATTGTTTTCTAAGTGATTGCAGTGACTTTTGAATTTTTATTTTTTTTTTATTCAAAACTAAACATTTTGTCTAATTTAATATTCCACTGGAAATCTTCACCCCAGATCTACTCAGCAGTCAGTTCTCCTTGAAGAAATTACATCCACAAGATCTCAGCGTCGTTTCAAATGAATCCAGCTCTAAATTTCCAAATGTCATTATCTTTCAATAGCTGAAACCAAAAAAACTCTGTATCTAAAAAATCTTGTCTTTTGGAGTGTGGAAATATGCATTTTGAATGTTATATTGAGGTAGAGGGTGTAATTCACAATAGCATCATGACACTTAAGATTGTGTTTCTTTATCTTGCAAACATATTACTCTTCCTGAGTCTTGCTCAGTTTAGACAGACATGGAATGGTAAGGCTTGACATGTCATGCAAGTTCTAACATCTCTCTTCATTGATAACCCAATGAAGGATGGATCCATCAGTGAAAATTATATGGATAAACGATCTGACTGGCACTGTGTTTCCGAAGGGGCATGGGGTGGGGACAATCTTCAAACCGAAAGCAACTGATGTCTTATGTTAAAAATCTGAAAAACTATTTGGAAATAATCTGCTTATGTAATCATAACGTCACTAATTCTGAGGTATTGTCTCAGTTGTCTACATTTGGTCACTAGCAAGTGCATGAAATAGGGAGTTTCTTTGAGATCAAGAACTTGTTCCCTATAGAAGTTAAAACTTAACATGTATCCATATTACGGAGTGTGGGTGCAAAACAGGAGATATGACTTCAGATGGTGCATAACTGGTATGAGGCCAATTTATAGATACCAGGAAGGAAGAAAACTTTCAGGATATTACAGAGGGATGGAGCCAAAATTAAACGAGATGGCCAGGTTGAGGGAATATGAGGCTAACATTTCCTGACAGTAAATGTGATAGCATTGGCCTCTAGGAACAGTCTTCAAGGGAAGCCAATGGAAGTCCCCATCAATAGGGACATTTAAATTACATTGGATTACCTAGTTCTGACCTGTGGATGAATATACTGTGATATAACTGCTCTGCTGGATTAGGGACGCTAATTGTATTTTTCATCCTCTCCATTTGTAAATAAGAAGAGATATAGAGAAGTGAATTGTACCTTTTACAAAAGTCCACACAGTATATAAGTCCAAATTCACACTTCCTGGGGTGTGCTTAAGACAAACAATAATACGAGAACATAGGCCCTTGTGTACACTAGAAGAAATGTATAGGTGAGTCATGGTCCCTTACATCGTGGAAGTATAAGAGACGATATGCTGAATGATTAATAATTATTCAATGCATCTGGAACTAAAATGTCAGAAAATCTATCCACTCTGTTTACTTCGCAGAATAGGGTCACTAAGTAAAGAAGCCACCTAGGACGTAAAGACAATATGAAAATGATTCACTTTGTGAAGACAGTTTGTCTAGGGATGCACACTCGCCTAAACCAAGTTCCGTTCGCCCAGAGTATGGAGATTAAGTTGCTATAAGTGTATTGTTAAATCAGGAAAGAATCTCTCATATTACAACATGGATATAATAGTCTCTCTGGCCATGACCTAGCCCAAGGTGCCAACCAGAGTAACACAGTGCTTGCCTACATAAAGTGGGCCAAAGGCGACGGTGGGGAAGCTGCGACGTGTAAATCCATTATGAACAGTTTATGTTACTCACATGACGTCCAGTGCATATGTTTTCACTTCAAACTTATAAACTGTACATTTGGTTGCATTATGAACCAATAAGCCCTGAATAAATCTGTTTTGTCCTTCCATATGTCTTTCACCCTCATTAGAGATATACATCTGTCTGCCTTGTGGAATCAGTAACATCTCTCTCTATGTGGATCAATGGCCTTCTTAGTTCTTAATATTGTAAGGCCTAAAGGCTGTGAAATGCCATATAAATAAAGAATGTATGGACTCTGTCCTTGATTATAGAAGGCTAAGAAACTTTCGTTTGTTTTGTGCACTGTAGCAGTGATGGAATTGTAACAGCACAAGGAGGAGAAAGGATGTTAAAAGATATAAAAGCACCTCACTTTCGAACGTTAAGAAGAAATTTCTTTATAAATAGCATTTCCATAAATAGTCTGGGCTAACAGTGAAATACAAATCCACAAATTTAAACCACATATTAAAAATTCCTGCTGACTAAGTGAAGCATACGAAGCCAATTTGTCATATATCATGCCATCTGCCTGGATACCAACAGAAGCGCAGAGAAATGAAGTGAGCTGGAAAGCAATTTGGAAAAGCGTTCATTAGAAATAAGATTGCCCCCTCCATGGACCAAAACACAGTATATAACTTTGAGGGCCACACAGAAAGCCTATTGCCTCCTCAGGCACAGGGTTGAGCACAGTTGACCAAACCCACAAAGAAGACTGAGAATGCCAGAAGTGCTACTGATACTTGAACAAGTCCAGTGGAGGATTCTAAGCAGAACTAAGAAAAAGTGATGCAGATTTCATTTCAAAGATTGTATTCCTGCTTTGGTCCTAACATAAATAAATGAAAGTTACTTGTTGACTCTAAACTATAGTGAGACCTCATAACATATGGTGGATTTTGCTCATAATAGTAGAGCACTGGGCTCTCCTTTGTAAGTCAAGAAGGTTTGGCTAAGAAGATTGAAACAGTAACTTTAAGCATTGCTTTGATATTTAAACTTGTCCTTTTCATACCTTACTAATCAAATAGCAGGGAGCCCAACTTTTCAAAGTCCCATTAAGACAAGTGCATTTCCTCCTTGGAGGTACTAGAAGCATAATATCATACTTTAAGAGGTACTAAAAGATTGATATTGATTATTATAAGTAATATTAAGAATATTGGTAATTTGCATTGCTACACTGTATAACTGGTTAACATGTGTTGACAATTCTTGCAAGACTGTATTTGTGTGTTCAGTATATGCTAGAATGTTTAGTGTAGCTAAAGTTGATCTATATATGTATTTGGATGAATTAATAAACTTTTGATTGGCTAATGTGTGCAGCAACTCGAGGAGGAATACGTCAGGAAGCTGACACTAGAGACCTAACATTAAAATTAGAGTCTAACTCCCTTGGGACTCATAGAAAGGGTTAATCTTAATAATTCGCATTCCAAATATGGCTAAAATCTTATCAATTGCAAATCTATGTTTTTCTTTTCACTTTTAAAATCTAGCTGGCACCATGGCAAATTCATCAAAATTGACCCACATTCACACTTAAATGGTTTTGCTGCCCACTTTAGTGCACACCCAAAGGGGTCCCAATGGTTAGGACCACGCATGCCAAAACCATTCAGGTTTAAACTATCAGGCTAATTACTAACATCAGGCTGCACCATATTACTGAGCCATGTGGACAGAGACTGCTGATATAAATAAGCAGTGCAAACAGAACCTACACGGTTGCCCCAGCGCCAGTAGGCTTCAAAGTCTCCCAGAATCATTGCTTCGGGACCGTCAGCAGGAGATGTGGAAACATCTCAGAGGAAAGAGTGCCGAATGGTTGAGACAGACTGCTAATGTGGGGCACAGCGAGCAACTGCATTGCGTTCTTTACCACTGCATACTACGGGTAATGTATGATACTATCTTTGTTAAGTAGAGAAGGCTTCTTGCCTAGTGTAGAACAAACTCATAAAGATCATTTCAAACCTCTCCCCAGCTGTGGCTGAATTTTGATTCTTCCCTTCAGTCTGCTCAGTGCATACATAGGTCATCTCTAGAGGCCACTCCACTTTCGTCTGTGTGTGTGTGGGAGTAATGATAATGAACTCACCTGCTCTGAGAGTCAGCAGAACCTGACTTTCCTAGCAGTATCAACACGCTCTGACAGAGTGGAGCTCATTCACATAAACCATGAGCAGCCTATATACTGACTTAGAGAGACAAAGTAAAGTGAGCAATAATCTTTTATTGGACCAACTTCTGTGGGTGACGAGACAAGCTTTTCAAGCTACACGAGCTCTTCTTCACCTATACCAATTATCTCCACAGAGAATAGAGCATTCTCAGAAAAGCTGTTTTGACTAAATAATTTTTTAATTAAGTCCATATAATGTTGACAACACTTTACTATAAAAAAGGTGTCCAACCAAACTTTGTTTTAGAAAATTTGTTTTGGAAACTTTTTTGAAATCGTTCTGGTTTTCATTTTATTACTTTTGTTATTTTTACATTATTCCCATGACTTGTCAGTAGTCATGATTTACAATATGTAATAATGACAGAATAGTTTGGAACTTTGATTACTTATTTATATTTATTTTATTTTTAAAGTAATTTATTTTTAAAATCCATTAAGGAAGTCGGTACTAATACAACTGAAATATCATATCTTATTTTCTAGATCAAAGTATCTCTGTTTGCATTGTAATGAAAACAACTTGATGTTTTGAAACATAAATATTCTTTGTGTTAACTTGCGAACAATTTTTTTTAGGCATAGTGCAAACCAACACTACTTTAGTTTCCATGAGTTCTGTATCTTTTCTTGAAATATTATGAACATGTCAGAATATGACTTGGCTGATACAGAATATTTGATAACACTCTACTCCTGAAATGTCACAAGAAATAAGAATAATAAAAGTATAATATAAGGAAATAAATGAAAGTAATATAAAAATGGAGGAAACCAAAAAATAAAATTTCAACCCTTAAAAACTTTTGTTTCAAACAAAATTGCACCAGTTTTTGCAAATAAAATTTTTCAAACTGAATTTTTTGGGGAATTCCATTTGCAAGAAATTTTGAAAACAAATTTTGCAGTGTTACATTCCTGCATAACACAAATTCAGAGTTTAGCCAGCTCTAAAAAGGGAAATATTTTAAAGTTCTATGCGAATCAGTAGTACAATTAAAGTTGGCTAGAGCTTCAGGTCCTGAGACAACATTTGCAAAGATCAGGGCCTGTTTCAGATCCAAGGATTTTGGTTGGTCCATTATAAAAACTATCGGGCAGGCATGCAAAGTTTGCTCTGTATCTACTCCCTCAAAATTCAGTGCTGTGGGCTTTGTATCATTTTTGGGTCTGATTTTTGTCAGCGCGGAATAAGAAGAAGTGACTTAGTGGGAGTTATTCAATTCTCTGCCTACTCTTCACTCTCTCTTCCCAAGCTCCACTGCCCATGTGCCATCTGCTAGACAGGGCTGGTTTTGTAGGGGGAGTGCAAGCAGGGCAGTCACCTGGATTCTAACTTCCCGGGGTGCCAGAATTGCTACGCACTCAGTTTTTGTCTGTTTCTGGCTCGCTGTGATTAGCTGGCCACTTTTGCTCTGCTGATTGCTGGCATGCTTGTTTTTTCCCACCTCCACCACTCATCGAGAAGGAACGGGTGGGGCCCTGAAAAATATTTCTGCCTGGCTGGCAAAATGATAGGACTGTTCTTTTGCAGAGCTATTGTAGAATAGGGATGGGAGAAAAGAGGGAGAAGATTTTTCTTTTAAAATAATCAAGCTATGAGCACTGAGTAATGCAACTTCAAGTAACTGGCATAGTGATGATGAAATGCGCTCCCGCAGTGTTCATTGCAGTATGCTTGTACTCTGTCCAATGGTGAATTTTTCCGGATTAATAATGGAGGTTGGTAAAAAATAAACCAGAAATAATCTCTGGTGCTTGCTGATCAAAAGTCCTTACTTGTGTATATAATAAATGATACCACGGATCTTGTAAAGGACAAGGCAAAATGCCAGTTTATTGGCAAATACAACAAAAGACTGTTATAAATTATCATACATGCATACATACACACAACAGAGAGGTTTCTGCTCCTAGTTAGTAGTGAAGTTTACATCGCAGTGACAAACTGGGGATTTTATGGACAGTGTAAAATCCTTATTCAGTATTGTAACACTGGTCTCAAGGCTGTTCATGCATAGTCTCACTTCTTGCTGACAAGAGGAGGTTAACTAGAGGGGATGCAGGGAATGCCTAGATATATGTGACGTGGGTCACTATATTGCTGTATATAACTCTATATCTCACACTTATTCTGTCTTTGAACTATGCTGGTAAGTTTAAATATAAATAAGTAAAGAAGTGTAAGTTTAATTTCACTATACAGAAACAAATAAGTGTACTTGAAATTGCCTGGAATTTTTAAAGCAGTTAATCATACCACCTGATATTGCATAGGCAGTGCACTGAACTTGTACTGATACTGAAGATGTATGAATCATTCCAGGAAATTGGCCTGCTGTAGCATACAAGGGTGAAGCCTATTAAATCAAGTGCAGCTGAGTAAATTCAAGTCCAGAATGCAATACCTCAAAATGAGAGAAAGAGAGCAGCTGCAAGAGAGTGGTGTACCCTTCAATTTATCAGCATGGGATCCATTGATTGCCATGACACCCCAAAGATTGCTCTGGCAGGATCCCATGGGCAGTGTAACATAAAATGTCAAATTTTTTAACTCTCATTTGTACCCAGTGCAATTCCTTTTAGATAGCTCATGCACTTTAGTAGAGTTTACCTAGATTCACACTAGGTAGTAAAATGTGATCAGAATCTGGATCAAATTACAGATCTCGAGGCCTGCTTGCCTGGCAGTCCAAAATCAATAATCTGTGGAATAAATCCATTTTGAGTGCACCCCTCATCCGTTTATGCTGAAAACAGATTTACTCATAATTGATAAGAGCACTGGTAAGGTTGTGATTGAAGAATTCACTTAAAGCTGCCTCCTTTTATCTTTCCCCATCCGAACCTCCTCCTTTCTTTCCCTTCTACTTCCTAAATGCTCTACCTTAGTGAGGCCCTTTCCCCTAAACTTCACTTCTGTCCAACCTCTCCCTGTACTTCTCTTCGGTCCCACAGTTGTCCTCATATCCTTTGCTTCACTTTGCACCCACTCCTATCCTCCAGTGAATTCTTCCGCGCTTCTTTCCCCATCCACTGAATGCTTTGATTCCCTTCCTTCCCTGTTCTGCTCTTTTTCCCCACCTTCAATAACCTTCAGCATGTGATATTGAATGCACACACAGAATAAGTCTACGATGGCTGTGAAAAGTTCTCATACACAACTCACATCCAAGGGGACAAACTATATCTATGCTTTGGCCACGCCATCGTTCTGGCCTCCCCATTCCCTAACATGTGATACTTGGGCTTGGACCCATGCCTGTGGGAATGGTGATATAAATTCAGCCTCACTGATCTAATCCATGGGTGTGTGTATTCAGCTGTTCCATCCGTGGACACCTCCACACAAGCTTTGTTGCTTGTAACCAGTCGTAATCCTGGTTAAAAGTCCCGTTTTTTTGGATTCAGATGCTCAACTACTTAATAATCCTCTGTGACAAGTTCCTCCTCTACTCTGGTGGGTCCTGCGCTTATGGCAGGTTTGCTCACCTAAGTAATCTCCCCACCAGTCCTGGTCAACCCTCCTGTGTCTGATCGGAGTTGAAAGGTTTGAGGGGAAACCGCAGGCCCACCCTCTCTCGGGTTCAGCCCAGGGCCTTGATGCAGCTGTCTATAGTGCTCCTGTACAGTGCATGACTGCTACAACTCTCTGGGCTAATTCCCATAGCCTCCTCCAAACATCTTCCTTTTATCTTCAACCACAGAACCTTCCTCTGGTGTCTGATAATGCTTGTACTTCTTAAAGTCCTCCAGCAGTCGCAGCCTCATCACTCTCAGCTCCTTGTGCCTCTTGCTTCCAGGTGTCACACACACTGTTCCTCAACCTCTGGCTCCCCCAGCCTGACGGCGTGAGCTCCTTTAACCCAGTACCTGATTAGCCTGCCTTGATTTGGCTGCAGGTGTTCTAATCAAGTCCTGTCTGCCCTTAATTGGTTCCTAGGCAGGTTCCTGATTACTCAGTGCAGGCCCTGCTCTGGTCACTTGGGACCAGGGAACAGAAACTACTCCTCCAGTGAACCAGTATATTTGCCCTCTACCAGACTCCTGTAAGCCTGTGGGATCCTCCCTTCGCTGGGGGAGGTCCTTTTAGAAAGTGGGCAGGGCTTTGCCCACCTCCTGGGATGCCAATAGGACCAGAACTCCTTGTAAACCCCCACTGGTCTGGGTCTGTCACACCTCATGCACACTAAGAAATGTGCTAGTGCACCTGCCCAATCACGCTGACCATTTCACACAGAGCATATGGTAGCCTTTGCTGGCAATGTACATGATTGTACGTATAGGAAATTCTCATATTCCTACACCCACACTTCTTTCTCTTATCCCGCCAAGGAAAAGTTTTTATTCCTATTTTTATATGACTCCTCAATTTGCTCTTATAATGGATTACTGACATCTTCATAGCTATTTTCCACATACCTGTCAATCTTGCTTACTGAGCCCGTGCCTAAAGGAATCACACGTGACTAGAATGAGCCATATACCGAACCTCTGATCTGATTATCTGACATTAAGAAAGTTGGACTCGTCTGGAATCCAAATTTTGGAGTTGCTCCTCTATCTTTAAAATGAGCAGAATCCCCACAACCGACATCCCCTTCGACTTTGAGCGGTTTGATTTGTTATGAAGATGGATTTGGATCTGAAACTCTGAAGCTGGGACGCATCTGTCCTTCACTAGACTTTCTAAAAGGGATTGGATTGTATGTCTTATATAGACCCACGTGTGCCACAATAAAACTCCTGCTACTTAGGAAATCAGAGAATACCCATGGAGGGGCTATTTGAAACTTGCATAAAGACAAGAGCACAAACTTCTTTCTGTAGTTATTATTATGCTTGAGAGAAAGAACACAGGTAATAGGATGCTATCTGTGGTCTCCTGGTCCTAGTGGTGCAGTGCCCTGACTGTCGTGTCTGTCGCAAAATACTCAAGGTCTGCTGTTTGTGCTGTTTTTGTTATCTTGGTATCTGCATTATTACAAAGATAAACCGATTTTTAAAAACAGGCCACAAAAGAATCACTAAAAGGCTTGGTTTTGACTCTAGGGAGAGTCTCTGTGGTGTCCTAAGAGATTCAAATACGAGGCGAAAAGCCTTGGTCATTTGGTCCTGGATTGTTTTCTACAGTATAGTATTTCAAGAACTCGATCTAAGATAGAAGGTAATAGCCTGAAAGTCTATCCTCTGGCTTCCCCCTTCCTTTGGAGACTATTCCACAGTCTCTAACCAATTTTTCTTCATATCCCTTAATTTATCCTTAGTTCTAATGATCCATCTTTGTATCACTCCAACAATACCCAAACCTTTCTGCTGTTTAACACAAAAAATTATATTATTTGCATCATTCTGTCAAATCAGAATTTTTTCTATAGTGCTACTTCTTTAGTGCTAGTCCATCAGCATGACAGTGTGCTTCATTAAGTTAACTTGGTTTTAATAACATGCATGTGGCAAGTTTTCCAATACTGTAAGCTTATGTTTGTGTTGCTCAGAGCAAGTCAGGCACAGGGGCACCAGTTTAATAATCTCGCCTAGGGCACCATAAATCCTAAGGACAGCCCTGACAACCTTTACTTATGCAGGAGTACTTTTGCCAACACTCATGATTTTATCATGAACATCATGATATTTGCCATTTTTCTTAAAATCCCAGCTCCTAGGGTCATCCTATTTCTTAAGGATCTCAGCTTTCATTTAAAAACAAGTCGTTTCTAGCCCTCAGGGTTGCAGAGAAAAGTTTGAAACTCCTCAGTATATTCCAAAGGTTCAAAACCCAGAAGACAAAAAAACCTCTTTATTTTTAAGTCTCGTGATTTTTAAGCCAAATCTTGTGATTTTTGGAGCCTGGCTCATGATTTTTGAAAGCTTGGATGTTGGCAGTACTGCTCTAGGCCAGATCCTGAGCTGATGTAAATTGGAATAGCACTGCTGAAGTAAAACAATAAAATAACCCCCATCCCAAGTTTCCCCTATTTTGTCTCCCCTGATGCTGGCCAGTGTAAACCTAGCTAACATTCCTTATTTGCATTGTTGTATGTAGTTTATATACTGCTGCTGTAACTTCAGTAACTGGATCAAAAGGATAACCCTGTGAATGAAGTTTTGATTCAAATGTTGAAAGAAGAGATCGGAGATAGAAAATCCTGTCTACCTTTAAAAATATGAAAAAAAGAGGCCAGTTGCTATGCTATTTGATGACTATGAATCAGAGGCCTGGTCTACAGTACACGTTTAAACTGAATTTAACAGCATTAAACCGATTTAACCCTGCACCTGTCCACACAACGAGGCCCTTAATATCGATACAAAGGGCTCTTTAAACCAGTTTCTGTACTCCTCCCCGACGAGAGGAGTAGCACTGAAATCGGTATTGCCATGTCGGATTAGGGTTAGTGTGGCCGCAAATCGACAGTATTGGCCTCCGGGCGGTATCCCACGGTGCACCATTGTGACCACTCTGGAAATCAATCTGAACTCGGATGCACAGGCCAGGTAGAGAGGAAAAACCCTGCGAACTTTTGAATTTAATTTCCTGTTTGCCCAGCGTGGAGCTCTGATCAGCACAGGTGGCGATGCAGTCCCAAATCCAAAAAGAGCTCCAGCATGGACCATACGGGAGATACTGGATTTGATCGCTGTATGGGGAGCAAATCTGTTCTATCAGAGCTCCGTTACAGAAGACGAAATGACCAAAGCATTTGAAAAAAATCTCCAGGCTATGATAGACAGAGGCCACAGCACTGTGTGTGTGACAAGCATAACGGAAAGCCAAAGAATCAAATGGACGCTCATGGAGGGAGGGAGGGGTACTGAGGACTCCAGCTATCCCACAGTCCCTGCAGTCCCCGAAAAGCATTTGCATTCTTGGCTGAGCTCCCAATGCCTGAAGGGTCAAAAACATTGTCCGGGTGGTTCAGGGTATATGTCGTCAATTTACACCCTCCCCCCCCCCCGTGAAAGAAAAGGGAAAAAAAATCGTTTCTTGCCTTTTTCAATGTCACCCTATGTCTACTGCATGCTGCTGGTAGACGGGTGCTGCATTGCTGAACAGCAGCATCCCTCCCCTCCCCTCCCCGGTGGCAGATGGTACAATATGACTGCAATCCATCGTATCATCATCAGCCCATGAGTGCTCCTGGCTGGCCTCAGGTGAGGTCGGCTGGGGGCGCCTGGGTAAAAATGGGAATGACTCCCGGTCATTCCCGGCAGATGGTACAGAACGGCTGGTAACCGTCTTCATCATAGCAACTGGAGGCTGAGCTCCATCAGCCCCCTCCCTTTCATGTCTAAAGAAAAGATTCTGTACTGCCTGGACTATCATAGCAGCGGGATGCTGGGCTCCTCTCCCCCGCCACCCTTTAATGTCCTGCCTGGACTATCATAGCAGCTGGAGGCTTCCTCCCCCTCATTTTATCTCACTAAAAAGTCAGTGTTTCTTATTCCTGCATTCTTTATTACTTCATCACACAAATGGGGGACACTGCCACGGTAGCCCAGGAGGGTTGGGGGGAGGAGGGAAGCAATGGGTGGGGTTGTTGCAGGGGCACCCCCTAGAATGGCATGCAGCTCATCATTTCTGCGGATCTCTGGGGCTCTGACTCTCTGGCTTCTCTGCTCTCTGGTTCTCTAGTACACTTGCCCCATATTCTAGGCAGGACTGACTCTATTTTTAGACAAAACATAAAGAAGGGAATGACCTGGGGAGTCATTCCCATTTTTGTCCATGCGCCCCCGGCCGACCTCAGCGAGGCCAGCCAGGAGCACCCATGACAGCAGCAGATGGTACAGAACGACTGATAACCATCATCTCATCGCCAATTTACAATGGCATGGCAGACGGTGCAATAGGGATGGTTAACCGTCTCTGCTACCTTGCAAAGGCAAATGAATGCTGCTGTGTAGCACTGCAGGACCGCCTCTGTCAGCAGCATCCAGTACACATCTGGTGACAGTGACAAAAGGCAAAACAGACTCCATGGTTGCCATGCTATGGCGTCTGCTAGGGCAATCCAGGGAAAAAAGGCATGAAATGATTGTCTTCTGTTGCTTTCATGGAGGAAGGATTGAGTGACGACATTCACCCAGAATCACCCGCGACACTGTTTTTGCATTGGGATCTCAACCTAGAATTCCAATGGGCGGGGGAGACTGTGGGAACTATGGGATAGCTACAGGATAGCTACCCACAGTGCAACGCTCCAGAAATCGACGCTAGCCTCGGTACATAGACGCACACCGCCGAATTAATGTGCTTAGTGGGGCCGCGTGCATTTGACTTTATACAATCTGTTTTACAAAACCAGTTTATGTAAAATCGGAATAATCCCGTAGCATAGACATACCCCCGACTCTTACACTTGTAAGAGAAAGGCCCGTCTCAGACTAACAACTGAAAAAAATTTCCCAAGACATTTTGGAAAGTATTATAAATGTATAAAGTCGTTGTGAGAAATATGCATATAACACACGCACATTCATATACCTTACAGCAACTTTTTGATTAACTTTCAGAAAACCCTTAATTACTGACCTTTTCAACTGGATATGTTACATATAAATACAAGGTACTGCTCTGGTTGCTGACCTCTCTGTAACTTGTACTGTTTCAGTATTTCCAACTAAAACAAAATGATACCCATCGGAAAAAGAGTCTGCTTATATGATCTCAATGCACAAAATAGTTTTATCCTTAGAGGAACTGAAATGGATTTCCTTCCCCCCATACGCACCTAACCCCCTTCAATCCCTTATGGAGAACAAAATATGCAGCTTGGACAACTGCTGTTTAACAAGAAACCTTTACAATCACTCCCTTTCCATGTGGAGAAGAAGTTTGTATTTGCAGAACATGTGTGTGCATGTGTGTGTGTGTGAGAATGTGCGTGTGCAACGGTCTGTATTAGTATAGCCCCCTTTCATATTATTGACAACAAACGGAGAAAAGAACAAGCCTCTCAGCGCAGCTGGGGTCAGCTTATGCCATGAGACTCATATCTGGTGCTGGCACGGCCCAGCTGTGTGAAGCAACTTATGCCAATGCCATGACCCAGCTACTACAAATGGGAACTATTGCTCAGTGGTAGCAAGCTCTAGCAACAGGCTGTAAATGTGTAATCCTGTTTTATCCCGTGCACCCTGGAACAGTGCCTGCATTAGAGAAGGTCCTGCTCTCAGACTGGCACTGGCTGAGATGTTGATGCATCCCAGAATCTATGACTCTGTGTGCTTCAGCTCCTTACAATAACCTCTCACATAAAACAGCATCAACTGGGATATACTGTCTCTGCTTGGGATCATTAAAGTGAGAGGTTTCCCTCCCGCCTCAGAAAGGAATTCCAGGATCATGCATGTGGTTTTTTGCACACGTTTCCTTTCTCCTCCTGCACCTTGCTGCCAATCTGATCCCATGATCTTCCCCACCTCAGAGTGCCCTAGAAATAAACACGCTAACGAGAAATATTGATAGGTATTTGTTTCTAAGGTTGGATGTGGTACTCTAAGTGTGATGGACTTCAGGGGTAGATTAGTTATCTCTAAAGCAGGCCTGCACAACATACAGCCCATGGGCCATATGCGGCCCGCAGAGGCTCACTGTGCGGCCGCAGCCGGGATTCAAAAGGCTCTGAGCTGCCTGCAGCCGCCGGGAGCCCAGAGCCCTTTAAATCCCAGCCGCAGCCAGGATTCAAAAGGCTCTGAGCTGCCCGCACCGGCGGGGAGCCCAGAGATCTTTAAATCTCAGCCGCGGCCGGCATTCATAGGGCTCTGGGCTGCCCGCACCAGCAGGGAGCCCTGAGCCCTTTAAATCCCAGCCACGGCCGGGATTCAAAAGGCTCTGGGCTCCCCGCAGCGGCGGGGAGCCCAGAGCCCTTTAAGTCCCAGCCGGCCGCGGCTGGGATTCAAAGGCTCTGGGCTGCCTGCAGAGATTCCCGGCAATCGCTGAGATTTAAAGGGCTCAGGGCTCCCCGCCGCCACGGGCAGCCCAGAGTCCTTTGAATCCCGGCTGTGGCTGAGATTTAAAGAGCTCTTGGCTCCCTGCCAGATGGGCTGGGGCTGGGATTTAAAGGGCTCGGGCTCCCCTCTGCAGCAGGAGCTCTGAGCCCTTTAAATCCTTGCTCCAGCCCCGCAAAGCTCTGGGTTCCCCCAGCTGCCAGAGTCCCGGGCCCTTTAATTTGCCCCTGAGGTCTCCCAGCCACCTCTTCAGCTGGGAGCCCTTGGTTGATTTAAAATCAAGTATCACCTCCCCACCCCCAACCTTCCTTTTTGGCCCACAGCTGTTTTGGTGGGGCGGCGCTGGGGAAGGAGGGTTTGTTTCTGCAGGGCTGGGCGGTGCTAGGGTGGGCTGTTTCCGCAGGGCCAAGAGGTCCTGGTGGAGGGTGTTTCTGCAGGGCTGGGGGGTTTCGGCCCTCAGCTGTTTTCTTTGGAGTAATGTGGCCCTCGCCGCTTTACGAGTTGTGCAGGCCTGCTCTAAAGAATTAAACCACCTGGACAGAAAAATATCATTTTACAATAGTATAGTTCTTTTGGTGTGGAGGTTAGAAGGAAGACATTATACAGCAGAATAGTGAACAAAATCACAGAGTACTTTCTTTCAAAGCAGCTTAATTTTATATAACATCTTTGGCTTTAGTTCCACTCCTGCCTGCCCAAATAACCAATCGGGAAAGACAGTTTTGGAAAGCCCATGGCCTGTTTTTCTTTTCCATCAGCTCCCTGAGTTTTTTCAGGGGTTCCCTTAGACCTCTCTGTATTCTTTAGGGAAGAGAGTACAGAACAGGATCCTGGAACATAAGGAACAACGAAAGGATTGTGACAGAAAATATATTATTTACAGTGCTCTCAAGAACCTTATCTGCCTGTTAAGAAACACATCTGCAAAACTCATCACCACATTTTTGTAGGAAAAACAAGCTATGTTACTGAAAAAACAAACAAACAAACAAAAAAACATTCTGAGTGATGTTAACCCCTCAGGTCACAGAAGGGCTAGTAAGAGAAGCTTGGAGGTCTGTAACCATAATGAAAGTAATAAGATGTTCTAGGCAACGTGCCTCAGCTTGGGGAATGGAAGGGAAAGGGATGAGATAAAAGAACCAGAAGGACACAGATGTGATGAATGTACTGTCAGGACTGGTTCCAACTCACTACAGCTGCAAAATATTCTCATGTATTAATAGTAAAACATGGACTTTTTGTCTAAGGTTTTGATACAGACTAAGCAAAACCAAGGATGACACACTTGAATTTAGAGTTAAAACTTTCTTCCAAGTGCACTGAAGCCTGATCAAAAAGATTGAGTGGGGGAGGAACTAACATAAAAACAATAAAGAAACTGAATCTCCCAGGAAAGATGCCAAACTAGTTATTTTCCATGTCATATGAATTTACATTCATAGGCAAAATGGTGCAAAAGATTTAAAAATGAGTGTCAATATCACCTGCTCTTCAAGATAGCTAGTTGTAAAATGTCACACAATGTAGAGGAGCTGTGAAATCTCAACATTCTCCATCATGCCTGATAATAAGGAATTCTCTACTAAAGATGGCCTGAAAACTACTTTTAGGACACTTCAGTTCATAGGTGCTGGCACTAGAGGTACGGGGGGTGCTGCCGCACCCGGGTTTTGAAATGGTTTCCATCATATATAGGGTTTACAGTTTGGTTCAGTGACTTTCAGCACCTTCTCCTCCACATAAAAACTGTTCCAGCACCCCTGCTTCAGTTGCTTTATTATGATGTAGGAAAAAAACGTAAATGTTTTCTTTCCCTACTTAAAAAATTTTTTTTTTTAAATTCAGAAACTTCAGGAATGCCAAATTAGGCCTTGTCTGTCTTTCCTGAGAACATTTTTAATGGGGGGGGGTGTCACAGGGTATTATGATCTCTCACCACTTAACTGAAAAGGTCAGGGATGCTGAAACTTTAACAAAGACAGTTTTTCAACTGGGTATTTATTAAGCACTACAATTAAACAGATGTTAACAAAACCAAACAGCCCTTCTCTTCTCACTCAGCTCTGAGTGATGTCATATATTTATTAGCATTCCAGTCACCAAAGAGGCTCCCAGAATAGATAAGACCTGATTTTCTATTGAAAAAAAAGATTTAAACAAAACAAAAACAAAAACAAAAAAAACACAAGCAGAAATCTCTCCTCTCGTCTTCTCCCTTTCCTTATTTAATATGAAAACACATCAGGCCATCCACCTTTGCAGGTCACCTTTATGCTCTGGAAGTTTTACTTTAAGTGTCTATTTGATAAAGTGAAAACCATTCATAAGTCTGTTGTCCCACTGACACCTAGAGAATTTGCCTGCAAAATACCAAGCATGTGATTCTGATGTCTCTTACAGTGGTGTTAAATCAGCAATAACTTCACTGAGCTCAGTGACCCACAGCAGTGTAAAAACAGTAAAAACATCAGAATCAGGTCTCTGGTCACTACAAAAATGGGACAATGATGCAAGTTTGTGCAGTGACTTTTCAAACATGCACAGACTATTTAGGAATATGTAGCCTGAACATTAAACAACCCCCTGAAGCTCCAAATGCTCTGCCCAGAACTAGCTCTTCATTAGATGTGATGACTACTTTTCTCTCTTTCTTTTTAACGAATGCTCACACACCCAACAGCATTAGTGAGTGCTATCTATGTAAATCCACCAGGCTTCAAAGTCTCAGTATGGACTTGGTCAGGAAAAAGATACTGACCTTTAGCGGGATTGTGAATGTGTTCTTAAAACATAGGCACACATGGAGAACAACAATAGGGCATTCAAACCACAGGTCTCCCCCCTGTCCCCCCCCTCCCTCCCCTCGCTTCCCCAAAGATAAAAACATGATTTACCAGAAAGAGTTTATTAAAAAAATAGATGTGCTTCTCTGGATGAGAAAGTACACTGTGAACTTCACGGCAGTCCCAAAATAGACCGAAAAGAGGAAATGGGTGGGGGTGAGTTTCTTTCTTCTCACAAAGAACTTCGCCAGCCAATATAGATCAAGTAAAAACAGTCCTGACATGCAGTGCAGCAGTTGGTGAAAGTCCTCCCCTCTTTTCCCAGTCTGGTTTATTTTAAGATCACAGCACAGGAAACTTGGCAGCTAAATGTTTCCGAAAGCTTCCCCCGCCGCCACTTCCACAAGTTCAGATCATTTATAAGGGCCCAGCTCAGAGCACAGACAATTTTGAGGGGAGAGAAGAGATACCATTTAGCTCATTTAAAAACAAAATAAATTTAAGAGCATAATAAAACTAATTCAAAAGTCACTGAAATAGTAAAAATATTCAGTTGTAGGTAGATATTTTATTATGTTTTAAACATGCAACATTCACATAGTGCATGAAATCGTGAGTATGCGTGTGTGTGAGAGAGTTCCTGCCTTCAAACCACGTAAATGAGAGCCGGGGTCTAGGAGAAATATTTCTCCGTTATGGATTTTTTTTCCCTAACATTTTTTCAGAAAACCTAGCAAATTCCTTTAGGGAAAAAACATTATGTCAAGAGAACATTAAGGCTTCATGCTTACATGTTTGCCAGGAAATGACCGTGTTATGGTTGCATTTGTAGTCTTAACTCTGGCCCCATATGAGTCTGAATTCCAATAAACTTTAATATTACGCTCAAATAGGATTTCTCGAATACTCCTCATAAATGAATAAATATCACATCTTTTATTCTACAGTCGTAGATACACACATAGCATCTTCCAGCAGTGTGTATTACTTACTCCTTGTATGCCCAATAAGCAGTATCCATAAAAGCAAATTGTATGACAAAGTACAGAAAAACTGTATTGTCAATTTACTATAGATTAAGCATACAACAAACCGTAATAGTGAAAATTTGTGGCATATATAGTTCATATAAATTTGCAGCTAAATAAGTTTAACTGTACCTAAAAAAGATGAACTACACATGTGGGTGCATGTAAATTAGCTTTGCAGTGAATTGTCTCTTCCTCTGTATCACACCCAAGGAAAGCTGTGGTGATGCTAGAAAACAATGAACAGTATCTGGTTTTTGATAAAATTAACACTTGTCCTACAAGATAGCTAAGGGCATTTGTGGGTGCTCAGCACTTCACAGGCCTAAGTCAATAGAGATCTGTAGAATCATTATTATGATTGAACTAGTGCAAGTAGCAAAGGATGGGGAAATATTTCAAGATACTATGGTATACAACTGTATCTAAAATTTTAGATAAAATTTGCAGGACACACTGTATACATGGGAAATAGTATTTGGTTATATAATAACAATACTATAACACCTACACACAAGATGATACAAATTTGATTGTGCATATGTAACACCGACAGACCCCAGTCATCGGCGGGCAGGATTGAACCTGGGGCCTCTGGAACTTAGTGCACAAGCCAAAAGGATGTAGAGCAGACTTATTTTCTCTCTCTCTAAGTGATCTCGTTGCCACTAGATGGGACAAAACACCACACCCAGCAGGTTTGTACATTACATACTTCCCCTAGCTGAGGAAGCGCATCCCGAGCTTCAGAGATTACCCAGTTGAAATCCTGGCTGAGCCCCCACTTGTAACGCCGACAGACCCTGGTTGTTGGTGGGCAGATTGAACCTGGGGCCTGTGGAGCTTAGTGCATGAGCCTCTACCGCACAAGCTAAAAGGATGTAGAACAGACTCTCTCTCTCTCTCTAAGTGGTCTCGGTGCCACTAGATGGGACAGAACACCACACCCAGGAGGTTTGTGGGTTACACATACAACCTTAATGTTGCCATTTCCTGACTTTTGAAGCAAGTACTCTCTGTTCTGCATGGACAATAAAGATCTCATGATTGTTTTCAGGTATGTGGGAGTTTGGCCTAGTTTTCTTGACCAAAATTTCACCTTTCAGTGCCTGATTGCTGTACTGTTATAATGTCCACTTGGAAGCTGCCTTCTACCCTAAAGCTGGTGCCATATGTAAAAACACTTTGGGATACTTCAGGATGAAGTTTGTTTTATACATGAAAATTATGATTATTTATCATTGACCTGCAGGGCTAACTTTAAGAGAAGAAAAATTACCTTGCGCACCAAAATTCTAGAGTCCCAAAATGTTCCAAGTACTAACTCCAGAGCCATTCTTCCTCTCAAGCATTTGTGTAACTTGTGTAATGTCAGTGGGAGCTCTGCATGAACAAAGGTGGAATATGACAATTTATAGTCAATATGCCTAGCCATCAGGCATGCCCGGTATCTACTCTACATTTGGAACTAGGAACCTTGCTGGTGGTAGCAACACTGGAAGCATTAACATAAATAGCTTTAGCTGATCACTGATCAGAGCCCAATAAATACAGTGCTGAAAAGGCTGATGGCTGTGTGTCTCGTCTACATTAACAATCCCACCTTTGTTGCAACCAGTAGTAATAAAATGTCCCAAAAGTGGGACATTTGTGGGGGAAAAAACA
The DNA here is from genome assembly GCF_003597395.2 of Chelonoidis abingdonii. Lineage (NCBI taxonomy): Eukaryota > Metazoa > Chordata > Testudines > Testudinidae > Chelonoidis > Chelonoidis abingdonii. The sequence goes on from NC_133770.1 coordinate 206,069,739, forward strand.
AAAAACAAAAAAACCAAACAACATCGTGTAAATAAGCCTATGATGCCGTCTTTTAAACGGTATTAGACAGATAAAGACTTCTAGCCTTTGGCTGTGTTGAGAAGTCTTGTAAGACTCTCAATAAGGCCAGAAACACAGCAAAGTCTGGTGGAAGTGACTAAAAGGAGACTGAAATACTGACTGCGTATCAGATGTGAGAAATCTATGATCCCTAGCATAAGAGGCCCACTGCCAATAAAGGGCACCAAAAGACTTATGGGTCATCCCTGTTGGTGCTGTATCAAAGACACATGGTGTTTTTAGCTTGGCAAATAATGTCTCTTTTGCATCGGTACTTGCTGCAGACATCTACCATTTACTCTACACAATTTTATTCCCACTTCTAGCTTCTTGATATTATTCAGCTGCATCTGAGTCACCTTCATTTATTATCTCCAGCATCAGGGGAAAACTCAATGAATTGGTTTAATAAACAAGTTCAGCAAATGAGATTAGTCAGTACAGTGCTTCAGCTGCATGTGGGATGAGATTAAGTTGGAAGAGAGCTTATTAAAAAAATGAAAAGGTTTTTCAAAAACTTTGTGACTTCAATAGCATATGTGTACTGAAACCATACCTATACTGCATGGAAACCATACCATGCTTAGGTCTTTTTGGTTCTTAAGGACCCTCACTAACACCAATGATATAAGGAAAGAATTGACATTAATCTTTGTTGCCAGGTAAATTAGATGAAGACGACAAAACTGACCACTGGCCACAATAGCTTAAGATGAAGAAACTGGAAGTGTGGAAGCTAAAGGAGATGACTAGCTGAAATTATAAGCAATGGAAGGGGAATGTGATAGATATTCATTGATACCTCAGTACTCCCTAGTAGATATCTCTATGGCTAATTACAGGAGTCACAGATATAATTTGTTAAGGAAGCAAAGCATGAACTAGGGAGAATGAAAGCAGGCTCCAATAAAACTCCGTTTTGGAGTTCAGGTAGAGCACTAGACAATCTCCTGTTGTCAAACTTTTTTGCTTAACCATGCTAAACTTTAACCATAAACTCTTACCAGTTTAGACATCAAGCATAATAGGGATGAAAATACCATATACTACCTTTAGTCGATAGGCAGCATGGTTTAAAGGACAGGAAATGTGACTAGAAGCTTTGGGAGACTAGGAACAGATCCTGTCTCTGCCAGTAACCTTCTGTATAACTGACCTATCTTTCACAAGTCACTTCACCTCTGTGACCAGATTCCCATTCAGTAAAATGTGAACAATGATATTTACCTCTCTTTGTAAAGACACTTTAAGATTTATGGATGAAAAATTCTATATAAGAATGTATAATTACAATTAGTTATATAGGATATTATGAACTGATGAATGGAGACACACAGAACCAGTTAACACGTTAAACTTCCGTATCTTCACCATCAACACTTTAACTCAGATCTCTGACAATAAAGGCACAGAAATGAAAAGTAAAAGGATGGGGGAAAGAATCTGCCTGCTACAACATCTGATGCTAACGTGGACAAGCTAACAGTGAGAATGGCCTGGATCTGAGCATGGAGCTTCGTCAAATAGATTGAAAACTGGTTGAAGGACTGTAAACAAAGAGGAATGTATCCAGCTGGTGGGAAGTGTCCACTGTGATGCCACAAGGATTGGTGCTGAAGCCAGTCTTCTTACCATCCTGTAAAAGTTGATGATGATGTAGAAAGAAGATGAGCAAGATAGTTGTTTTGACCTTAAAAAGTAACAATACTTCTACATACATACACAAAGTTGAAGAAGTTTTTTTTAATTGTCAAGTGGCACAACATTTTTACATAAAGCTAAGTATATAAAGCATATACTCCTATTACTATTATTTACTATTTGTATTACAGTAGCACCAAGTCCCAACTAATACTGAGGCCTTATTGTGCCAGGCCGCTGAACAAACACATAACAAGAGACAATTCCTGCATCAAAGAGCTCAAAGACTAAATACAAAGGAGAAGCAAGTACACAGAGGTGAAGTGATTCTCCCAACATCACACAACAAGTCAGTGGCTGAGCTGGGAACAAAAGCCATGAATCCTGACTCCCAGTCCAGATTCCTGTGCAATTGGCTACAATGCCTTTGTGGCTGCCTAGATTTGTATCTTGTAATGACTTAACTTTTTCAGAGTGGTGATACTCAATATTTCCCTACGATGGGCCACATTTTCAGAAGTGCTCAGCACCCAAATTTTTTTCCAAATTTTCAAAAGGATTCAGCTCTCATTTAGGAATTAAGTGGCTAGATTTTCAGAAGTACTCTGTACGCAGCAGCTCCTATTGTTTTCAACTCATTATATAAAATTCTGGAAAGTACTCCCCTCCCCTCCCTCCCCTACCCCCATGACACACACATGCTACAAATTGGCAGAAGTGATAGTCTTTTGGCTTTTTCACTTTGGTTAAAAAAAAAAAAAAAGGCTCAAAATGATTTTAATTTAGTTAATTGAAAAATAAGTACAAGTTGGAAGACAACATGAATCCTCTGTGAAGTAGAGAGAAAAAAGACCCCTTCACAAGAAACTACGACCAGACCACACACATTTTGTCATCCGTTAACTGAAGCTGCTGAGTGCCTGTTAACTTTTAATGTGCATGCTTGCTTGAGCTATGCTCAGACACACATGTGCTATCACATTTTACTATTCACACACTTGCATGCTTTTAAAGAAGATAAATCTCCAACAAGTAATGGCCTGACTTTTCAGAGTGCTGAGCACTTCTATCTCCTGGTGACTTCTCTGGGAATAGTGAGTGCATAGCTGCTCTGACCATCAGGCCAGTATTAAAAGTTGGGCTAACATTCATGGAGAATGAGGTCCTCTACTCATGTAAAGAAGTCAAAACTTTCCAAGCCCGTACATCACCAATAGGGTTGACCATGATCCTCTAACAGGCTTTTAAACACAACTTGCCATCTCTATACCGGTCAAAGATCTCATTTAAACTGGGCTAATTAAACGCGCCAGTTAACATATTTTAAAACACAACCTATTTTTCTAGTCTAAGGAAGACCGGGTCCCAGCAGCACATTAGCCAATTGGGCCCCAGCACATCGACCTGCTCTGTCCGCCCAGGGTCAGGGTGTGGCGGCTTGCCCCGCTCGTCTAATCCAGTGCTCCTGCCAGGGAGCAGGGGATGTCCCCGTACTCCAACCCCCAACCCCAGCAGGAGCACTGGGCAAGCGCAGCATCCGACAAAGTGGGTATTCACCCACGAAAGCTCATGCTCCAATTCGTCTGTTAGTCTATAAGGTGCCACAGGACTCTTTGCTGCTAGTATAAAAAAGGTTGAGAACCACTTACACATATATTAATAACCGACATCATGTAGGATGTGTAAATTTTCTGCAGAGGACAAAATTCTGACACTTATGCAATAAAAGAAAAAAATTCTGTTATGCAACATATACTGAGGAAGTTTAAGTTTTTACAGAGCTGCTGATGACAAACTATATATAAGAAAGGTAGGTACTACTGGGGACACCCTAACACATACACCCCCTTTATAATCACTTACTATTATTTTCCTTCCACTACAGTGGCACCTATTGGTGAACAGGAGTTAATACAATAAATATCTTTGTCAGCAAGAGCCCTGACTTGTTCTCCACTGAGCTTTAGTTTCTTTTTCTGGAAGCATTACAACAATCCTGGAATAGACAGGAGCTGTATGACGTGAAAACAAAACTTGGTGACAGTTGTTAAGGGAGTGACAACAGTGCAATCAACAGACCGTTTTATGTATAGGGAAGTTTGATTCAGCTGATTTTTTTAAATGCACTATTATGTCAGCAATCAGCATTAGCTACAGTATACTGAACGATCTGGATCTTTTAAATATACAGATGTAAGCCTGTCTGCAGGCCCAGAGTTTCTCCACATGAAGCAAATAGAATGATTATAGACTATTTTTTGAACAGCATGAAGATAAAACTTGGATTCAGAGGGCCTGATTCTCATTTACACTAAGGACCCCTTTACAATCACTTCAAAGCCCATATATACTGCCAGAGCACAGTAAAAGGGCTTTTAATCAATGGGATTCAGGTCCAGAACATCTAAACAGGGAATTAAACCTAATTGCTAATATGTATTTGGCAGTTTATTCCTTCATGTTCTCCTGCTACCTAGTCCCAGTCCAGAGTCACCATGCACAAGGTGGTGTCTGTACCAGCAACTAGGGCTGTCTGGAAAACAAGAATTCTGTTTCACAAAAAGACCCTGAGGGTTTTGCCATTTATTTCTGATTTTATGCAGAATGAAACTCAGAACTTTCAAAAACTTTCCAAATTGGTGGCAAGAGAGAGAGAGAGAGACTCCAACCCAGAACTACCAATAGCCCGGTGTTTACGATACTCCCTGGGATGTGGAAGACCCATTCCCTCTGAATTGATCAGAAGAGGGACTTGAACCCACTTTTCCCATATCCCAGCCCACAGAATCTCTCTCTCTCCCCAGTTGAAGCTGTTCCACTTTGTATGCATAATTGAATACTCATTGGCGGTGGAGGGCTGGGAGAGAGAGACAGACTCTAGCTCAGTAGTTGGGATACTCACTTGGAATGTGGATGACCCAAGGTCAAGTCCCTGTGCAAATCAGGAAGAGCAGGGACTTGAACCTGTGTCTCCTATATTTGGGAGTGCCACTGGGTACTGGCTATTCTAGGTTGGATCT
>NC_133770.1:206079459-206206324 GCF_003597395.2 Chelonoidis abingdonii
GGCCAGCCCTGTCTACACCGTGACAGCTGATGTGGAGACTCTGAACAAACTCCACCTAACTGACCATGGATTCAGGAAGGATGCAAAAGAAAGCTCAACTATTCTCCTTACCTCCGCACTTCCACACACACTACAAAATAAGGGAGATTTAGAATCCAACTCTCACTAAAGCTAATTTGCTAAACCTGAGCAAAAATCTTGACAATCAAAACTTTTGTTCCCATCAAGCAGTTGCAATAATCTCCTTAGCTCCTGTGGCAAGGCCCTGAGTCAGCTGTATCCACACATTTCTCTTGTTAAAAAGAAAAAGAGAATTAGAACATTTATTACGCTTTTAAAAGAGCAAGAGATTGGATACCTTTAAGAAAGACTGATATTTCAATGCAAATGTAAATTTACCATAAGCTCCCTGGTGCATACACAGCATAAAGACAATCTTATTGTAGAGAAGGTATCTGCTTTCCAGGGGATTTGCATTCTCATTAAATGCTGGACCAAGTCGAGACCAACCTGGGGATAGCCATCCTCAAACTCACCATGGAGACGTACAGAGACAAGACTGACGCAGTATCATTTCTGACAGAAATTAAATCCTGGCTACTTCACAGCTAGAAACACTATAGGCAAGAAGGAGAAAGAAAGGAGGGAACAGGAATTAAATAATTCTGTAGAGCTCACTTAATAGAATACTTGGTTAAAGGACCCAATAAGGGAGCACATTTTACATTTACCAACAAATACAGAAACGAAAGATCTGCTAACAGGCACTGTCCTACTAAAATAAAATATACTCCCAGTTTGGCAAATAGGGAAATACAAACATAAGAGCTGACCAATTAAAAGCAGAGGTTCAGTTAAGTACTACTCTGTTTAACCAAACTAAATAATATACCCTGTCCAACCGCTCATAAAGTCATGGAAACCATTAAAAAAACCACACTTTTATAATTCAAATGCTAGTACCGCCATTTCTGATGAAACACAAAGCAATATGAATACAAAGATTCAAAGGTGTCAATAACTGATCCAAAAAAATAGGTGTCTTTTCACATCACACATCCTAAAAGCTCACAAAACATGAGGATATCACCTTTTAGCCTTTCTGGCTGTGTACAAAGTACTTAGCCACTGTCTCTTAATTGAATGCTCCATGAATATATGCAAGAGAATTAACTTCTTAGAGCCTGTGGGAGACAGATCACCCCTAATGTATCTGAGCTTGTTTGCACCGAACTTGAAGGAACCTCCAGCCATGCAGTTTGACCCCTCTGTAAGGATATGTCTAGATTATGATAAAAGGTGTTTTTTTAAAAAATGAGCTAGCAATGACAGCAAACACGTTTTAACTACAGTACTGCAAACTTCAAATGTTTTAAAGGTCCTGGAGATAAACCCCTTCTGTAACTATGATGGCTACTGCATGCATGCACACCCAGGTTTGTAATCCCTATAGGGACCATCACCCAAAGAAGAACCTACTTTTTAAAAAAAATAAATGACAGCTGAGAGATTCTCAGGTGATCATTTGACTCTAGAAGCTGGGACTTCAAAAAAACACATGAAATACCCTGATGCTTGCGATAATATCACAAGAGCTAGCAGCACTGCAACTAGCACTTTTTAAAATCCTAGCACAGACAAGGGCAAATTGTATTTTTATATAGTGGGTCCACGAGAACCCTAAGCAACCCAAGGAGGTTCACTTCAACTAGTCAAAATGTCATGTCAAAACACAAGTTGCCCTGTCTGTGTTAGGGGTTTAAAGTGTTTTTCAAAACACCTTTATCCTAATCTAGACACACCCTATGGGGGCTGCAGGCGGACCACGTTAGCAACACACGTCTTGAGTAAAGAACCCAGGAATATGGAGAAAGCATTAAGGAACCCCAGTTTGGGGTTTGAATCCACTGCGAGTTCTGTGTACGGACTAACTTGATGGAGGAAAGTGGAGAGAAGTTTCTGAGGAAAAGTGTAAAGCCCCTTCCTATGGATTTTTCTATGGTTAGAGCAATCTGGTGCATTGCTTGTCCAGGATTGATGGGAAACACCACAGAAGAACCAATGTGACTTGAGGGCATGAAGCGATCTCCACAAAGTTCTGAATCTGTCATTGCCTGATGCTGAAATTTCAGTAGTTTGTAACAAGATGTTAAGGTGGCATGTTCCAAATAATTTATAACCCCACCGCTGGCAGGCTTGTCTTGGACCTATCTCACAGCTGTATTTTTTGTCAGGATCTGTAACCTCATTTCAAACCTAGAATAACTTCCAACTCAGAATAATAAACGTTTCTCTCACATACTTATAGTGTTGCACAGGAAGGATACACGTGAATAATTATTATGATTTGCAGTAGTCATTGTATGCCTCCGGAAACAGGACACCAAGGTCCCCCCTCCTCCTGGGAAATGGACACAGACAGTGAGAGTATTCAACCAAGAATATTCAACCAAAAAATAACAAATCTACCTTCCCTGAGGGAAGACAACTCCTTTATTAGATTATTAAGGGAGAAAGGGTACCCTACTCGGTGCTTCAGTTGAAGTCTAGACATTGATTTGCTGCAGAAGCCCATTTCTGCAGTGCTAGACTGCAAATCTACACTTCATCTGATGCTAAATTCAACAGGTCACTGAACATCAAGATGGTTAATCAGAGGTAATTTAGACAAAGTTTAAAAGGAAAGAAAAAAGAGACAATGAAATGAGAGGGATGACTTGGGGTCGGTTCGGGGGGTTGCTGCTTTCTGATTTTAGGACTTAATAATTAAAAACAAAGAAAGTTAAGCAGGTCTCCAGGAGATATTAAAAGTTCTCTTGAACTCTAATATTCCAAATAATGTTATTACAGAAAAAATATCATTCAGGTTAATTAAATAACATTTTCCCACCTAAATAACTGTTCAAAGGATAAGTCCTAACCCACTGAAGAATGCAGAGAGCTTTAGACTTTCATTATGACCAAGGAAAGTATGGAGATTTACTGAAATATTTTACATTGATAGATATATATATATATATATATATATATATATATAGGGCCATTTTTTCTATCTGTGGCTTCTAAACATTCACCCACAATACAAATATTCAGCAGTTGTTCATGCAAATCAGAACTGGAGTGACCGACTACCTTATTTGCACAAACACACATAAGGCACTGCTGAAAAATGTGTCCCATTATATCTGCATGTAGTAAAACATGTAAATACACCTTTACCTCGATATAACGTGGCCTGATATAACATGAGTTTGGCTACAACGAGGTAAAGCAGCCCTCCGGGGGGGCGGGGCTGCGCACTCCGGCAGATCAAAGCAAGTTCGATATAACGCGGTTTCACCTATAATGCAGTAAGATTTTTTGACTCTTGAGGACAGCATTATATCGAGGTAGAGGTGTACTAGCATTTTGCAAATTTGGGGCTCCATCCTGTAAAATGCTGAGAGCTCTCAACTCCTGTTGAAATTAATGGACACTGAGGTTGGTCAGCACCCTGCAGGACTGAGCTTTTCTTACACGTAAGAGTGCATGCAAGCGCACACGCGCACACACAAAGATTTTAAAGAAAATTTAGCTGGTTGGTAAATTCCATTTTCACTAAAATTATGCTCTGTGGGATGACATTTCCGTGTATTTTTGACAGTGCTTAAACATCATATGAATGAACATTTAAAACTCAGACAATTTATTTTTAAAATGTTCTAATTAATTCATATACATTAAGAATTCACATTTTTACAAAGACAGACAGCCATTCATTATATTTACTATCATGTGCTGGCATGCGGTCCCCAAGGAAGCTTTATCTATTTGTATATCCCAGTCACCAAACATTTGCCAATAAGTATTTTAGTTTTTTTTAAAAAATCTAAATCCTGTGGTCATGAATTTCAATAAATCGTCATATTTTTAAAATGCAAAAATACGTTTAAAGGTTTGATGTAGAATTACTTTAAAGGTCCCTGTGTCCCTTAAAATCTCTTCTCACGTTTTCAGATGTCTGCCTTTCACTCTCTCTGACCGAAATGTCTAGACTGCCAAATTAAGCACTGACTAGTCATCAACAAACCAATCCGTCTGCAGATAATGTTAACCCCCCACACACTCATACACACTTACTTTACACCAAGTAGGAGACCTTTATTTGTGCACAAAAATATTGATGTTGCTAAGTGATACACAGCTGGTCTCTAGCTATAAGTCTTTGTTTATTTCTGTCTGACTCAAAACAATGCAATGGTGTTGCAAAGCTGTATGGACTCTGCTAGTTTAAAATTGCAAAGGGAACCAATTTATTGTGACTATAATATCAACCTAATACCTTTCCTCTATTCTTCTATGAATAAAAAAATATGTAAGAGGAACTCTAAATACGGGCCATCCTGAATCACTCCATATTATTCTTGCTTTTGTTTAGTAATAAAAAACAAATGTATTTTTAAAGAACTCTGTGCATTTTCAACACATATTTAGAATTGGACTTATGATAGTTTTTTAAAATGAAAATCATGACTAGATGTATTTATACTACATGAACATGTCTAGTTCATTACTGGCAAACTGGAAAAAACAATCCATACCATAATATCAGACTGTAAAGCATGGACTCAATTTGTTTACCTCAAAATCTGTTTAAATTCCATACAATACGTAAAAAATGAACAGGCTTGCTTATTGTTTGCTAGAACAACCTTCTTTATAGAAACAGTGGGAAAGGGACTCAGTTCCATGCAAAATTTCAAGGTTTTCGAAAAAATTTCTTCCCAAATTGGGACAAAAATCTGCAATCTTGAAATATTTTGTGGAACTGGAAGTCCATTTATTTCCTCTTGGAAACACCAAAAAATTCTCTACAGTGCTAACATTTTGGCATTTGCAAAATTAAATATGCTCTCCTGGCTTCCTGGCTCCCCAGAAGCCTGCAAGTTCTGGCTCCATGGCAACCTTGCAGGAGATCTGCCAGAGAGCTTGGGCAGCCTGGAAGCCCTGGAGCCCCTGGCCCCAAGGCAGCCTGTCTGGTGGGCTGCCCCAGAGCTAGGGACCCTGAGCCCCTAGAAACCTGGGCAAGCAAACGAGCTGGCAAGAAACTAGGAAAGTTTCTATCAAATCTTCACTGTTTTTCTCGAAGGTTTAGTCAAAACTGACATGACCTGGCAGAACATTTTGACTTCAACTCCAAAAGGAAAAAGGTTCTGTCAGAAAATTTCCGACCAGCTCAATTCATAGAGCTAACCACATCTTAACAGAGAAGCTGTGTTACAGACGATCTCCCCTCTCACTTGTCATCAAGTCTCATCCGTGTGGCAACTACAGCAACCGCTTGCATGGAAAATATTATAACGAAAGCAATGAACGTATTTTAGCTGTCTTTTAAAGCAGCAGCTGGACACGAAGATGAAAACCAACAGCACGTGATTAAGCCAGCCCTGCACAGACCACAATCTGAGGACGTGAGTTCTAGAACCTTTTACACACTGCCTCAAATAAGCAAATACATTATTATGAGCTCCACACTAATGAAAGCACCGATTCAGGTCAAAAGAAAAGTTAAAACATTTCATTTGATGTAAATTGCTGCAAGTCACATAAGAAATTATAACACAAAGGAATAAAATTCTATTAGCAATTATCATGTGCACACAGTTCTGCCCAGTTTCTGTCTCTTTGTATATTGTTCAAACAACTGAGAGTTTAAAAATCAATATTCTAAAATGCAATCGGTCAACGGAAGTCATGATACATCATAATACCCACAGCAGCATTGCTCAGAACAATTTTCTGTTTAATGAGTCTAATCAGACATGGCAGTATTTGATAGGCAGGAAATTGAAGAGTCAAGATTACTGAATTCCTTCTTTGTTCCACCAAAGACTCACTGTACGAGTCACTGAACTTCTCCATCTCTCAGTTTACCCATCTGTAGAATGGGAATGATATCTTCCACACAATAAACAATTATTTTAAACGCTTAATGTCAAAGAGCAGGAGTATTATTGTTAGAGTCAAAGGGAGTGCTTGTGACCAGTATTGGGAACAGCACTCATTATTCCTCTTCAGAGGGAGCCATGTCCAAGTCCTTCTTGGCTAACAAAGGTATGCTATGACACGATACCCAGGGAGATGGGAGGAAGTAAACAAGAGAGAAAATTATTAGTCTTTATGCACCAAATCAGCCATCTCAAATAGAATTATGTTTGCAGCTACACTTGAATGTGCATTAAGGGGGGGAAGAGTGGACACAAAGCGCATAGAATTGTTTTATTTCATTATAATAAATTGACAATAATATATTTTAAATTGTTCTAATAAATTAAAAACATTTTTTCAAAGGCATCTATCTAAAACTGCAATAAGACACTTTGGACAAAGAGAATTAAAAGTAATTGTACTTCTTGACTGGTCAGAACAGTTTGGCTCTGCCTTTGCCAACCAATGTGACCTGGTATGGAAAACAGCACTGCATAGTTCATACCATGTCACTTAAATTACATACGTGTAATTATGCATTATTTTTCTTCTTCCTTTTGTTTTTAAAACCTCTTTCCAATTACACTTTTCTTAATCATATGGCTCTTGTTTTGTCTACACAAAGGCATAAGCCTTATGGGCCACCCAGGGGGAAAGATGACAAAGAGCAAGTATCAAGTCATACAAGTGCGACTGGGAAATCAGAATGTAATGAATTTAAATATTTTGAAGGATGTCCTGATAAATGTATTTCCACCTCACTTCAAGCAAAAAAGATCATGTATTTACTCATAACTTCATGCTTAAGAAGAAGGTTCTAATTATATTTCACACTGTTCTGAAGGCACTTGTAATATATACACATCTTTAATGTGGAATTTTACACCTTATTTATAGCATATGAACATTTTGTGATAGAATTGCTTTTCTACTGAAGTCCTTTTAAAGAGAGGGAAATTATCTCCAGTAAAATATTTAGTCTATTCCGAGAACTGTAACACAAACTGTATGTGGATGGAATAAATGATGGGATGTAAAGGTTTTACCAGTGTGAAGCTTGGGCTGGAAACATTACTTAGAGGTCATAAAAACATGAGTACATTTTACAGACCATCCCAAATAAGCATAGATAAATCTGTATACCACCTCATCCTGTATTCTGCATGGGCCATATATATTACCGAAAAATGATGAGAGCAATGTTTTAGTGAGTTTTAAAATACTTCATTGAGAATATTCTTCTATCTCCCCCATAAAGGCAGGTGCTAAGATTATCGTATGACCATGCAGGAGTTAGAAGGCGCTATTAAAACAGCTAATAATGATATAAAGTAGCATCTGTATAACTAAAAGTGTCACATCCTTAAAATCCAGTAATTTGGAGCCTTCCTGAGCTAAAAGCAAGTACTGCATCTGCCTGTGCTAAGCTGTGAATCTCCCCAATGGGATAAACATCCCAGGGCTGCAAGATATCAGCAGTTATTTTTATGTAATACCTGTCACTGTCTGGTCCAGGACTGATCCTTGAGCCTTCTAGGCCTTGGAGTGGGGAGAGTTTTCAGGAAAATTCCACATTTGGGGAGTGAAGAAGAAGATGTTTATAATGATTTTTTCCCACAAATACAGCTGTCTGAAGTTGATTAGGGACAAAGAACATTAATAACACATCACATGGCTCGGAACTTCATGACATAAATATCACCCCACATTCCCTGTGTATACATAGAATAATATAGTATGTGCAATTAAAATTTATAACCAATTACACATACACACACACACACACATATATAAGAACACACAGAGAGATGAATAGCATTCGATGTAGAAACCAATTAACTTTCACTTTGTTTATTCCTAGAACAATACAATTTACTGTATCAGCTATAGTGTTTGCTTTCCCAAACGGTATGTACTTTAATAATCTGAGGAATAAAGACTGCTGTTTCTATTATGTTTTCTACTCTAAACAAAACTCCAATTTCTTATTAAGAACGTTTAATAAACTCAACAGAGCGTTAAAAACAGCCAGCAGGGAGCGTCGCAAATTAGACGCTTGCACAGTGCCTCCCCCTGTGCCTACATGCAAATATTTCTCATCTTTGTACAGCTTTTCAGAAACATCATAATGTTATTGCAGCTAGACAGAACACCTCTCTCTTCTCTCCCACAATGTGAGGCTTTGAACCATCATACAGTGCACAGCACCATTAATTTATGGAATAAAGTGAAACTGTTCTTCTAAAAGTGTCTGAATTTATTATGGTGAGATATCTTGAACATTCTGAGTAAAGACACTCCAGAGTTTTAGCCACATTAAAAAAAAGTTGGGAGATGGAGAGGAGAACAGGGTTGAGAATGCATGAATCCTGCAACAGAGCTGGGGGAGCATTAACAAGAGAATAATATATTGAGATATACCTATCTCACAGAACTGGAAGGGACCCTGATGGGTCATTGAGTCCAGACCCTGGCCTTCAGTAGCAGGACCAAGTACTGATTTTGCCCCAGATCCCTAAGTGACACCCTCAAGGATTGAATTTGCAACACTGGGTTTAGTAGACCAATGCTCAAACCACTGAGCTATCCCTCCCTCCCTAAAATGTGGGGGAAGGACCATAACATCCCAACACCCTCCCCATGCTTATAGCTACCATGGGAGACATTTGTCATGACAGACTGTAGAGATGCTGATGCATTTTTGAAAATAGATATGTTCTGTTCTCAACATGAAAACTTCAGACCCACGTGAGTACATGGATGGAGTTCATGGTGAGGGCTGTTTGTGGACCACATTTTTTTATTGTACATCTTCATACTGTTCTTCACACGCAAAACTGCCATTGACTACAATGGGATTCATACAGAAGGCTGAAATCTAGAAGAGGTAGAAAGCTCTCAGCCCTCTTTCGTTCCAGCTAGAATTGATGGTACTCAGCACCTTTTAAGATTGCACCTAAGTGACTGCTGAACTAGGGGTGTATGTTTCATGGTCAACAAGAGCCAGACTCTTGCTCTGTGTTTTCCCCTCTTGGATAGCTCAATGAATGACTAAAGAGATCACCAATTCTTGGGGCTAATTTCCGACCTCTACTGCTCTGGTGAGTAAGCGGTTTGGCAGAATACTTCATTGGGACACAAAAACTGATAAGAGAGACAACCAGGTAACATGCGAGGGTGAGCACTGTGTCCCAAAGTGGTCCCAGTCTCATAGAAGAGGGGCATGTCCATTCCCCGTGTTACCCAACCCTGTCTCAGCAGCAAATAGTCACTGGCAGTAGGTCCTGATCAGCATGTGCATGCATCTGACACCATGTCAATTCCTGGCTTGCACTGACAGGATTCCTTGTGCAGATAACATACTTGCCAGAGTATGTGATTATCTTCACTATGCTGATGTGTTGGCACAAGGACAGGATTTGGCTCTATTCACAGATATTAGGGTCAGAAAAAACCTCTGTGACCTATCTAGTCAGAACTCCTACACAAAAAAGGCCACGAGACTTCTCTGAATTAATTTGTGCTTCAAGCCCAATAGTTGTTGTTGAATCAGAGCACATCTTTTAGCAAACATCCAGTCTTGATTAAAAGAATTCCAGTGATGGGGAATCACTTTCTATGAAAGAAAACATAGAATCAAAAGAAGTAAAAATCTTAAATGAACCAAACTGTACCACAAAATCTCTATGGATAGTAATTCCATGCTCAAATAATAAGAATATAGCAGCAGGGATATATTACCGGCAACCTGACAAGGATGGTGACAGTGACTGTGAAATGCTCAGGGAGATTAGAGAGGCTATTAAAATAAAAGACTCAATAATAACGGGAGATTTCAACTATCCCCATACTGACTGGGTACATGTCACCTCAGGATAGGATGTAGAGATAAAGTTTCTTGACACCTTAAATGACTGCTTCTTGGAGAAGCTAGTTCTGGAACCCACAAGAGGAGAGGCAATTCTTGATCTTAAGTGGAGCACAGGATCAGGTCCAAGAGGTGAATATAGCTGAACCGCTTGATAATAGTGACTATAATATAATTAAATTTAAAGTTCCTGTTGCAGGGAAAACACCACAGTGGCCCAACACTGTAGCATTTAATTTCAGAAAGGGGAACTATACAAAAATGAGAAGGTTAAACAGAAAATAAAAAAGTACAGCACCAAAAGTAAAATCTCTGGAAGATGCATGGAAACTTTTTAAAGACATATAATAGAGGCTCAACTTAAATGTATACCGCAAATTAAAAAACATAGTAAGGGAACTAAAAAAGAGCCACCATGGCTAAACAACAACGTAAAAGAAGAGGTGAGAGGTAAAAAGGCATCCATTAAAAAGTGGAAGTTAAATCTTAGTGAGGAAAATAGAAAGGAGCATACATTCTCACAAGTGAAGTGTAAAAATATAATTAGGAAGGCCAAAAAAGAATTTGAGAAACAGCTAGCCAAAGACTCAAAAAGTAATAGCAAAAAAATTTTAAGTACATCAGAACCAGGAACCCTGCTGAACAACCAGTGGGGCCACTGAATGATTGAGATGCTAAAGCTTCAGAAAAAGGCAACAAAAATGATTAGGGGTATGGAATGTCTTCCGTATGAGGCGAGATGAATAAGACTAGGACTTTTCAGCTTGGAAAAGAGACAACTAAGGGGGGATATGATATCTATAAAATCATGACTGGTGTAGAGAAAGTAAATAAGAAAGTGTTATTTACTCCTCATAACACACGAACTAGGGGTCACCAAATGAAATTATTAGGCAGTGAGTTGAAAACAAACAAAAGGAAATATTTCTTCATACAACGCACAGTCAACCTGTGGAAGTCTTTGCCAGAGGATGTTGTGAAGGTCAAGACTATAATTGGGTTAAAAAAAGAAGTACATAAATCATGGAGGATAAGTCCATCAATGGCTATTAGCCAGGATGTGCAGGGATGGTGTCCCTAGCCTCTGTTTTCCAGAAGCTGGGAATAGGTGACATGGGATGGATCACTTGATGATTAGCTGTTCTGCTCATTCCCTCTGGGGCACCTGGCATTGGTCACTGTTAGAAGACAGGATACTGGGCTAGATGGGCCTTTGGTCTGACCCAGCATGGCCATTCTTACGGTATTATCTAGGGTCAAGTTTCACAACTGTTTTTCCACACACTTGTTCCTAATATAGGGTTTGAGTTCCAAGGCACAACTGAACGGTGTAAAGAGACACACAGATCATCTACTGCATAAACTGACCTTTCAGTAAAGCTTATATACAGCTTAAAGTGGAGCAAAAGGATATGTGGACACACTTATTTCAGCTGACGGCAGGCTTGTATCATTTTAACATAAATCAATTAGGAAGAGACCTAAGATGAAACCAAATAAGCCAGACAAACTGAAATAAGCAGGTCCACATAGGAATTTGCATCGGTTTAATTAAATCGATGCAAGTCTATATGTAGGCAAGGGTCACTTAACAAAATTAGCCACTTTGCCAAGCGAGAAGCAAAGAAGAGTGATAGCCAGACAAAAAGATCGTACATCAGAGACTGAAAGAATTGAGACGGAATAAACAAGAGCTGGATACAAGGCACATCTGCTCCTCCTCCTCCTCTATGGAGTCCTACCACTTTGTCTGCCCCAAATGATACTTTCCTGCTCTCTCCTCCAGAAGCGTGCTGGGCTGGAGCTTCTGTCATGCTGGCTGCCTCCCTGCTTATAGACACCAGGATAAGAAACAGTTAAGTTCTGCTGCAAAGTAAAAAGAGAAGCAGCAGCCTTGGGCAGCCATGGGAGTAACAGCTTCTAGAGACCAGAGGCCAAAAAAATCTCAACTACTCAGATTAGAGAGAGAGCCTCAGGACACAGGGTTAAGGCTCAGGGCAAAATTATACTGTAGATAAGTATGGGTATGTCTTTACCAGCCCTTTGTAGAGTGCAGTAATGATAGCCACATATTTGCATGAGGTAATAAAGCGAAACAGTAATTTTGCTTGCACAAAAAGGTAAATACCAATCAGCTGGCCAAGTATGCTAACCAGTTAATGTTGGATGGGTGCTGTGGAGATACAAAGCACAATACTAAATATTATGTTCTTATCTAGACACCATTAGGCTCATTTTTAGATTGCAAGATCCTCAGGGCACACAGCACCTACCACAACAGGGCACTAATCCCAAGAGGATTTGTGGAGGAGGGAGAAACCAAAAACATAAGCCAAAGGCCGCTGCTGGCACAATGTAGAGGAGCACAGGGAGGATCAGATTGCTGGGGAACCAGAAGAAAGTCACAATAGGGCAGACAGCACGAAAGGAATCGCTGAAGACTTTGGCAGAAGGTCTTTGTCCATCCCCCTCAACTATGTGGGCAAACTCACTCCATTGCATGTGTGTGTTTTTAACACATGCATTTCAACACAAAGGCTGTTTATTTCTCTATAGGACTAGGTAAAAAGAAAGGCTGTCAGAATAGAGCTTTTAGCAGGGCCGGTGTAAGGAAGTTTTGCACCCTAGGCAAAACTTCCACCTTGCACCCCCCACAGCTAACCTTGCCCCCCCACAGCAGCTAACTCAGCCCCCCACCCGGGGAGTGCCTCTTGCAGCAGCTCCCCCCCACCGCGACAGCTAACCCCTCTTTCCCCCGTACCCCCATGGCAACTAACCCTGCCTGGGGAGACTTCCCCCCATCCCCTCCCCTGCAGCTAACCCTGCCTGGAGAGCCTGCCCCCCTTCCCCGGCCAGTTAACCCTGCCTGGAGAGACTTCCCCCCTTCCCCGGCCAGCTAACCCTGCCTGGGGAGACTTCCCCCCTTCCCCGGCCAGCTAACCCTGCCTGGGGAGACTTCCCCCCTTCCCCGGCCAGCTAACCCTGCCTGGGGAGACCGCCTGCGGAAACTAAGCCTGCCTGAGTAGCCCGCCCCAGCTCACCTCGGCTCCGCCTCCTCCACTGAGCACGTCGGCGCTGCTCTAATTCTCCTCCCCGCCCAGGCCTGCGGTGCTGATTGGAGGAGACTTAGAGCTGGGCTGTGTGCTCAGCAGAGGAGGCAGAGCGGAGGTGAGCTGGGGCAGGGAGCTGTTCCCCTGTGCGCCCCGCCCCGTTACTGCAGGCAACCCTCTCCATGCGCCCCCCACCCAGCTCACCTCCACCTCCTCGCCTGAGGTGGCCTTTAGGCGCCCCCAACCACTAGGCGCCCTAGGCAGCCGCCTAGTTTGCCTAAATGGTTGCACCGGCCCTGGCTTTTAGGAATCATTTACCAACCCATTTGCCACACAGGAGTGTATTTAACTGCACCAGCAATACAGCCTCAGAAAATAAAATCTCTTTGATAGTGTGATGGGGTGAGCTCCCCACACTGGCCCTGGAAGAGCTGAATCATCTAATTAGATTGCATATGTGGGAGCTTTAGGATGGAGGCAGCTAATCAGAGAGAGGTGGCTCCTCTGTGCAGGAACAGGCAGGGCCTACATAAGCCAGGAGGCTGGCAACAGAAGGGGTGGCTGGGAAAGGCTGCAGTCCCTCCGTGGGAAGAGGAAGGAGTGTTTGGGGAGGGTGCGAAGAGACTGGCAAACCCAAAGAAGTGGGAAGGGCCAGGAGGTATGGAAGTGGCTCAGGGAAAGGCAGCAAGGTGCAGGAAACAGACCTTGGCTGCTGTATAGAGGGTTCCCTGAGCCGGAACCTGGAGTACAGGGTGGGCCCAGGTTCCCCTGCCACCCACTGTGTGAGTGGTACTGAGAGGCAGTGAAGCAGAAGACTGTCTGAGACTGCTGGTGAGCAGGAACATTGATGCAGCCCCTCCACCCCAGAAGGGGAAACCACAACAATGACCTGGCAAAAGGGCTGGATAGTTGTGGCTCCTGAGAGCAAGAGAGGGGCTGCAGAGAAGAAACTGATGGGATATAACTGCTAGAAGGAACATCAGCCTGACTGAGCTAAACCCCAGAACAGCCTGTAGGTGGTACTGCCCAGCAGTGAGTAGAGCTATCCCGCCACAGACAGGATGACCTTTATGTAGATCTAATGTCACTGTGAGACGTGATCACAGTGGCACATGATACATTCATGTACAGGCCAAATGGGGAGTTCAACAAAACAAGTTGTGAGCAGTGAAATCACAGATTTTGGTGAGGGTTGAAAAAAAGTCTTCTAAAATGTCTTAAAACTTCTATCGTTTAGCTGATCTGAGCAATATGAATCAAATATTTGTCCAGTCTCCCTGGACTTTTCTGCAATCATTGAGCCTTCTGTGTCAGATTTTCCTGCAATGAGAAATGAACAGCCACTGCTATTCTGATGTCAAGAGACTGCCACAAATCTTAGAAACCTTCCTATTTATGCTGGGTAAATCGATGGGCAGTTCACTCCACAAATGGCGAAGGAAATACTGTGTGCTCAAAAGATGTAGCAGCTGAAAAAAGCAACTTAATCTTTTAAAAACAGATCCAAATTGGCCATCCGAATGAATACCCAGTGCTACCATGTGTGGAAATCAGAGTTAGAGATTCCAGCTTAGTCACTGGCTCCTGGGTTAGGAGCATTATCAAGTCAGTTTGTTCAACCCCTGGTGGAGAAAAAGCTTCATACTACTCTACAGGGGTTCTTCTGACTGGCTCAGAAGCAGCACTGATCAGACTCCTAAGAGACACCTCTACCCCGATATAACGCGACCCAATATAACACAGGTTTGCATACAACGTGCTAAAGCAGCGGATCAGCACATCAGCTCCCAGCCGTGGCGCTCCGCTTCTCACCACCAGCGAGTGAGGGGAGCCTGGCGAAAGGACGCCTCCTGTACTCACCTGCGGCGGGAAGCGGAGCACCGCAGCTGGGAGCTGGTGGAGTGGAGCGGGCTGGGGCCGGGCTGCTCCACTCCCACTGCTGCCGGTGAGTGCGGGATCTTTCCCCAACCCCCACCCAGGCGACATATCTGGGGCCGGGGCAAGGAAAGTGGAGCGGGCTGGGGCCGCAGTGCTCCACTTCCCACCGCAGGTGTGTACCGGGGGGCGTCCTTTCCCCAACCTCCTCGCACTCACTGGCAGCAGTGGAAGCGGAGCAGCCCAGCTCCAGCCCACTCCACTCTGCCAGCTCCCAACCATGTCGCTCAGCTTCCTGCTGCAGGTGAGTACGGGAGGGCATCCTTTCCCCAACCTCCCTGATCTCACCAGCAGTGGGAAGTGGAGCACCGCGGATGGGAGCTGGTGGAGTGGAGAGGGCTGGAGCCAGGCTGCTCCACTTCCCGCCGCTGCCGGTAAGTGACTGTCAGGGGGCAGAGTGTGTGGATAGGGGTTGAGGCAGTCAAGGGACAGGGAGGAGGGGGGTTGGGTAGGGTGTGGGGTCCTGGGGGTGACTACAGATGGAGGTCTCTGGAGGGGGCGGTCAGGGGACAAGGATCGGGGGGCCAAAGAAAGTTTGATATAACGTGGTCTCACCTATAGCGCGGTAAGATTTTTTTGGCTCTGGAGAATTGCGTTATGTTGGGGTAGAGGTATATGTAGATCCAACTCCTTTTAGCTAGAATGGCTCTTGGACTTCATACAGAGGATAGAGTAGAAAAGACTGAAGGAAATAGGGTAAGGAATTTGCATTTAGTAGTTCATCTCCTGCATCCTGGAGTGAAAAAGTATGCACCTGTATAAAAACTGACAGAGGTATGCTAAAAGAAAGGTATGGCTCACTAGGGAAAGAAACTGTTGTTTTTTTTCCTCTCTATGCTTGTGCAGCACCTTACAACAGTCCACTACTTCTGTCTGGAGGCTCCAGGTGCTGCTATAACACAAATTAATAATAACCACAACAACAGACAGCTTAGTTACCCACTGAACTCCAGCACCATTCTTAACTCCGGGGGACCTTTTCTGTCAAGGGAATAAGGAGGAGAAGATTCTATAGTACTCTTGCTTCCTACCTGCCCCTCCTCCCCCATCCCATATGAAAAATGTTTCTCATTAAAGGGTAACTACAGAGCTGGATGGCTGGGGAAGAGGGGAATTTGCTTGCTTGCTTTTGAGGTAAAACTATTTGTTTTACAGATTCTCCAGTCTTCTCAATCCAGCATTTTAAAAATTCATTTCAAAAGCAAGAGCAAAGCACATCATTAAGCCTCTTATTTCTCAATTTGTCCCCTTCGTCATTTGTCACTGTCCCTAACATAAAACTGCCATGGGCTTTCATTGGAACAAATGCAAAAAAATCTTTGTAAGTCTACTGGCAAAGCACACTGAAGAGTAATGCCAACACCATGCTTCTTCCTACACTACCATAAGGTAACTCTCTCCTTTCTCTTTTTCAATCATGGAAAATGTGCATATAATGGGTCCTGACTTCATCTTGGGCTTAACTGTGCCACCCTTTGGCATATATTTAAATAATTATGGGCTATATTTTCCTTATGCACTTACTTACTGGCAGAGTTGAATGACTAAATTTTTTATTGCTACCAATGGAAACATGCTTAAGGTTTGGAATCACATGTGTTTTTTTTACCAAACCAGATATACTGCCTAAATTACGGTTGTTTTAAGGAATCATGAACTCTGGTCAGCCATTTAGCTCTGTGGGAGAGGATCAGATATATTCAGAAAATATCTCTGTCTACTGTGCATGACATATTTGGCAAGTCCTTTTGTTTGAAGGATGTTCCATTGGAAACTGTTTTTTCCATGTATTCCAGGAAGCGTGATGTCTGATATTCGTTTGAACTGGGAGGGCCATGTGCAAAAATAAAACTTAACATAAAATTAAATGTGTGATCAGGGCTAGCTTAGTTGATTCCAATAATAATTATAAAAATATACATATTTTTTGTAAACACAAGATAAATATCCATGTTGATATCCACGTGGATAGACAGCAAATACAGTATTTATTTCTCTCACACTTCTGCAACACACATTATAAAACTGGTAGCTTCTTTTTAAGGAACAAAGTGGTAAAATTTCCAATCGACAAAATTCTGTTATTTAACAAAAACCAGCAGCGTTTTTGCCAGAGTTTGAATAGTTTCCCCACTGACTGACCATTACAATGTTTGGTTCCCATTAGTATAAACGTAGCTAATTTGGAGACTTGCGTAATAAAAAATGGGCCAAGTGAAACAGAATGCAGAGAAAAAAACTGCTACTGAAATTCTGCACATTCTAGGCACAAAATTCTGTAGATTTCTACAGGTCTTGAAAGCAAATCCCTACAGACTTCTTTTGGCTATTACAAGCCTAATTCTGTTCCCACTGGAGTCCAGTGGAGTTTTGTCAGCAGTTAGGATTTCCCAATGTTAACCACAAATGCAAAACTTCTAACTGGAAGAACTATTTATATAGGATTGATGGCATTCCAGGAACGATTATGACCAAAGACTTTCTCAGAAGGGAGAGGAGGGGAAGTCCACCAGTGGGATGCTACAAGAATCCGCATGAGATTCGGTTTCATTTAACAACATTAGTAGTGAATGGAAAGCGGAGGTAAGCGGCCCAATAATGACTCTTTGAACATGGATCCAATATATCTGTAAACACCCAAACTGGAGAAATATTAATGAGACCTAGAGAAGTTATCAGTAAGGCCACAAAGTAAAAGGATGTTTCTTATTGCTGTTTATGACCTTGTCTACACTTATGAGGCATGCAGGATACACGTAGCTACACGCCACAAAGAAACACTGACTGTGTCCACACACACTGCAGTCTGTGACTACATGCAGACATGACACTGCTAAAAATAGAAGTGTAGACATAGAAGGCATTGCTTGGATGCCAAATAGCCAAATAGGGTATAAACCCTAATGTTCAGGCATGTAGGGTACTGCTCTACTTTACTCGCCTAAGCCATGCCCCACCATATACACTGCTATTTATACCCATGCTGGCTAGATATGCAGTGTCTATATTGCACACGATGCCATATGTTTAGACCTATCCTCTGTCTTAATTTGATTGTGTTGTAACCATTTGATAAAGTGACTAGAGCCTGGAGTAAGCATTAATTTTATGTCTATATGTTGAAATTGAAATAAACATAATCAAAAACACACCAGATATTTAATGGGAGAGACACACTTGGAATGCATTAGCATGAAAAGTATTTCACAGTGTGGCCATTCCCGGGTGTTCAAAAATCATGAGTCAAACCCTCCCCGCCAAACCATGAGATTGGCTTAAAAGTTATAAGAGTTTATTAAAATAAAAAGAACCAAAAATGTATCAGTTTCTGAGCTTCTAATAATCACATTTTCAAGCTTTTCTTTGGAACAATGAGGGTTAGAAGCTAACTTTTTTAAATGAAAGCTAAGATTCCCATGTCCTCACTAGACTCTGGAAGCAGGAGGTTTAAGAAAAACACCAATTATTACTCCTGAGGGAATTCTGCATCACTCTGCATGCGCAGAATTTATGTCCCCCACAGATTTCTTTGCTTCCCCATAGAAAAATGACTTTCTGATGGGGAACCAAAGGGAAGTCACAAGAGCAGTCATCAGAGTCCCCCAGCAGTATGTTTCGGGTGCCCAGGGCAGCTGGCAGAGAAGTAAATCACTGTGGGGCAGAGGGCAGGACTGGGGAAGACCCAGCTGGTGGCTCCAACCCTGCGCTGGGCTCAGCTGCTAGCCCCGGCTGGGCTGGGAAGGACAATACTTCCCAGATTTTTCCCCTGGCTGTAGAAAGGTCTACAAACTGCCCTCCTCTACCCTCAGCACTTCTTGCACCCATCGTTCCTCAGCTGCAGGGGGAGGAATCTCTGTAAAGGGAGCTGCTCCCCCATCTGCCCAACCCCCGTGCATCCAGACTCCCTCATACCCAGATCTTTCCACTGAGCTTCACCCCTCCCCACCAATAGAACCCACTCCTCCTGCACTTGGACTACCCTGACAAGCCACCCACACCTGGATCCCCACCCTACCAACTAGCTGCACCTGAATCCCCGCCCCATTGAGCCCCAGTCGCCCAGCATCTGGACCCCCCTACTGAGTCCCCCACACCAAGATCCCCCCTGCCGAGCTCTATCCCTCCCCACTGAGCCCCAACCACCTTCACCTGGACCCGCCTGCAGAGTCCTATTACCGTTGCACACAGAACCCCCCCAACAAGCCACTGTGCATCCAGATCCCCACTCCATACCCAGATCCCCCACTGAGCCGCCCGCACCCACATTGCCCCACACAGAACTCTCTCAACCCACACCTGGATCCCCCACACTAAGCCCCTCTACACCTGGATCCTGTCTTGCCAAACCTGCCTGCCCACACCTGGTGCACCTAGCAGGGAGGGGCAGGGCGCTAGGGTGTTTCTGGGGCAGACCCTGTCCTCACACTGTGTCAGGGTTCGGTGCTGCCTCATTGCTGAGTCTGTATCCCACGGATGGGTGTTCTCCCGTTTCTGTGCAGCCAGTGGCCTGTGCTCCCCAATGCCATGCTGCAGCCTCCACATTTATTTGACAAATAACATCTGCAGAATTTTAAAATATTGTGCACATAATTTTCAATTTTTGGCGCAAAATGCCCTCAGGAGTAAATAATTATCACAAGACACTGAATAAAATTAAAAGAGTTGACAACACTGACATCTAGGGGTGACAGAGCACAATACACTGGATACAAGTGAGGTATGATGAAGCAGCAAAAATACTAGTGAAGTTTTGGGCTGCAAATACAAAAGCACCATGTCACAAAGCAGGGAGGTAAGCATTTCTATAGAGCACTGCTGCAGCCACAGATAGAACACTGTACAGTTCAAGGCATTTGAATCCCAGAAAAATGTCGACAAATTGGAGACTTTCAGAGAAAAGCAAAACAATTATTACGGGGTCAGGGGGACTGATTTTTGAGGAAAGATAATATTAGGTTAGGGAGACTTTATAATTGTCTGCAAGTATTTGAAAGGCACAAGGATCAAGGAAGAAAATAAGTTGTTTAGGGAAGTAAAGGAGCATACAATTATGCATAACAAAATGAAGTCTGCTTGAGTCTTTAAAAAAGGACTGGACAAAGCTTTTGAGATATACTATAGGGAACACTCCTGCACTGCAAGGAGATGATCAAGATTATCTAATAAATCTTTTCCAATTCTAATTTCTAGGATTATAAAATCTGGAGAATTTAGATTTTAAATGCATCGGTTAAGAAATCATTTTGGCAAAATATACTGATTTAGAAGACTGTCTTTAAACGTGGATAACTATATAGGACATATCTCCCTTGACAACAGTGCAGTGTGTACTGTCATTTTTAATATGAACTTGAATGTGGTGGGTTATCTCTGCTTCTCTGCACCATCAGTTCCAAAAGTTTGTGGTGACCAGGATCTGGTCATGTGCCTACAAAGCACTGCAGCCCTAGAATACTAGAATAGTATGCTTTATCAGCTGTGCTTATAAGACTAATTCTACATATACGCAATCACGCAATGCCATGGAGAGAAGCAAATGACTTTTCCACTCAGCTGCAAAGTACAACTTCTGAATCCAGCCCGAATTAGTATTTTCATCTCAAACTTTTGTTATTGTTGGACCTATACGGAACAAAAGATATTTAGCCTGTTGGTTCTACACCAGCAAGGTTTCCATAAAATGGGCCAAAACCACCAGTCGGGCTTTCGTGTTGTTGCCTAGGGAGGCAAACCTAAGGAGGAATGACACTATGTTTAGAGTTCATGGGGCTCTGAACTCTCTTTAGTTCTCTAAATAGGAGAAAGACAGCAAGACTTCAGCCTGTCTGACTACATTTAACATTTTTCAAACTTGTTCAACTCTTTGCACTACTCCAACAGCATTACATCTGTTTGGATCGTAAACAACCATGTAACAACTGGAGACAAAAATAGCTGGGAAAAAATAAAAGCTCCTTGTACAGTCAGAATAAAAAGGAAAAGATCAGGCCTCACTGAATCTTCAAAGGGGTAAATATCTGGGAAACTCCAATTTGTGAGTTCTTAAACTACAGTTGTTGCAGTTACAAGCTATCCATTATTTTCGGATATGGAGATAAGAGAGTACGTGCCAGCCCATCCAAAAATGCAATCGTTTGCATACCTACTAGCGACCTTTCACCCAGAGATTTCAAAGCACTTTTCCCTCAGACTCCACACCACACTCCTGCAAAGTAGGCAAGCATTATTGTATTTATTTCACGGATGAAGAAACTGAGGTACAGAACAGTTCAGTGACTTGCCCAAGGTCACACACTGAGGCGTTAGCAGAGCCAGGAATAAAATGAAGACCACCTGAGACATACCCAGGGTCCTGTGCTAACCACTAACGGCTTATCTGCCATCTATTATCACAACCATAAATGTTTGTAGTATGTCTAATTAATGGCTCTTTTGGTTGAATAAGGGAGATGATATTAATATTACAGAGGAAGAGGATCATTGACCTGATGAAGCCACCTGTACGACCAGTGAGTCGTTCTGTATATGTCTTTATTGTTGAAGGATTTCACTGAAGACAATGGATGATCTACAACAATGTATTTTTATAAGTAGCCCAAAATAAAATGGGATGTAGAGTTCCCGCTCTACAAAACTGATCACATACACACCCACCCACCATGATAGTTTTACACACATCCTCTCTACTGGCTCAGAAACTAATTCTCTAAACTGTTTAGGCTTCCTGTTATCAATGTCCCAGGTTTATGTGCAGGTGCCTTAATCCATGTAGGTGCTTTAGTCTTGCTATCAACCAGTCACAAGAATCACAGGGAGAAAAATGGTAAGGTTCCCATTAGTTTAAAACAATAGAGTGTCTCTTGTAGTTATTAGAAGAAAAGCTGGCAAATCCAGCAACCACAGGAGTCAGCAGCTGGGTCTGTTTTACCCTGACTCCTTCACTGAAGACCCTATTCAACATTCCTTACACAGGAAAATCTGCCATGGAAGTTAGTGGGCGTTTTGCTGCGCAAGGAGTGCTGAAAAGGAAATTCCACAAGATTTTTTTGGGGAGACCTCTTCTTAGGTTTCTGCGGGCAGCTCAGGAAGTGGCAAAAGAAATACAAACAATCAGTTCAGTCATCAAAAGTGTTTTTATGTCTTAAAAACAGTTGGTCCACTGACACTGATTAACTGTATATTTCACACTAGGCACTTCTTTTGACATACTGTAATTAACAACAGGTGTTGGGCTTCACTCAAATTGGCTTTCCTACCACTCATTATAATATGAAGCAATTTATAATGTTTCTGCAAATCACATGGATCGATTTTCTTTAATTTCAACCGGCAGCTGCTGCAGCAGACTAATAAATAACCACAGCAGAATCCCCATTGAGCTCCCAGAAAAGGCTGTAAATATATTTAACAACCTACAGCATAAACACATCTCCAGCTTTCAACCAGGATTGAATACCTTTCAGAAAGTGTGTTAGTTATGAGTGTATCTGAAGAGAAGAAAGGCTTTAAAGGACATGTTTGAAAGGCCTTGGTTTTTTGTTTTTTTTCAGAATAAAATATACATGCTCTCCTGCTCATTATATCTCTCAGACTGATCTCGTTATCTACAAATACCAGCATCCAACCATCCAATCTTTCTTTAAAAAAATGTAATAATCAGTGTGATTTATTTAACACTTGTTTATTTTAAAACGCAAACCCTGCTCAACTTTAGGGAAGATAAGACAAGTAATGAAACATTCAGTCATAAAAACCTTTAATTGTTTCTGGTTTAATCCATACTTCTTCTGTAGTACCTTCTATGCTATCAGTACGATGTTAGTTTCAGCACTGCAGACTCAGAAGGCAACCATACCTATACATTCCATCAAACTTACTAAAGAAACACCACAGTAAAAAATGAGGTCATTTTAAAAACAAACATTTGCATGAGCACGAAAAAGAACAGCTCGTGTTGCTACCATGATTATTATTATAAGATCTTTCCAACCATAAAATGAGACACATCTACTTAATTAATCAAAAACTTTTGCTGAACTTGGATTAAAAGTTACATTTTTAGGACTTCAGGGCACTCAAACTTTGTTCCAATTTGTCAGGAACCAAAAAGTCAACAGAACATGTATAAAATTAAGTAGATGACAGTCACCCTCATCTTTAGTAAAGAGGTGAGGGCCTATCCAGGTTCCAGCAGTCAGTACTCTTGAAGCAGAACCCCTGTGGCTTTTTCAAGGATGAAGCATTGCATGCTGGGAAGATAGCTACTACAGGCTGCATTGCCTCATTACAGATGAGGCTGCACTTGACTATGCGATTATTAGGCCACACATTGGCTTTTCCTGATGTCCATCATCATTTTTTTTTTTTTTAAAGATGATCAATGTCATACAAGCCAATTGGATTCAATGGTTCCCTGATACTTACATTAAAATAATTCAGAGCAGGGAAGTACCAGCTCAAGTTCCTAATGATTATAGTGTAGCAGTAGCAAGGGAAAATCACTGCCCAAACACTTCATTAATGCAGAGCTAAGGTTGACCAGCAGCGTCTCTTGCTCTTCCAGAATGTCAAGTGCACCTTTGAAAACCAGGAAATGCAATGCCTTAGCTGGTACCTATCACCCCACCCACCCGGGTGATTTAAAAGGGTCTGGGGGGCCCCAAGCCATCTCCACTGGTAGTGCAATGGAGCTAAGGTGACTTCCTGCCCGCCCTCACTCGGCACCGCATTCGGAAAATGTGCCATTTGACGTGGTGTGTACTCTCAAAATCAGAATGAAGTTACCAGGGAGCAAATAACTTTTTAAAGTTAAGGAAGCAGAGTTTTCTAGTGCAGAGGTTCTCCAACTATGGGGCGCGCCTCCATGGGGAGGTATAAGCATGCCCCAGGGGAGGCATTAGTAGCCTGTCTTTTGCTCAGGAGTGCTGTTAGAGCAGATCCAAAGCTATGCTCAGCCTGGGGGTGGGACAGAGGGAGTCAGACCTTCACCTGGAGAAGCAACTCTGGGATGGGGCAGGCCAGGGGTGTGTGGACACCTCAGGGAGCAGCTTGCAGGAGCTCTCCCACTCCACCCAGTGCTCTGTTCCCCAGATTGCCCGGGCCGCAGCAGTGCAGGGATTCACCTCCTCCTCATTTTCCCATCAGCATCACAGAGCCTCCCATGCCACCGGTCTTCCCCTGTGCTTCACTCTCCAGCTCAGCCAGGGGCAATGCCATCACCTCCTCTGCTCTCTTCCAACTCCCCTTCTCTCCCCTTCTCCCTCCAACACTGAGATCCCTCACATAGCTCTCCTACTTCCTGCTCCCCCGTTACTTTTTGCATCGCCCTCTCCAAACATATTCAACAGCAACACCGGCTCCTGTCCTGCAAGGGTTAAACTGACCTTCCCCACAGGGCCACTGGGATGAAGCCAGTGGGACTCACTGCCCTGTACAGGGCAAGGTCACATAGCAAAGCAGGGCCCATGGAAAGACAGACACAAAGCATCAAAGAGCCGCAGACGCCATCTTTGTTAAGGGCATAACAATCCTTTTGGGCATCAGCCGTGATGCAAGTTTACAAATGCAATAACTTTACTTACTTACTGGTGGCACAGTGCGCAAGGGTCCATTCATCCACCTATCCCCAGCAGTGGAGTGTCCACCTAGAACAGCAGCGCCAGGCACACTGGCAGACAGACCTGCCCTGCTTTGCCATGCAGTGAGAGCATCTGTCGTGGACACAAGCCAGACAAAGATGACAGGGCCCTACTTGTTTAGGGACCAACCCTTGCCACCATCACAACAGGCCCCAGTGGCAGCCACCTTGCCTGCCAGCTGCACTGCCATCTTTGGTGCATCAGGCAGCGTAATGATTGGGCCACAACAGTACCCAGAGAGAGACAGGCAGGCTAACAGTGAGAGTGCACCTGCGGTGTGCTCCAGTGCATAGGGTCTTTGGGCTACAGGCATTCCTGCACTGGGTGCTCTGACTGTAAATCAAGCACGCCTACAATACAGGCTGTTCTCAGTCAATGGACCCAGCTACTCACACTAATGTACTCACATCCTGCTTCGTTATAGGCTGGCACCATTCCTTTTACCCCTAAACATCACTTCTGCAGTTGATCTCACCAATTTTATTTTAATTGCTGCAAACTGTACTCTTTTTTTTAACAGAACTGGGAGATAACATGAAAGATGCTTTATGAATGAAAATTAGTATTTTTGACACTTACACTCTCATAACAACATTGATCACAGCCTTTCAACTTTATTACTTATATTCTTGCTGAGTACAGGGTTTTCACTTCTTTGTGTTGCCTTAGTAAACTATGGGGAAGTGCAATGATTTTTTGTTTTTTTCTATTGTCACAGATCCAGAGCAACTGCACCTGTATTCCCCCCTCATGGTCCCTCGATGGCACTAACTCTAGGCTTCTGGCTGTTCAGCTGTCATCTCTTTCCCTCCTGACTACAGGATCTTTAAAGGCTGCATCAGTTTCTTGCCTGTGATATTCTCAGCAAGCCAGACTGCTTAAAAGGCCAGTGTCTACACTTTGCTTTCTCAAGGGCTATGCCTAATGTACTGCTCACAGTTATAAGTTACCATGCAGCTCTTTCTAAACAAGCACCTTTATTGTTTAGGGGAAAGCATTACAGAGAAAATGAATTAAAAACAATGGAAGACCCTACACTCATGCTAAAAAGCTTACCAAAAGTCATCCCTCAGGCTCTGGTAGGTGTCAGTACTTCAAAATCCACAACTGGATTTCCACTATGGTTAGAAGTGCATAACTGGCTCAGATTCAGAACCAGAATAGTTCAGTCTTTCCTGTATATAGTTTGGGCCTTTAATATGGGCCTCATGTAACAGGTAATCAGCAGACAGTGGCCCGCTCCTCAGAGCGCAATTTCAAAAGCATAGGTTTTTTTACATAATCCTAGGTGGGGAATTTGCATTTACCTCTCCCTAGCTATTCCCAGGAAAGCAACTTAACACTTTTGTTCCAAAAGTCTATTCTTGTCTGGCACATTGTTCAATATAGTCCTTTGAACCCCCAGGTCTCACATCTCTCTCATCTCCCCACTCAAGAGGTTACATATAATCCCATCCCACAATAATACATTACCCATTTATTTAATACAATGGACCCCAAAGACACAAACTTAATTCAATAAGGTCTCCTCAGGATACGGTAGGAAATTGCCATATCTGTCACAACTATGATAAAGTTTGAGTATCCTGCTCTAGTGAATAGAGCACTCAACTGGGATGAAGGAGGTTTTTAATCCTGGCTCTGCCACTAAGCTGCTGTGTGACTGCAGGCAAGTCACTTCACCTGCCTCTGCCTCTATCTTGTCTATTTAGAGTGTAAACATTTGGGGTCAGGAACTCTCTCACACTGTGTGTCCATACACAGGTAATAGAAGGGGCCCTGATCTCAGTAGGGACCTCTAGGTGATACTATAAGATCAATAAGAATACATCATACTAATATTCAGACTTTCATTCAACTTGAGACATTAATGGATCATGATTTTTAGCAAAAGGTTGATATGATGTCTTGCAGTATCCTTCAGCCTAAGCAGGACATCACCTTATTTCTATTACTTTTGTCCACCCTCCGTCTCCTCTTTTGTCCGTCTTCCCTTTCTTCATTCTATCTTTTCTGTTATAACAAAGTAAACTACTTTAGGCAGGGATCGCATATGTTTGTGGAGTTTTTTAAGTATGTTGCAAATTATAGGCATTAAATAATTGCTAGCAATAATATAGGTCACCAGAATAATTTTTAGAATGCACTCATTATAGTACTCTACAAATGTAACGTATTTGCTCTGCAAATTACGAGCATAGAACAGTGAATCTTGAAGTATGGTGTAACTGGGGGAAGAGATCTAGTAAGGAGAGACATTGAGTTTATGTTCTTCTCAAGTAAAAACACACCCTTTTGTTCACAACACCACAATCTTCCTCTTCTTCTAACCTTAGTCCGACCTATACAGAATCAGCTCTTTCTCCTCCACTCCAGTCTGCCTTGAAGCACTTCCTAGGAAACTCCACAGCTAAAATCCTTTTGTGTAACATCCTTCCACCTAGTTTTGGATCTTCCAACCCTTCTGTCACCCTCTACTTCCAAGTTTAACATTCTGTTTTTCTATATATTCTTCCAATCTTCATGTCCCCAAACTATCTAAGCCTGGATTCCCTCAGCTTTTAGATAATTGGTACCACCTTCACACTTCCATTAACTCGTTCATTCTGAACACAGTCCATCCTTGTAACTCCAACTATCCATTTTAACATTTTTATTTTTACTGTATTCAAGATCTGCTCCTGTCTCAGCCTCAGCACCCAGCATTTGGAACCACACTAAAGTGCAGGCCTAAAGGTAGATCTTACCTTTTAATTTGATAGGCCTTCTCCTTTTGCAGATCACTCTGCTTACTTTTCTCCATTTAGTCCATGCCTTTCCTGTTCTCCTTACAAGTTTGTCGTTGAGCTCACCATTATCCTGTACTATCAAACCTTGGTACCTGAACTTCTGTACCTCTGTAGCAGCTCTCCCGTCCCCACCGATTTACAGTCTCATAATCTTCCTACAAGGTAGTATCATGAAATTTGCCAATCGTATATTCCATTTTTTTCTGCTGATTTTCATGTCATTTATTTCAAGTACACACCTCCATCTCTCATCTTCTTCCTCTCTGCTCGCCCCCACAAGCACTGCGCCATCTGCAAAAAGCATGCACCAAGGTGCATTTCTCTGGTGTTTTCTGTAAGTGAATTGAGCACCAAAGTGAATAAAAGAGGCTTAGTATTTGATGTACTCCAACTCTTACTAGAAACTGTAACAGCACCCCCTATATGTCCTGAATCAGTTTGATACATTTTTAGGTACCTGTTTCATTCTCATATACCACCAGATGACTTCTCTCAGAATGTGACCCTAAGCCTTTGAATCGATTAATACTATCTGCATGTGAGTAGAGGCACCTCGGTGGTTTTGTGTGTTGCTTCGCTTACCAAGAGGGTGTCCCAACCAGGGGTTTTCCTGGAGAGGAAGGGGAAGCCTGTTCCACAGTTCACACTATGTTTCACAGGGGAACAATCAAAATAGTAAATGCATCTTTTTAATTTAGCAACATAGAAATATTGGTTTATTTTAAGATGACTTTCACCTGCTGAACACTGTTTTCAGTGCAAATAAACTGAAATGTAACCATCTTCAGCCTCAGAAAAATTAATGCACTCCTTTGCTTTTGTCAACAGATCTTCAGACAAATGCAACATAACTTGGTGTGGGGGGCTTTTTATTTGTACTTCAATTAAATATCTGACTCTTAAGCTGTAAGCAAGTTCCTTAGCATTTTCTTGAACAAGGGATATTGGGAAAGCAGCAAAAATGAGCCTGCAACAAGGTTCTTTTATTTAAATACCATACAAATATGAAGTTTGGACAAGAGGTATAAGTAAATATCCATTGTGACATCACCCCAGCTACATATTTGTTAATAAAGCTGAACACCAGAGTCTGGGAAAAGTGCAGCTATTTCTCAGTAAACTCTTGTCTGTCTGGTACATTTTAAGGGACAGGATGTCTGGGTCACATAGGAAGGCAAGTTGGAATCTCTGTGAACCCTGTAATATCAGGGCTGTGTTGCAAGCTGTGTTAACTGTTTAAATGGAAGAATTTTTTTTGTAAAGAGTGAGATTTTAAATGTCTAACTGAAACATTTAAAGCATAGCTAAGTCCTGCTATGTAAGGAGAGTCAGTCAGTTTTGCCAACTCCTGAAATTCTATTGCAAGTCTCATAATATTTTATGTTTTACTTAAGTGGTAGCTCCTGATCACAAGTGATTGACCTGAAAATCTCAGCTTTCATTTGCAAAAAAGATGTATATTTCTACTACGTTTCATGACCAGAGTGCACCCTAAAGGCTCAAAACCTAGAAGGCAATGAAGAGAATGCAGCATTTATTTTGGAAAAGTCTTGTGACTTTGGGGCTAATCTCATGATTTTGAGGGACTAACATTTGAGGTTGGCAATACTGGAGATTTTTAAAACTGTCTTAAAATTAATCCCAGCTAAATGAGTCTTCATTCCTCAATATAAATGAAAGAGCTGAAGGTAGGGTTAGTGTATTGCAGAAAACTATCATTACTGGCTTGCACTTGAGAGGCTCACAGCAAAGCAAATGCAAAATTTTCCTCATGCCTTCACAAATCAATCAACTAATGGCAGCACAACAAGGGCAAAACATGGCCTTGCAAGAGACTGATGGTAGGGTTCATAGAAAAATGATAAAGAGGACAAGTACAGTTGTGAGTTCTAGCTAGGTAGTGGGAATCAGCTGAGGTGCAGCAGCTTCAGGAGCAGGAGACACAGGAGCTGGTAGAAGTTACAGTGAGGTCTGTTATTGATGCTATGCTATGGAGGTTGCAGCATTGTGCTGTCATCAAACCCCCACATGCAGAGCAAAACTACAATGTACACATTGCAGGAGCACTCTAGCAGGGAAGAGGGGCTGGAGATTGGCCTCAGAAGCAGTAGCAGGGGAGGGCTATCATCAGTCACCAAGTAGGTTGAATGGCAATACACTTTTCTCCTTCAAGTAGGTCAGACAAAGTTAATACAGATATAATGCTATGATTAACTATCACTTCCGCTTTTGCTGCATTTATTCCCCTTACCCCCGTCAACCACACCAATGCACATCTCTGGTTTTCTGTTTCCAAGAGAGATGGAACGATCACATCAGGTATTTGAATTTAAAAGAAAAAGAAGAAAAAAAACACGCCCCGAGAGACAGAAGTTACACTGGCAGAAGTGCTCAATGAGAACAGTGTTATGTTGACAGGAAAGCTTCTCCCGCCGTCATGGCTACCACTGCTCAGAAGAGCTCTCTCTCCCGTTAGCATAGAGTAGCTCGATACCAGTCAGCTCTAAGCTCTTGGGGAACCAGGGTGCAGTATTTAGCCTGACTCATGAAAGACACCCCCACCAACCTCTGTTTAAACCAAAACTCATCAGAGGAAAAAACTTGCAGAGAGCAGTGAAGGGCATTGGGAGACACACCTAGACCTCTCCTGACAAGGGTGACAAGATTAAGACATCTCCATTAGCATATAGAATGAAGAACAGAAACAACTCCCCTAGTCTCATCTGCATGAAAGATGGGACGGGGAGACATCTGAATTTACATACAGAATGGAGAGCAGAGAACCGCACTGAACTCTGGGACCAGAAAAAGCAAGGAAGCACTGCATATGGGAATCTCTGCTCCAGATGCTAAGGAACTTACACCTGCACACACCCAGCTCAGCAGTTATCAGACCAATTCTAGTAATGAATCCTTGATTGATACCTTACTGAAACAGGTTAGTTGTATTGTGAGCTCCATGGAAGAAACCACCACCCATAGCCAAGAGTGATCAGCTCCTATTGTCTAGCCTAAAGAAAATCCTTAAGTCATCAGCTTACCTATAAACAAATCTAGTGTTTTCCCTTGAAGCACTGTATTTTCTCTACAAAAATCCCTACTCACCATCTAGTCAGGGTTCTGATGCTTAGATCCAAACTAGATGCTTAGATCCACTGGGACTCCATACTCACCTGACTGATTGTGCTGGGGACTCTGCCTGTCTCCTGTTCTCAGAACCGCCACCGTCACCTGGGAACCCCGACCAGTTCAAGCTTCAGGGAGCGATGAGACCCCCTTCTCTGTCTCTCTCTCTGTTTTCCTTTCTACCTTAGGTATTAACCTTTAATAATGGTTCAGTTTGACAGTGCTGATTGACCTGGTCTGCTCAGACTTGCTCTGTTAATGCATGTGTATATGTATGTGTGTGTGTTCATTTGGTTTTGGGGCTGGAAGAACCCAGCCCTAGGGAACCTAGGTCCTGCAGGATAGCTCCATTGGGAGGGGACTTGCAGAAGGAAGAAGTAGAGCTCCATATAAAAACACAAGTGACACAAGCAGTACATTGACAGAATTACAGAACACCCCCCCCTCCAGAAGAGTAACCCGAATAAATAAGCATACCCCAAAGTAATGGGCAAATCTGGTCACAAGCTACACGAGCGATCTTACAGTAGTGCATGCATCTGCATTGGGACAGCTGTGCCGCTGTATGCTCAGTACTGTAGATGTGTCCTGAGTCTCCCACTTGGAGTTTGGTTTGTTTGTTTTTTTAAAAGTCTGTTCTGAGTGTGCTCAGTCAGGAAACAGAACCAAACAGAGCAGCGTAACATCCACAGCACGGAGGAGCTGCAACTAGTAGTGGCAGTGTCCATGGCATAAAGGAAAGAAGGAGCAAGGCAGGGGAATTCCTTGGGTTCAGCCCCTGTGGCTAATCAACGGGGTATAATGGAAATAGCTACCCCTGCATGATTCTGTCACTTAGGCTGCTGAGCTCCATCAGATATGAATAGGAATAATCTTTTCCCAACCCCCTTCCATACCCACACACCCTCTCCATAAAGAAGCCACTCTACAAATACCGAATGCAAGGAGAAACCAGCTTAGTTTCTCTATAACTGAGGTGGCAGATGCGCAAAAAACAAAAACAAAAAAAACCAAAAAGAAAACTCCATACCATCTCTGGGGGCTCCCAACCAATACCTGTTGCATTTACCTTACTGAACTTGCTGCACAAAAGTCATTCAGCGTTACAAATCAAACCATGCAAAACATAGGGGGATATGTAGTCCTCTTTTTGTTTTTACTTTTGGTTAAAGATAACTTTACAATTTATTTTTCATCTCCACAGAAGTCTCTCCCCCAAATTTGTAAAACTATGCAGAACTTTCATTCATCTGGTTAAAAATACCTTCTAAATAAACTAAAACAAACCAAAAATGCATGGAGAATTTAAATAAAGGTTTAACTTAAAAAGTACCAAACTTTCCGAAATACAATTTGACTCAGTCAGTGAACATTCAAGCAATTAACAGATTCAAACTATGAGGTTCTGATGTAAAGAAAAAATAGGAAGAAAAGTAAGAGGTCAATATGACTCGATCAGGAGCTCTTCAATGACCGAAAATTAAAAAGGAATCTTACAAAAAGATATTAGTGATGACATCAAGAAGGCTGCAATGAGGGGGGAGGGATAGTTCAGTGGTTTGAGCATTGGCCTGCTAAACCCAGGGTTATGAGTTCAGCCCTTGAGGGGGCCACCTAGGGATCTAGCGCAAAAATCAGTACTTGGTCCTGCTAGTGGAGGCAGGGGGTTGAACTCAATGACCTTTCAAGGTCCCTTCCAGTTCAAGGAGATATGCATGTAAATTAAAGGAGATATCCTATTTTGCTTCAGTCTTCACCAAAGAGGTTAATTGTAAACCAATTAATACTCACAACAAGGGGGAAGGAATGAAAGTCAAAAATAGGGAAAGAACAAGTTAAAGAATAAGTTGGATGTATTCAAGTCAGCAGGGCCTGATGAAATTCACTCCAGCAGACATAAGAAACTAGCTGAATCAATCTTGGAACTATTGCAATTACCTTCGAGAACTCATGAGGATGGGTGAAGTCCCAGAAGACTGGGCAAAAAGAATGCCTATATTGAAAAAGGTGAACAAGGAGGGCCAAAGAAATTATATACAAGCAGCCTAACTTCAATACCTGGAAAGATACTGGAACAAATGATTAAACAATCAATTTCTAAGCCCATAGAGGCTAACAAGGTAATAAGGAATGGCCAGCATGGATTTGTCAAGAAGTCATGCCAAACCAACCTAATATCCTGCTTTGACAGGGTTACTGGCCAACTAGATAGGGGGAAGCAGTAAATATGATCTATCTTGATTTCAATAAGGCTTTTGACACAGTCCCAACATGACATTTTCATAAGCAAATTATAGAAAAGTGGTCTTGATGAAATTACTTATTGATGGGTGTACAACTGGTTGAAAGATCAGACTCAAAGCGTAATCATCAATGGTTCTCTGTCAAACTGGGAGGGCAATTCTAGTGGAGTCTATTCTATTCTATTTTTCTATACTATTCAATATTTTCATTAATGACTTGGATAATGAAATGGAGAGTGAAGATATAAATCAGCACAATCTAACAGGTTAAGAATGGGGTTTCAGTTACTATGATAAAGGGAAATACTTTTACACATGTATAATTAGACTATGGAACTCACTACCATAGTAAGCCACTGAGACCAAGAATTCAGCAAAATTAAAGAGAGACTAGACATTTATATGGATAACATGGCTATACAGATTTAAAATAATTAACGCTAACAAAAATTTGGGAAGGGAAATTAAACCTCTTGCTTCAGGGTTTAAACTAATCTCTGATTATTAGATGCCAGGATGAGACCTAATGTGGGGGAGCAAGACAGATCATCCCACATTAGGTAAACGCAGGATTACACATCTAGAGCTGGGGCCTGAACGACTATGGCAATTCCTGTGTTCTGCTCTAAATCTGAGTTTAGTCTTTTTTGTCAATTTAATCATGACCTATAACATAGTTTTCTGTGTATAATCAAATACAGCAAGCTGATACAACATAATGAGTTGGCAAACATTTAAACCGAGCCAGAAATGCCTGGCTTTTTCAGTGCAGACAATCTCAAAATATTGTGACATAGTTAAGCCCTGCATCTACTTAGATAAGATATGAATGATATGGGAGGAAAGGGGGAGGAAGGCATGGGTTAACAGAAGCTGCAGTGTTAACTGTTATACATGAAAAATACATGGTATTTACTTGTGAGCATCAAAGGCATACTGCCAAAGCTGGTTAGACATGACAAGAACATAAATGTTATCAGAATAGCTCCTTGGTTGAAATGTGCAATCCTCCAGAGATCTCCACATGCTTATTTTCTGCCCATTACATTCATCCAAAGTTCTCGCTGGAGGATCCTTTTCTGGGCTGGCAACAAATGTTTATACGTACATGATGCTAAATTCACAATGTATAGCCTAGGGGTAAATCTTAAAAATTTGTGTGACAAAAGCGTTTCTCTTTCTTCACTTAAGACAGCATAAGGCAGTCATTCCCCTCCTTGCAAGCACAGAGCAAATGAGGAAATCTACCAAAAGCTGATGCTGCTTTTTTTTGTTTGTTTTGTTTCGTTTTGTTTTGTTTTGTTACTTGGCTTGAGGCTTCACATGCCTCTCTTGCAACTGCATATATTTCTGCAGAGCCCACTACAAAAATAAAATATTTTGATGGTGTGAGGTTTTCTTTCTTCAACATTTCATCTCTGGCAGCTGCACTAGAAAGAAATCTATTGTTTCTTAATGGAAAACTCAGAGATCCATTTGGCTACAATGAAAGGTAGTAAAAGTACCACTCACAGCATAATAGAATAGTCATAAAGCTACATCAGGGTTTCTCAAACAGGGGTCATCACTTGCGTAGGGAAAGCCCCTGGAGGACCGGGCCGGTGTGTTTACCTGCCCCATCTGCAGGTCTGGCCGATTGTGCCTCCCACTGGCCATGGATCGCTGCTCCGGGCCAATGAGAACTACTGGAAGCAGCGCCCATGTCCGGCCGATCGCGGCTCCCACTGGCCGCGGATCACTGCTCCGGGCCAATGGGAACTGCTGAAAGCGGTGGCCAGTAAGTCCCTCGGCCCGCGCCGCTTCCAGATTGGCTGGACTTGCGGACGGGGCAGGTAAACACACTGGCCTGGCCCGCCAGAAGCTTTCCCTACACAGGTGGTGACCCTGTTTGAGAAACCCTGAGCTACATAGTTACTAGGTCCACTGAACTGGAGGCCACTTGTGTTGGCTAATGGCCCTTAACCCCATCCTCTTTCAACTACGTTCAGCTACATACAATGTTTCAACATGGTTATACTGATTCTGCATCTCCCCATCACTGCAAATTTTGGTTCCAAGCTGACTGTACTGGAGACACATTGCTATGAAACTAAAAGAAAATTGCTGTTCTGTCTTGGATGTCAAGTTTGGAAGGTTCAGAAATAATGACATTTCTGGCTTAAAATAAAGATGAAGCCAGCAGGGGCAGAGATAGCTCAGTGGTTTGAGCATTGGCCTGCTAAACCCAGGGTTGTGAGCTCAATCCTTGAGGGAGCCATTTAGGGAGCAGGGCAGATGGGGAAACAATCCTGTCAAGGACAGTACTTGGTCCTGCTAGTGAAAGCAGCAGACTAGACTCAAGGACATTTCAAGGTCCCTTCCAGCTCTATGAGATAGGTGTGCACTATGGTCATATTAAAATAGTACTAGGTAACCATGACATCATTTGAGAGACTTCTGGGAGGACATATTTCATGCATGAGTTAAACAAAGATATAATTTCCTTTACCATCTGCAGTATCCAAGACACTTTAAAAGGGGGTGTCTTTATACTCATCTGTAAAGTGTGTCAAGTTGGCACCAAAATGCAACAGTGACTTTTTAAAAGTTAGCTCTTGAGGACCTGAGTCTGATTTCACATGTGAATAATTCTGATGACTTCAACTTGGTTAGTCCTGATTTATAATGATGTGAGAGAGATCAGAGTCAGGCTCAAATTCTTCACAATTTGTACTCATGTGGGTTGTTTTTTCCCCATATATCCAAAATATATGTAATGAAATCATGTGCGATGTTTGTGAGCAAGACGTAGTTTTGTAACATCAGCAGATTATCTGCTGTACATGTGTTTTCATGCATCTCGTCCATATTTGAAAGGAAAAAAATCTTTATTGATCTTGAGGTTTATTTTCTCTCCGTGTTTAATATTGCAATGGCTGTCAGTTCTTCTACTCCTTCTTGGCACAGAAATATAAAAAACCCACTTTACAAAACAACTTGATAGATTTCATCTTAGCAGCATGTATTATTTACATCAGCGTTGTGATCTCAACTCTGAAGTAGTCAAACTTCCTATAAGGGTCTTCATAAGTACTATACCATATAGCACCTGTTTTGATGTACATATCATTTTTCACATGTGGATGACCTTCTTTAAAAGAGAGCAGAACGTCCAGGTAGCTTTCAATAATCACAGTCCATCTATGTTTTAAAGGCAGTTTTTATTATTTCATTCTGGGGTAGCATTCTGCCTGGAGTCTACAGGAAATAAACCTGAAATTCTCCAACTCTCCTGGAAAGGTCATTGTTGCTGCACCTTCACTACTACAAGAGACTGCAGAAGACAAAGATTTATATTCTCAGCTCTCTTCTTAGAGTAATGAAATCACTGTAGATCTTGTTTTCAATTCCAAAACAATCTCCTTCATTTTTCACACATTTTTTTTCAGCAATTTTGAGTTCCAGGTATCCAAGCTCCTCCCTTCTATCCCTTTGAATGGAAGGATGATCTTGTGATTGGGGCTCAAGTGATCTGGGTAAACTTTCCAACCACTCACCCTTTTCTATCATTTGTTTGCATTGCCCATTTAGACTGTAAGCTCTGCTGTGTGGGGGCTATCTCTCACTACATATTTGTACATATGCACAAACTCTGTACAGACACTGCACTCACCCTCTGGGCAAAAGACAGAGCAAGCTCATCTGAAGCTGCCATACCATCCTATAACCAGCCACCTGAAGAAAGAAAAAGTGAGCAAGAGCGTAAACAGAGGGCATTTGACAGAAAGAAGTTAATGAGTTTGCATTCTGAGACCATGAATTGGATTGCCTCCTCTGGTTTTTAAAACTTCAAGATTTGTGGGTTCACATTTAGCGTGGGTAGGTATACATCAGTTATACTGGAAATGACCAGACTCCAGATGTCAAGACCTCACATATGACTATCATGAAATAAGGTAAAATTCTATTTAAAAAGAACCATCTTTGTTGACTCGAGGAAATACATCTCTTTCTTTCACCTAGCTGTACTGTCTTTCACCTTTCTGACAGCCCTATATTTTGTGTTATCAGTACCAGAGCACCTCTGGTCCTGGAGACTTGCATTTCATCTCTTTATATATTTTAAAATGCACCCATCTATCGTTAGGAACTTTTTTGTACAAACTGTGGTCCACTTAACTATTGTTACCCTCCCTCAATAAAGACTGTGGCTCTTCCAGGAAGAAATTTCTTAATGTTGGGGAAAAAAATCACACATTTTGATTTCAGGACATAAAATGCAAGGGGACCTTGCAAGACATACATAGGGTTTTGCACAGAAACCTAATAAAAATAAAAGGGAAAAGACTACACTGAAGAATGTGAGACCAAAATACAGTTTTTAATGGAAAATTACGAACTGCCACATACAGATTAATTTGGCAGAAGCTAAATATCATCTTGATCTAGTATTCTATAAACAGGTACCTTATACAGGCTAAGGCATCTTGATCTAGTATTCTATAAACAGGTACCTTATACAGGCTAAGGCAGAGCAAATGTGGGGAAAAAGCTAGGAAGTTATTGACAGCTCGGCATAAAACACACCAGGCCCACAGAAATAGGCCTAAGAGCACATTTAGATGACAGATCATTAGCTGAGACTGTTCATATAGCCAGCAACTCATGCATTTTTTTCAAATTATACACATCTGATTGTGATAATTACTCAAATTTGCTAGCATACTTGCCAGGATGGACTTGTCATAGCATCTATTACTAATAAAGAGCAAAGGCTTTTAGGAGATGGAAACCAGTGAGGCTATTAAGTCCTTAAATTCTGGAAAAGTGCCAGATGATGAGGGGTTGCCGAGTTCTATAAAGCCCATCAAGAACAGGTGGCTCCAATTTTGCGGGCAGCATCTGAGGAAGGGCAGGAAAAACAGATTTTTGCAATCAATCTGTATAAAGCTGTCATTTCTTTGATAAACAGGGACCCACATGAAGGTGCTTAGATGCCATGTTGGTGGCTGCAGTATAAGAACCCAGACAGACAGATCAGCATGAGAATTATCTTCCAATATCACAATACAAGTAGAGTTTAAGATGTATGCCAAAGAACAAGATAGTCTTAATACCAAACTAAGTGCAAGTAAGGGAGTTGGTCTTTGTAAAAGATGACAAATGTAAAAGCATAATTCCATTTGATATGGGAGGTGACTGTATGTCATAGCTCTGTTGCTGGATAATGAAAGGGCTTTTGAAAGAGTTGAGTGGTTCAATATTCTCATTGCCTACACATTTTGATTGAATTTTATTTACACGTTTATCTTCTTTACCCTAACCCAGAAGAATCTGCTTTGTGAAATGGTACCTGTTCCTCACCGTTCAAAGCATTAGACAAAACTGCTCACTGTCTCTTCTTTTATTTATTTGGGCTTTGGAACTTGTGGCAACAGTAATTTGGAGGAAA
Organism: Chelonoidis abingdonii; assembly: GCF_003597395.2. Lineage (NCBI taxonomy): Eukaryota > Metazoa > Chordata > Testudines > Testudinidae > Chelonoidis > Chelonoidis abingdonii. The sequence continues at coordinate 206,117,507 of NC_133770.1, forward strand.
AGCATGAATAAAAGCAACTAACACGAGAAATACAATCTATAAATAATTATATTATGCTCCCAGAGTATTGCTGTTACTCACAGGTCATTTTAATGTTGTTAGTAGCTAAGTTTTCTGAATTTGTGGCTATAAAATTCTTAACAATTCTATACCCACATGTAACTGTGCCTGAAGAGTCATTTCAGTGACTAAAGAACAGTATCTGAACAGAACAGTGGATGATGTGGTTGGTACAGGATTAGGTTACTCAGTGATTAAAGACAATGGGAGAGACTCTCTGCAGTGAAGAGTTCCTGCTTGGCACAACAGAAAGCGAGGATCACCAAGGACACAGTTATAGCTCCCTGATTATCTGCCCAGCTCTAGGTAGCTTAGAGCAATCTGAGGACTGCTTTAGCATGTACCAGCTTCCAACAGTTTCCGAGGTACCAGCTGAGGACAGCTGGAGTTCAATGCACTCTCTATACCTCCAACATGCCCCATAAGGCCTCCTATGCCCAGGGCCACAGGGAGGCTGGCATGGAAGCTGACTGTCTTGATTCTATACCTATTGGGGATTCTCTCATGCCAAAGTTGTCCCTAACTAGGACTAAGGGGTGGCCAGTTCTCTCACCTTATGTGCCACTCCAGAGGTACAAGGGGAGATAAGCAAATTGGAAAATCTGCCCCATTACGTACACATGCATCAAATTACATAAAGCCCCTGCACTCTCTATACATTGCTTTGCATAGAGATCACTTAAATGGTTGTTGCACCACAACTGGTCTATTTATTCAGTAATCTAATGTTGCAATTGCCTGGAAATTACAATAAACAGTTATAAAGAATAATCAAGGAATTCAAAATAAGGTTGTTGAAACCTAACAGAACACAAGCAAAGGTGAGAGAAAAAAATCAGACCAGGATCCAAAGCCTTAAGGGTTTTGCATTTTATACATATATTTAATGGTTCAATTTCAGGAAAAACATGAAGTATGATGGTCAAAGAACTGTTTGGGAGCGAAAGGGACCCATTTTCATTTTAAATGTTTTAAATATTGCTCATCAGACTAGTCTGGCTAAATTCAAGTCCTCATTAAACTGGGTGGAGGATGACAGCTGGTAGATGGCCTGAAAGGAGAAGATAACTTTAAATGCAGAGATGTCTCCCTTCCTGCTGGAGGGGGAGCTGCCATTTTGTATTTCATTTCAGATATGCAATATTACACTATGATATACGCCTTTACTCTGATGGACCCTTTGGGCCATATCCTGACCCACTATACAGTTCCTTTGTAATGCTAGATGCAAGAATATTTTTAACAAACCATACCTGGCTCCACGAATCAGCAGAATTTCGGCAGCTTTAGAGAGGGTTTTAACATCAGCTAATATGGTAGGTCATCAGAAAAGCCCTGCCACTGTTAGACCGTGTCTAGAAATGATTGATTAAGTTAAATATGATTAAATGAAATATGGAACAGTTTTACTGGTATTTTATCTTATATGTATGTATGTGTCGTTTCCTTGTTAATGTATTTATCCTTTCCCTTGTCTTGAAAAGAAAAAATTCAAAACCATAAAAATCAACAAATAACATCTGTCCTCACTGCTCTGAATGGCCTTAATATGTCTTCATAAATTGTTATATTTGTTAACCACTGCAAAATTGCAAACACATTTTATACTGTATCAATCTTAATTTAAAGCATTCTATTCCCCAAATGCACATTAAGGCATTTCTATTCTCCTCATCAACAAATAGTGACTAATACAACGTTACTGAAATCTTAATAGTGGCAAAGGATTCATTAATATAAATGGAGAAAACATACACAGAGATATTTCACACACTCCCATTGGGATTGTTTACTTTTTAATGCTACCTTAAAACAAACAAACAAAAAAACACCCACAGGACATAAAATCTCAAAAAATCCTACATCGATATAACATTTACACTCAGATACAAGCTGGAAGAAGCAAAGTACTTCAGAGATAATGTTCACGTTCTTTTTTCAACTCACCCCGTTTTTCATTTATACAGTCCAGAGGAGCTGGAACGGGAGGAAGGGGGGGAAGTGAAGGAGGAGGGGGCTAAAAGGAGTGAGTAGAGGGTAGGGCTTTGGGGGGGAAGAGGCAGCATGGGAGTGAGGCCTCAGGGAAAGAGGGGCGGTGCGAGGGTGGGTGCTTGGGGAAAAGGGGTAGTGCCTCGGGGGGGGGCAACATGGGTGAGTTGGGGTCACAGTTTGGGCACCTATGGCCCCTCTACTTTTAGAGTATTGTTGCTCCTGATACAGCCTATTGTTATGTATGTGCATTCCCAGACAAAAATAGGTACTTAATTGGAGTTAAGGTTGAGAGACCATATCAGTAATTTAAGAGTGAAAAAACATTACAAGAATGTTGTCATTGTCACCAAAACAACCTTTACAAACCCAGGAACTTCAGAGAGAAGGTTAAATTGTAAAGTAATCAAAACCTTTTCACAGATGTAAATGCTCAGTTAAGGAAATTAAGCAACCTTAACCACAGGGCAGAGTGACGCCATAAATTGATAATAAAGCATAACTGATCTTCCTTTAAGAATCAATTAATCTAATCTGGGACCACAAACAATAAAATGCCTTAATCATAAATGTATGTTTATTATATGGTGCCACTAGAGGAGAATTAAGACTGTGTGGATTTCTTATAGGTTTAACATTAACTGAGTTTCCAAAATTTAAAAAAAAAATTCCTTAGGATAATTTCAACATTTCTGTAATTTTTTACCTTTTACATTAATTTGTGTATTCTCAACTTTCATTCCAATGTAACTTTTTTTTTTTTGGTCAAGCAATACACATACTTCTATATATCGGACCTTGGGACCTAGAAGTCACTTCAAATCCTGGGAATTCCCAAATGAAATATCAGTGCAGTGCTCTTGCACCATAGGTCTATCTTTCAGAACACTTTTTTCTATATAGTCTAGTTTCATAGTACTTTACTCATACCAGAGGATCACCATGCAGCGGAATTTACTGTATCTTTGTTCATAGACAAATAATATATTTCAGTGTAAAGGAAAACTGCTGACTGCTCCTGCAGAAATGAGCTGCAAATCAATTTCTTCTACACATATGATTTTGAAAGCCTTCACTGGTACTTGCAAAGTAAGGGACAGACAGAGTATACTTTAATAGATTTTAAAACAAGCAAACTAAAAACAAAATAAGGAATTAGAATTCACAGATTCACAAGGTGACAGACACACATAAATCAATTTACTTTCTAGTTACTCTGCAGTTCACAGAATTCTAGAGGGAGTAAAATCACATTCAGCATCCTCTGAAGTAAAAATAAATTTTGTTGAGGAACAAGATAAGCCAAGGGAAAGGCAAAGACAACAAGACTTAATAATCATAATTATAGATAACAGGGCTCAAAGAATTGTGCAATGCATTTCTGAAATAGATGCTGAATTCTATATATCACTAATCATCAACAGGTAAACTATCTCCTAAACTCAGACTATGATATCCACCCATTTAGTCAACAGAAAAGATCTTTAGAAATTTCCTTTCAATTGAGATTAAAGAACTGTTTGGAAATGAAGGCCTAAAAATGAGGCAATCTTCCCTATTGCCATCTCAACTAAGAAGAAATCCATAGAAGAGAAAGGTTTAGATGTCTCCATTGTCACACCTTTTTCGCTCTTGTATTTGACCCAACCTTAGTTCACAAGCCACCTCTCTGTATGGTTTGATGCATACAAGAATACAAAAGGAGGTCAGCTTCCCTTCATTTTCCTCAGAAGCCACAGCTATTACTGTCTTTTGGAAAACTACACTCATCAGTGTCAATGAACATTATCAATTGTTGGGTCAAGAGGATACAGGCAAGGATGGTTACCATAATTTTTGACACATGCTCAGCCGGGGTATGATGGGTAGCAAGGCTACCTCCTTGGTTGCTCAGTTGGAGGTCACATTTAAACCAGCGACTGGTCTTGGAGTGCCACCTTTAAAATATTTTATCATTAGAGTGTGTTAGGGATACTTAACATAGCTTTAAATTAGCACTATGAATGGAGCCTGCATATCTGGCCCTAAAACTGTGATTCTGCCCTTCCACAGTTATCTTGCAGAAAAATAGGTTTTGATTAGATACAGGTAAATTACAGTCCCGCACTGCGCCTTCCTCCTGGTGGGATTCTTTTCCTTTCCTTCCTCAAAAAAAAAAAAAATGTATCCAGTTAAGGGAGTAACACTTCCCACTTGCATTCCTGAAGGCACTTCATGTTCAAGATGCATCTAATTATTCCTGATACTTGTTAGCAAGAATGCTAGAAATCCATTTGGCATGGAAAAATGTGGAATTTTCATTTTTACAGAGAATCTTTCATTTTTACATTTTTTGAAAAAATAAAAACATATCTTATTAACTACATTTTATTGAAAGTACCAGTGTCACTTATTCAAGGTGCGCATCTCCCCGTCTTGTGGTTGATTTTGAATGTGCTTTAAATTTACATAGCTAATCCAATAAGTTGCTTCCAGTGTACAGCGGTTATCCAATGGTGTATAGGAGTTTGTGTTTTAATGCATCTCAAATTTCCCTTCAGTCTCCAAACATGAATACAGACGCTCCCTGATTAACGCAAGCGTTCCATTCCAGAACGCCTTGTGTAAGTCGAATTTTGCATAAGTCGGGGACATATACTCAACAATTATGCAAAAAACAAAAAAACAAAAAAACCTTACGGAACTTTGGGAACTTTTTCCATAAGTGCAGGTTTGCGTAAGTCGGGTTTGCATAACCTGGGGAGCGTCTGTAATTAAAGTTGTGAAAAGATGCCGAAAACTTTAAAAACCACTCCTAAAGACTGTATCACTGAGTTTGGCAAGGACAAATTTCACACTGATGTGCTGTTCTGTACTGTATACAGCAAGGCTGTAGATTATGTTCAAAAGCAGACATTCGTAGAACACATGGAAAACGCTAAACATAAATTGAATGAAAAGAAACAAAAACAAGAGACTGAAACAGCAGGGCTATTGACTACAGCTAAGAAACAATGCATTGTGACTGGATCATTCCAGCATTTTACAACTGTAAATATATCAATAAAACATTGTTTTCAACTGATACCTAGATATAAGTATGGATAGGGAAACTAAAGTTCAGCGTTTCATTTTAATTGTGGAAAAACAAGGATTTTTTTATTGGAGAATTTTGGTTTTTTTTAAATCATGGAAAACTAGGATCCCAGCTTGTTAGTAGCAAGAGTTCTCACCTTGTTCCCATCAGCATTGAGGCCACACCATAATGGGAAGGATGATAGGTCACTAGATTACACAGGGGAGTTGTCTGTGATAATGTGCTTATGTGACACTACAGCAGGGGTCGGCAACCTTTCAGAAGTGGTGTGCCGAGTCTTCACTTATTCACTCTAATTTAAGGTTTCGCGTGCCAGTCATACATTTTAACATTTTTAGAAGGTCTCTTTCTATAAGCCTATAATATATAACAAAACTATTGTTGTATGTAGAGTAAATAAGGTTTTAAAAATGTTTAAGAAGCTTTATTTAAAATTAAATTAAAATGCAGAGCCCCCCGGACTGGTGGCCAGGACCTGGGCAGCGTGAGTGCCACTGAAAATCAGCTTGCGTGCCGCCTTTGGCACCCGTGCCATAGGTTGCCTACCCCTGCACTACAGCTATGTGATTTAGATGCTGCTGTGATGAGCAAATAAAGAAGGGAAGGCACTGAATATAAAAGCTTACAGCCCATCCTAAAATAAATCATCTAACCTGCTGTGGAATTTCAGTAATAAAGATAATTCACATTTTTACTGCTTTGGCTGCTTTAGTCATCCAAGCGTATTACACCTTTGTGAGCGTAACTGAGAGAACACTTTCCAACACCTCAACACCAGGCAATTTAGAAAGCCTTGTTCTTCAGCTTTGAACAGCAAGGTGCAAATTAAATATTGTTCTGCTCTCATCCCTGGTGTGCTGAGACTTTCAGAAATCAAAATATTTTTAACAAACTCAAGGAAAGCCCTCACAAAACAGAAACACTTCCAAGAGCTGCACACTTCGTATAATTTCAGACTTTTGGAGCTATAGTATTTAGCATTTCTGCCCCACGGTTATGAAGTCTGCTTCTTATCTCTATTCAGAGGCAGAATCCATTCTAGTTTTTCAGTCAAAACTGAAGAAATACCTGTTTGATGCTGCTTTATATTATGTTTGGATTCTGAAGTCTCCATGGACCTTTTGTAAAGAGTTCTCTATACATATTTTATTATTATTATACTGAGCAACATCACAGAAAGGACTCACAGGGACATATTCTTCACAAACAAACAGAATTTCCATGCAGAAGAAAGTGGGTAATTGCATGTCTAGACATCCAATTTAAAACTGAAATTCTAATTTGCGCAAGCATCTATGGGTTTTGTGTGTATAAATGGGTGCTTAAGCAGTTTTAGAGCAAACGTTTCAGAGAAGATGTGGTCCTTACATTAAATAGATATAAACCATCACTTATACTATCAGGTAATTCAACCAGCTATCTAACCTGGCACTTCAGAGTTGCCTCTACTGTATAACCCTGGCAAACGAGTGTGTCAGAAGTAGGGTGACCAGATGTCCCAATTTTATAGGGACAGTCCCGATTTTTGGGTCTTTTTCTTATATAGGCTCCTATTACCCAGGGTTAAAGTAACTTACAGGACTTACCGGTAGGGCTGGAGTTCTGAGGGAAGGGTATGGCCTCAGCCGGAAGAGGCAGGGCCTCTCAAGATTTAAAGGCCCTGGGGCACGGGCTGTGGCTGGGAACCCTAGGGCCTTTAAATCACCCCGGGGCTACCACCTACAGAAGTGGCTGGGAGCCCCCGGGGCTCCAGGGTGACTTAAAGGGCTCGGGGCTCCCCGAAGCTGCAGGAGCACCTGGCCCTTTAAATCCCCACCATGGAAGCAGGTGCAGTCCGGCACGGCATACTGGCTCTTGCCAGTACGCTGTACCAGACCATACTGGCTTACTTTCATCTCTGCTATTACCCCACACCTCCGTCCCAATTTTTCACATTTGCTGTCTGGTCACCCTAGTCAGAAGTGTTATATTGTCATATTTCTAAAACAATTGCTTCAGGTTCAAACCTTTCCTTTGATCACTGTACAACAATAAAAAATCAGATATCTTGGAAACAAGGCTTCTGTTGCAGTATGGCTATCTTTTATCCTCTGCTCCGTATTATATGTTTATCAGTTTTCATACAGGAACCAAAGAAAACTCATATATAGTCTAATGGTTAAAGCACAAGACTAGAAGTCAGGAGATCTGGGTTCTAACCTTGATACTGCCACAGATTTCCTGTGGAACAATGGGCAAGGCCCCTAATCTCACTATGCAACAGCTTCTCTGTTTGCGAGAAGAGGAAAAGGGGTGGGGGATAATGATTACTTTATCCAACAGCACTGTTGTGATGCCTAAGTTAGGCTAAAACTTTAGTCATTAAGGAGTGTGAAAAAACACACCCCTGAGTGACAAAAGTTTTAGCGCTGAAAAGCGCCAGCATAGACAGCATTTAAAGCTACCACCACTCATTCGGCGTGGTTTTTTTTTTTTTTATAGCCAGGAGAGCTCTCCCCTGGCGATTAAGCATGTCTACACTGCCCGCGTCACAGCGCTGCCGCGGCCGTGCTGTAACAAGGGCAGTGTAGACAGACCCTTAGTAATGTTTGTAAATGACTTCAAGATCCTCAGATGGTGGGGACTGCAAAAGTGTCAATTATTATTGGTTGAGTTTACACTCAACCCAACAGCATTGCTGCAATTTTCTGTTTGTAACATAGTAACTTTTCCCCCTACATTCAATCAATTCCAAAATTTCAGAGAATGTTCTAAGCATCAATAGCCAGAAACCTACTGATCTGGGGGAGAAATTTGCAAGAGGGGAAAAAATGGGTGACAAATAGAGCCCTGGCCATTGGATCAGCATAGCTACAGTTTCAAACTACTCTGCAGTTGTCTATAGATAAGACAACTGGTTGATGACACCAGTTAATGCCTTTCAGCATAACAAAACTCCCGCTCATCCTCCCAATAGAGTTTAACATGTTGACACCCTGAATGAGTTAATGAATCAGACAGAAGAAAGAATGATGGTGGTGGGGTGAGGGGAAATGGGTACCTGCCTACAGTCTCTGACATAGTAGAGGGAGTTAGGGGATCACACAAAGCTCTAGCCATGGGGAAGAATGAGTGACCCTATTATGGAGAGCTGGAGGAATGGGGGCACACAGAGCACCTGCCATGGGAGGGTAAAGGATGGGAAGGTGGCAAGCAGTGAGCTTGTGAGAGAAAGGGAGAATGGAAGAATGCAAGGAGCCCGTGGTGTGTGCAATAAGTTCGGCCTGTAAAAGCTATGAAGTATGTGCCCTCCTACTTATTTTCCCTGTTAAACCAGTCCTGTTCAACAAATGTCATTCCTATAGCTGCATATTTGTACTGTTATTCATGTAAGGAGCAAAGAGCTTTACACAGTCAAGAAAATATGAGAAAAGCTCTTCAGTCCGTTACCTAAAGTTGGTCCTTTACTCTCAGGTTTCCAACTACAAACTCTCTCTCTCTCTCTCATACGCACACACACACACGATCATTCACATACTCTTTACAATGTCCAGAACTTGGAAATCTAGACAACTGAACCCTAACACAACACAAATCTCTTCTTCCTCTTCCCAAATACTATATAATCCAGAAGCACCACCACTAGTAGCTCTTCCATTTTCAAGTTGATTTTAAACTGTAGTCTGTGATCATGGTCTTTTGGGAGTTCATTAAAGTCCCCTTGCAAGTGCTTACTGTTTGTGTTATTAAAACAGCTATAAACATGGATTGCACTCATAAAGAGAAAGAGAGAGAGAGAGAGAGAATATATTTTCATTAATATGCTTCCATAAATTAAAAAGGTTTACAGTGTGTGTTCTTCTCATTACTTATTCTTTTTCTCAAGATCTGATCTTTTAATATTCATGTAGTTTAATCTTTTCTTAAATATTTCTTCCAGGTACACAGAGTAAAGACTAAGAAAAATCCAAAGATACATAAAGTAACATCATGAATTTTTAGTATTTCAAATAGTTCAGCAACAAAAATAAAATTGACATTTGGGGCAAATCCTCAGCCAGTGTAAATTCTCTGGAGCTATGACATTTTACTCCAACTGAAGATCTGCCCTTGTTTGGTTGGTTGTGTGTTAATTAGTGCTGAATGCTGTGACCCATGAACCTCTTAATGCCAGCTGCCAAAGGGGTGCAGAGGGGTTACGGGAATCTGCTGATTCTGATATATACATTCCGATTCATCAAAAAATGTCATGTGAGGTCTCAAATGAAAGCTGAAGGCACACTGGTCATCACTATTATTGCGAAATGTATGTACATATACTGTTAAGGAATTACACAGACTGAAAATATGTTCTTAAAATCTGTATTATGTCAGACAGGAGATGTCTATCCATCCATCTGTTTACATGTAAATTGAGTATTGTCTCATTCGCAGTGGGGTCCCTAACAAAAGACTGAACTGAATGGAAATGAAAGACTGTAAGAAAGAACTTCAGAAAAGAACTAACAGGCAAAGAAACACAGCAGGGGTAGAGAATCTTATCTTGAGGTATACACTGAAGGTTTGTTTGAGTATATCTGGGGGGACACAGGCACCCCGAGGAAGCAAAAGGGTAGAGATTTTGCTACATGAAAATGGGGTCTTAACCAGGCTTTGCTGAAAATGCTGTAGATAACTTTGAGTGAGATAAGATTCTTTAAACAAGAGAGTAACTTGTTAGTTAAGTTTTGGCTTTAGAACATGTGTTATGATTTTGTTTTATCGGTAACCACTTGTTTCCACTATTACTTGAATCTCTGTTCTTTGATAATGAACTTATTCTTGTTTTCACTGTAAATATGTCTAAGTTTTGTGGTATAAGCAAAGTAATGATCCTAAGTTGAATCTTACAAACTTCTCACACACCTTTGCAATTGCCTAATTTATTATCAGTTGAAGGTGGTATACCAATTCATCCCTCCACCCAATACATTTTTTGAATGGAGTTAGGCAGAAGAGATCAGAAAGCAATTTACAAATATAATCTTAATCACTAGAGGACAAAAGTTTATAAATATACATCCTTATTTTTAAGAACAATCGGTAGACTCAATACTAACATCAGGATATAAATAACAAATCCTCATAAGTCTTGTGGACTGATCTCATTTCAGCTGCACTATACTTAAGAAAACAAAAGTCCTGAATAACTCTGGGGATTGGTAGATGTCTTTTGCTTCTAGGTCACTGGTTCAAATCCATTTTTCGGCTGGTAGTGACTGAAAGTCAATTGCCACCTGAAGGCTATTTGGCACATGTGAAACGAGTTTGTGGTCTCAGTCTAGTTCTTAGAGGAAAGGTAACCACATCACACTACCATGACAACTGTCTCTACCTCGCAAGCTCCACTGCTGGCTGCCTCACAAAACAGCCAACAAATTCCCTCCCATTCTTATAGGCAGCACCTCCACAACTTGGTTGAAGGACACCAGTGGCACTACTGTCTGGGCAAACTTGCATTGCTACTACACAAGCTGCACCTGCTGCTAGACAGAGGGATCAAGTCCTCAGAGATGTTAATCCAGCACCCTTGATAAGCACTACATTTTCTTAAAAATGAAGATTTTTTTTAAAAAGGGAAAAACTATTTTAAAAGATGTTTTTAATTCACAATAAAAATATTTTAAGTTTGCATTAAAATTAAATTTTACTGCAGAAAAACATCAATGGCTCTACTATACATTGTGCGCCCAGCCCTACACGTCTCTCAGAGCTCCTAGGTGGACAGAGGCTGTTCTCATTACTACAGCCCTTTGTGGGGTGCAGCCTAACACACAGTGCAGCCAGCCAGGTCTCTTGGTCATTGCTTAGGGTAATGGAGCCAGGCCCCCTTGCCATTGCCCCCATCCCTTTTGGGGTCTGGGGTACCCCCTCAGAGTATGATGGGTGAAGTCCCAGCATTCTTTTCTATGCAGGAACTAGGATTCTGCTTACTCCTTTTACAGTTGCATGAAGCGGGGAAGCTGTTGCACTCTCCCACACACACAATGCATCTGAATCTGGTCTTAAATGTTTACACACCAAGCTTTCAAAAGAAGCATTCATCACTCAGACATCTTTTACTTTGATGTATACAGTAATTCATCATCAACCTATTGTATATTAGTTTAACACAGATTACTTTCCACACACTGACATTATATGCAACCCAGAACATCAGAATGTTTAATATGTAATCACCAAATTTATGCAAGAAGCAAGTGTTACAGCACTCACAAGTATGATCTCTTAAAAATACACACAGGAAACATTTGAATTTTGTGCATCAATGTCATGGTCCCGTGGAATACATTTTATTTTAAAGTGAAAGCCAACACTCAAAAAAAAAAAAGAAAGAAAGAAAGAAAGAAAAAAACCCCCAACATACAGAAATGACAAAGCTAGATTAATAACACTCATGACAGCATAGGAATTGAACGACTGACGGATGGGTAATAGCAGGCTAGAGAATTGAAGTTGCATGCATATCCATTTCACAATTATTGACACTACCATTACAAAAGAAAAATAAGCAAATTCTGCCCTTGATGTATGCAAGTAAAATTGGAAAGTTATTAGCTTTTAATCAAACTCTAGGTAAAATCATTATGTGACAAGGGTCATAGGAATTGCAAATGAATGGTAAGTAAAACTGAAGAAACACAAACCAAGAAAATTTACACAGTGATCATAATTCAATTTTTCTGTGAATATATAATCATCAATTATCTGAAAGGAATTCAACCATTTAGATAAGGGCCCCAGAACACTTACTCAACAGACTAGGAGCCCAAAAGCTACTAGTAATATGCATTAAGTGGAGCAGTAAGCAGCTGCCATCATGTTTAATACATAAGATGCCAAGGCTACCATGCCATCTTGATGGAAGTCGAAGTTGCTTGAATGAAGATGGAATGTTACATGCTGGAACCTGTCACGCTGGCACCCTTCCATGTTAGGTCAGGATGGATGTTCTCATGGCAAACACTGAGCCATGTGACACTTTCTGGACACATCTCCCTTTAAAGAACTATATTTGAATGAAAGCAGACTTGCTGAAGAGTAAAGTCTAGTCATTGGTTTATGGATTTCTACATAGAGTGTTAAGTGTTATAATGAAAATTAATCCTGGGGCTATGCTGGGAGATGTCCTAGAAAATATGATCTTAACTGCCCTGGCCTGGTGACTCACTAAAGAATAGCATGGAAGTTTTATTTTTGCATTGCATGCGACTGTTATAACAAAATCATACTTTCTGTCATGTTATAAGCAGCAATACTTCTGTTTTTGTATCAAGTGAACAAAAACTGTGATATCAAAGTGTAGATTATTCAACACATGTTCATTTCATCTAATGATGACAGAATAGAAAATGCCTCTTTAGAAATGAGCTACTTTTATTTCACCCTCCGTTACCCATCCCTGCCTGCAAGTACAAGCGCAGTTGACTCTGTAAGTACCACCACCTCTCTCATCTGACACGCTAACTACCTATACTTGGTTTTATGAGATAACTTAGAGTTGACCCCTTCACTTGTTTGCCAGTTCTGACTACATTAAAAGATGGTAATTTAAGATTTTCAAACTCAATTACTTATATACTGATTTTAGCTATAAATTATCATCCAGTCATGTCTCAAGGCGTCTACTTGTCCTGTCATGACTTCTTGCATCTGACCTCTTGCAACTCTTACTACTTGAGTAAAATGTCTGAAGTGTCCTCAAGTTCCTTTATCAAGTTGAATTAATCTCTGCATTCAGTGGATGATTCTCTTATATACCAAGCCTTCGTAAAAAAAAAAAAAGAAAAGAAAAAAAAAAGCATTTAAAAAACCCCTCTATGCCTTGGAATAAAGACATAAATGCACCTAGACAAATATAAACCCAAACTGATAGGTATTGTCATGTCCATAGCTAACATCTGGTATAATGCATCAGTTACTCCTTGGGGGAATTCTGTGCCACTGCGCAATGCTGAATTTTGCAGAAATTAATGTTGTGTGCTAAGAACTTCCTTTATCCCCACAGAAGTGGGCTCAGAGCTGTTGGTCACCACTAGGGGCTGCTGGACCTGGAAGACCCTAGCTTGCAAACGGAAGACAAAACCAGGGAGAGGGGGAGGAAGAAGAGGCAACTAGAGGGTTCCCAGCAGCTGTAGTTCCCAGCATGCTCTGAAGGAAGGAAGCAGTGGTGTGCAGGAAACCAGGCTGTTTTTCCTTTTGGATCCCTGGACTCTGGGGGTAGAGGGCGTGAGTGTCTGGGCTGGGGGTGGGCGTGGCTGGGCTCTGATGGGAGGAGGTGGGAGGTTTTGGGCTGGGGGTCCTGCAACTGGACTTTGGAAAGGAGGGGGTGTGAGTGTCTGGGCTGGGTGGGGGGCATGACTGGGCTCTGGAGGCAAGGGGGGTGAATGTCTGTCCCCACCTCGGATGGACTCTGGGTGGGAAGGGGCAGAGAACCAGGAACTGGGTTGTCATAGGGGTTTCTTTAACTCTCAACTCCTAGAAGAATTTTTCTGTGTCTCTATTGTTACAGACATACTTGCTGATAGGTATTTTGAAATAAATTACCAAAATAATTGAAACTGGCAAGATTATATGGTGTTATTTTGACAAATAAAATTTGCAGAATTTTAAAATACTGTGCACAGAATTTTTGACTTTTTGGCACAGAACTCCCCCAGGAGTAAGAAAAAGGAAATTGTGTCTTCATTTGACCACAGAATAATGGAGTATAGGGACAATACAGAATCTGATTATTCTGTTTCTATCTCTGGGGAGGGGGTGGGGAATCTTAGCCAGCAGACTCATAGATTCATAGACTTATGATCATCTACTCAGACCTCCTGCACAATGTAGGCCACAGAAACTCACCCACCCACTCCTGTAACAAACCCCTAACCTATGTCTGAGTTACTGAAGTCCTCAAATCGTGGTTTAAATACCTCAAGGTGCAGGGAATCCTCAAGCAAGTGAACCCGTGCCCCATGCTGCAGAAGAAGGCGAAAAACATCCAGGGCCTCTGCCAATCTGCCCTGGAGGAAAATTCCTTCCCAACCCCAAATCTGGCAATCAGCTAAACCCTGAGCATGTGGACAAGACTCACCAGCCAGCACTCAGGAAAGAATTCTCTGTAGTAACTCAGATCCCACCCCATCTAACCATCCCATTCACAGACATTGGGCATATTTACCTGCTTAATAATCAAAGATCAATTAATGCCAATTAGGCTTATCCATCTACATCCTCCTCCATAAACTTTATCAAGTTGTCTTGAGCCAGATTATGTCTTTTGCCCCACTACCCCCTTGGAAGGCTGTCCAGTAAAAAAAAAAGACTTCACTCCTCTAATGTTAGAAAACCTCATCTAATTTTAAAGTCTAACTTCTAGTGTCCAGTTTATATCCATTTGTTTTGTGTCCACATTGGTAACTAAACTAATATCCTCTCCCTCCATGATATTTATCCTCTGATATATTTATAAAGAGCATTTCTCCCTACAGCCTTCTTTTGGTTAGGCTAAACAGCCAAGCTCTTTGAGTCTCTTTTCATAAGACAGGTTTTCCATTCCTTGGATCATCCTATCTCCTCTCTGTACCTGTTCCAGTTTGAATTCCCCTTCTTAAACATGGGAGACCAGAACTGCACACAGTATTCCAGATGAGGTCTCACCAGTGCCTTGTATAACGGTACTAACACTCCTTATCTTTGCTGGAAATATCTTGCCTGATGCATCCCAAAACTGCATTAGCTTTTTTTAATGGCCATATCACATTGGCGGCTCATAGTCACTCCTGTGATCAACCAATACTCCAAGGTCCTTCTCCTCCTCTGATGTGTCGCTAATTTATAACTACAATTCTTGTTATTAATTCCTAAATGCATGACCTTGCACTTTTCATTATTAAATTTCATCCTATTACTATTACTCCAGTTTACAAGGTCATCCAGATCTTCCTGTAAGATATCCCGGTCCTTCTCTGTGTTAGCAATACCTCCCAGCTTTGTGTCATCCGCAAATTTTATTAGCACATTCCCGCTTTTTGTGCCAAGGTCCGTAATAAAAGGATTAAATAAGATTGGTCCCAAAACTGATCCCTGAGGAACTCCACTAGTAACCTCCTTCCAGCCTGACAGTTCACCTTTCAGTATGACCCATTGTAGTCCCCCCTTTAACCAGTTCCTTATCCTTATTGATCCCCATCTCTTCCAATTTAGCTAATAATTCCCCATGTAGAACCCTATCAAATGCCTTACTGAAATCGAGGTAAATTAGATCCACTGCATTTCCTTTGTCTAAAAAATCTGTTACCTTCTCAAAGAAAGAGATCAGGTCAGTTTGGCACGATCTACCTTTTATAAAACCATGTTATATTTTGTACCAATTACCACTGACCTTTCTCCTTCAAAATTTTTTCCAAGACCTTACATACTACAGATGTCAAACTAACAGACCTATAGTTACTCGGATCACATTTTTTCCCTTTCTTAAAAATAGGAACTATGTCAGCAATTCTCCAGTCATACGGTACAACCCCTGAGTTTACTGATTCATTACAAATTCTTGCTAATGGGCTTGCAATTTCATGTGCCAGTTCCTTTAATATTCTTGGATGAAGATTATCTGGGCCCTCTGATTTCGTCCCATTAAGCTGCTCGAGTTTGGCTTCTACCTCGGATGTGGTAATATCTACCTCTATATCCTCATTCCCATTTGTCATCCTACCATTATCCCTAAGCTCCTCATTAGCCTGATTAAAGACTGAGGCACAGTATTTGTTTAGATATTGGGCCATGCCTAGACTCCCTCAGATACTTTGAAAAAATACAGGATTCTGACACTGAACATATGTAATTGTGCTCTAATCTAAGTCCTATTTCCTTTCTGTGCTCAAAAAAAAAATCTCCATGAGTTCCCTCGATTAGGACCAGGATTCTGTTCCTTTTCTGCTAGTGGCACTGGTTTTGCTTACTCTATAATATTTGTTTCATGCTATTCACAATCTCTCTTATAACCTATCCTCTCCTGGTTCTGCTTGGTGTTATTGTGTAAAGAAATTTAATAAAAATAATTTAAAAATCCCATGAAATTAAAAATCCCATGAAGGGCCTGGTTCTCCATTGCCTCATGTCATCCTTTACAACAGTGCAGGGTAAATGTAAAACAACACTAGATCAGAGTAGTAGCCTTATATCCAGCTTTGCACCTCTGTACATGACTATGATGACAGAATATACCCTTATATTCACATCCTACACATTATTGTAATAATTTTCTGTACAAAGTATACCTTGTGGGGTATCATTTGAAAATTCATAATTTGCTGGTCATTACTGTCCTTATAAACTATGTGTGGCAACACTGTATGTGAAGTTATAAGGTACTTCTGTATGATATTCAGGGGCGGCTCCAGGCACCAGCACGCCAAGCGCGTGCCTGAGGCGGCAAGCCACAGGGGGAGCTCTGCCAGTCACCACAAGGGCGGCAGGCAGGCTGCCCTCAGCAGCATGTCTGCGGAGGGTCCGCTGCTCCCACAGCTTCAGCGGACCTCCCGCAGGCGTGCCGCCGAATCTGCGGGACCAGGGACCTCCCACAGCAATGATATTATTAACGCATATTCCACACCCCACAGCCCAGCACAACCTGAGACTGGCAAGCAGATCTGTTCTAAACAAAGAAATGTGACTTAATTTGCATTTAAGCAGTAAAGAGAGTCATCAAGCAGGAAAGGAAACAAAGGAAACGAACAGGTGAGAAAAAAGCAACAGGGAACATACTTCCACTGCCCAGCTGGAAATGATTTTCAAGAGGTAGACTGAACCTGCAAAAAGGAGGGACAAGCCCTCCCCAAGGGACCCCTCTCCCTCCCTGCTCATTGCATTCCCGACACCTAAAGCAACAAAGGAAGCCTTCGCTGGACTGTGGGAGAAGGGGTTCTGATCTACAGGGTTTGGACAATAAAACTGCTGAAAGCATGCAGTGAGAAACTTTCCTTGAGTCTGATACAGTTTGTTAAGTCAGGTATTAGTAAATATCTTATCTTTATTTTTCTTGTAACCATTTATGTTTCATTACTTGAACTCACTTAAAATCTCTCTCTTTGTAGTTAATAATTTATCTAATCCAGTGTGTTTAAATTGAAGTGTCTGGGAAACTTCATTTGAGGTCACAAAGGGTGTGCATATTATTTCTTTTAAGGAATTAACCAATTTATTGCAGGTCTACACTATAGATCCATATCGATATGTCTGTTTTGCTAAAGGATGTGATAAATCCATACCCCTGAGCGACACAGTTATATTGACCTAACCATCCGCCCCCTATGTAGACAGCATTATGTCAATGAAAGAGTTTCTCCCATCAACACAGCTACTGCCTCTAGGGGAGGCGGATTAACTATGCGACTGGAGAAGCTCACCCATCTGCATAATAGCATCTTCAATAAAGCGCTACAGCGATGCAGAATCACTGGTGCAGCTGCGCTGCTATAGCACTGTGGGTGAAGACAAGACCTGCATATATCTTGTATTGTCCAGGAGAGGGGTGGGCAGTAGAGAACATACATTTCTGAGGGAAAATCAAAGACTAGGGGTGTGTTGGGGTCACCCTGCAGTATAATCAAGCTGGTAAGAGCCAGAGTGTAACCCAAGTGTGTCTGTAAGGCTGTCTGTGAGCAGCCCAGGTGAAAGCTAATTCAGCATTGTAAGGCACCCAAGGTTGCAGGGCAGGTAGTGGTGGACTTAGAGTTAGTGGGGCCCTGTGCTCAGCTACATTTTTAGGGCCCCTCCTTGGGACCCAGCCAAGAAAAAGAACTCTCTCTCTTATCTCTCCCCCCCACCTCAGTTTTTCATTCTTTTTTTCTTCATCCTCCTCCTCCTATAAGTAATAGGAAGTAAATGAAAATAAAGTGAGGTACCTTGATTGTTTTTGTAGTCTAACTTATTTTTCCACAGACCACTTGAAAATTGCTGAGGGTCTTGGCAGACCACTTAATGATCTTTCCAAATATTGTTTGTACCATTAGCTAACTATTGTAAAGCGCTTTGGATAAGAGTGCTTTATAAAAAAAATGTAAAAAAACATTGGGACATGGGGTCCGGCCAGGACTTAGTGTGCAGGAGCGGGCTCAGGGCTGGGGTAGTAGCGTAGCTGGGGAGGGGGGGGGGCCGCGCAGCGGCCGCTCCCCAACCAAGCGCAAATGGAGCCTTTTTAATTTTACTCACTCAGAAGCGGGAAAAAAAAGGCGCCACCCGCTGCGGTGCATTTACTGATGAGGCAGTGCTCTAGGTCTTCGGCAGCACTTCGGCAGCAGGTCCTTTACTAGCTCCGGGTGTCTTCAGCAGCACTGAAGCTTCATTGCCGAAATGCCACCAAAGACCCACAGAGTGAGTTAAGTTCCTGCCACCGAGGTGCCGCCGAAGACCCAGAGCGCCGCCCCTGCTCCCCATTCCCTGCACCAGGCTACACCACTGGGCTGGGGATACAGGGTCTGCAATGAAGTTATGGTGCAGGAACAGGCTAGGAATTGGGGTGCAGGGTCTGGCCAGGAGTTAGGGTGTGGGAGGGGGCTCGGGGCTGGGGCAGGGGTTGGCATGTGGAGCGCTTACCTGTGGCAACTCCCATTTGGTGCGAGGGGTGAAGGTGGGGATGTGGAGGGGGGTTCAGGAGTCAGGGTGGGCAGGGGGCTTGAGGTATGGGGGGATCCAGCAGTCAGGGAGGGCAGTGGGCTGAGGATGTGTGGGGCAGGGGTTGTGGGGCGTTACAGGAGTCAGGGAGGCAGGTGGCTGGGGCTGTGTGAGGGGGTACAGGAGTCAGGGCTGGGGGCATGTGAGGGGGGTGCAGGAGTCAGGGAGGGCAGTGGGCTGAGGATGTGTGGGGCAGGGGTTGTGGGGCGTTACAGGAGTCAGGGAGGCAGGTGGCTGGGGCTGTGTGAGGGGGTACAGGAGTCAGGGCTGGGGGCATGTGAGGGGGGTGCAGGAGTCAGGGAGGGCAGGGGGCTGATGGTGGGTGATGGGGTACAGGAGTCAGGGGTCCGGTGTGTGAGGGGAGTCAGGAGTGGGGATGTGTGAGGGGGTGCAGGAGCCAGGGAGGGCAGGGGGTTGGGAGTGTGTGAGGGGGTTCACAAGTAATGGCTGGGAGTGTGTGAGGGGTGCAGGAATCAGGGCTGAGGGTGCACGGTCTGGGAGGAAGTTAGGGTGCAGGAGTGGGCTGGGGTGCAGGGTCTGGCCAGGAGTTAGGCTGCAAGAGGGGGCTTAGGGTTGGGGCAGGAGGTTGGGGTGTGGAGCACTTACCTGTGGCAGCTCCCATTTGGTGTGAGGGGTGCAGGAGCTCCTGTTTTGTGCTCAGGGGGGCAGTGGGGGGGTCCAGGAGTCAGGGCATGGGGTGTGGGGGGGCTGGGTATGTGTGGGGGCGCAGGAGTCAGGGCAGGAGTCTGGAGGTCTGGTCTGGAGTCATGGGGGTGCTCCCAGCCCCCTCTCCTGAGCAGCTCACAGCAAGGGGCTGCAGGAGGTATGTGTAGGGTGAGTGCGGGGGACCCACCTTTGCTCTGCCCTACCCCAATTCTACCCCCTTACCCAAGGCCCTGCCCCCACCTTTTCTCTGCCTCCTCCCCCAAGCGCACTGCAGCCCTGCTTCTCCTACTCCCTCCCGAAAAGACCTGAGCGCAGGCAAACAGCTGTTTGGTGGCAGGTGAGGCACAGGGAGGAGGAGGGAGGGGCAGGAACGTGGCACGCTTGGGGGAGGAGGCCAGGAAGAGGCAGGGGAGGGAGGACCTTGGCTGCCAGTGTAAGAGGAGCCTGAAGGAGGAGCCCCAGGATCCAGCAGCACCAAGCTTCTGCCCTGGCGGCTGCTCATCTCTGGGGCTCCCTCTCATTGGAGGGCCTCGTGCCAGCCAGGGCACCCCGTGTTTTACTGTAAATCGCCTCTGAGGGCGGGGTGCCACAGCTGCTCATTCGTCTGGCTTGTACCCTGGCATGTCACACTATACAAAGAGTGAATGGAGAATCAGTACCTACTGTACAATACTTTTGTTGTTTTCACTAAAAGACAGAGGCTGAATTCTCTAATCAATTTCCAGCTCCTTTGTGTCACTCCTGAGGCAGAAGCCAACTGCTACTTACCAGAAGAAGATTCCTTTATTGGAGGGAATTATACACCTGTAGATACTCTATTTACCAAACAAAGTTACCAATGGTCTAGCGACAGCAGCAGGGGATGAGGAGTCACAGCTCTTAAATACACCACTGAATCACTAGGAGATCTTTGGTAAGTCTCTTGAGGCAAAATTCTGTCCTGAGTCATGCAGAGAAGAAAATAGAGTAGCCAAGCAGAGGGGTCCTGAGCCATTCTGTCTTCTTAGGGCAGAATGATTCAGGGGTGCCTGAGACAGCAGCATGCTCAACAATGCTCCTTACTGTTGCTCTTAACTGTCCCAAAGGTATATTATGAGGCTTAATTCTTTAAGGGTTGCAAAGCACTTTGAGATCCTCAGATATACAAGTGCCAACTATTACAATTATGCTATGATTTTACTCCCAACAGAGAATCGTAAGATTTGTCACCCAAGCACAAAGCCAAAGATATTATCAGTGGCAGACAATTAAAGTTTTCAGAAAGGAACTCCATCTATACCCAAAAAACAAAATTTCCTTTTTATAGCCCCATCCTTGTACTTATCTCCCCCTTCCTCATTAATCCACTTTCACCTCGTTGGCACTGATACATGCAGAGAGAAAGGGAGGGAGGGACAAAAACACTTTACTTTTCTTCCTTCTGTTCATCTTGACCTTTCTGATTTGGATCAGCATTTATACTTGCCCACCTGTCTGGAAAATCTTCCCCGCGATGTGCCCTTCAAGATGAAAAACAGTTTGATAATGCATAGTGACAAACCTTTCAGAGAGAGAGAGCGAGCGCAAGAGAGAAAAAGCGCTAAGGGAAATCGCTTCCAACCAGGATCTGCTGCTGCACAGCTAATCAGGCAGGTATTCAGTTGTTCACTCCTGCAGACTTGCTTAGCATAGAAATAGGCTGTCTGCCCAGGAAGATGAGGT
Organism: Chelonoidis abingdonii; assembly: GCF_003597395.2. Taxonomy (NCBI): domain Eukaryota; kingdom Metazoa; phylum Chordata; order Testudines; family Testudinidae; genus Chelonoidis; species Chelonoidis abingdonii. The sequence continues at coordinate 206,138,679 of NC_133770.1, forward strand.
AATGTCTAGGTTTAATGCCAATCTCTCTAACTGGCAGGACACATCGGGTAAATATTTCTCCTGCAGGAGACCACATTAATTTGATTCTGCTACCAGTTTTATTATTGTTGTTATTTTCATCCATATGAATACAAAGGAGACATACCTGTTATGGCTGAGGATGTGGGAGGCAGGAAGATTTCTCATACCATGTAATGGGGTCAGGTAGACCTCTGCAAATTTCCTTCTGCATGATAATTGCAATATTGGCCTTCCCCTTCAATCTCTCTCCCCATTACTCAGCAGAGGCTCTTCAACTACATTCCTCTCCTTCCTCCATTATTGTAGGGTTGGGCTCCTTCATCTTCATTTGTCATCTTCCCTATCGCAGTGCTATAGTATTGGCCAGTCACTACACTTCCATCACTACATGTATTTAATCTCCTCACTCCCATTACTGCAGCACTGGGAAATGCCTTTCACCTTGTTATGGTAGCACTGGGGCCCTCCATAATTTCTTCCCATGCACGTGGGCATGCGCAGAGGGACACACACACACACACACACACACACTCTCTAATGCAGCCCCACTAGTCCCTGCTCAGTGATTTCTCCTCTACCCATACGTCGAAAACAAAAAAAGACCCAGGGCAAGAGATCTTTGTTGGAACTCAAAGACCCAGGGCAAGAGATCTTTCTTCTTAGACTGGGCCACTTTCTTCTTGGAGTACAACAACCCAGCACTGTTGCACTGGGAGGTCTTCCTCCAAGCTAGGTCAGTGCCATTTGACAATCAGCAGAAAGGATCCTCATCTGAACACTGGGTAGCGATTGCCATAGACTTCATTGTAGAATTACCAGAGTACAACAAATTTATAACAGTTTTGGCAGTCATGGACCACATTACCAAAATGGCCCAGTTCATTCCCTGCACAGGCCACCCCTTTGCTGAAGAGATGGATTAGCCATGTAATCTAATATATAGAATATATAAAAGCCTCCATGGTTTTCCAGAGCGCATCACTGCCAATCAGGGGTCTCAGTTCATGGCCCAGTTCTGGTGCAAGTCCATGCTCCTGCTAGGGGTCTGTATGTGTCTTTCCTCTGCTTACCATGCCCAGTTCAATGGCATTAGTCCGGATTGTACCCTGGTATGTCACAACACGTAAGGAAAAATCTCCCACTATTGTGAATAGACAGAGGTTCTGATGAAGCCATCATGTTTGGAGTTACTCGTTACCATAAAGGCAAACCAAAAGGTGTTTTGTTTTGTTTTTTACCTGCCAATACTTGAGTCACTGGGTTGATATCATCAGCAATTAAAGCCAAGATATTGAACACTGCTCCTTACATTGCTTCAGATATTAAGTGATGTCTTCTGACGCTGCAGGAGCAATCTGGGACATGGCAGGTAAAAATGAAACTTGAGTCAGTTCTGGCAGGAAAGGTGTGGAAATTATTTTTCTAATATTTTGTATAAATTTTTTTTGTTTCTATTGGTAGGCTAGAGCTGCCTGTACTCAGGGTGATAATTGCCCCCAACAGGGTGATAGTGATTGATGGTACACAACACACTGTGCCACTGATACACTTCCATGCAAACTTCTGTGTCTGGTCTGAAGAAAAACAGTAGGTTTCAATCTTTAGGACAGTTAGTTCAGTGCCTTTCACCAAGGATATTAAATTAACTGTAAAATATTAGGATTATTTTAATTAATTCCAGTGTTAAGCCATGATGTCACCAATACACACTACTCAGGAACATCTGCTTCCTAATGGCAGTGCTATGACAGGTTGATAATAATTAGTCTTGTGCCCTTGACACACTTCCTCTGTATTTAAGTAAGAAAAAGCATCTCCCCCATCCCCAAATCCTTTGTCCACATAACACATCTGCCCTGCAGACTGGTTGCAACATCTGATAAGATAAAAAGAAGTCAAGACTGCAGCAAGAATGCCTATTGCAACACTTGGTCTTCGGGATGTCCAAGTTATTTAACAGTTTTTCAAATTATTCTGACACATTTACAAAATTTAGCATGTTCCTTTGCTGACCGACTGACGTTAGCTTTGTATCACTTCACAATAATAATAAAAAAAAAAAGAAGGAAAAGACAAATAAGAGCTCTGCCCATGAGCTAGTGCAATCGTATGTTAACATACTGCAGTGCGAGAGTCAAGTTGAGCCCCAATATTGCCTTTAGAGTTTCCAGCTGTGAAGAGAGACAGAGAGGACATAAGAAAGCACGGCAAACAGTACTGTATGTCAGAGCTTGTTTCAAGTAAGATATACTGCTTTTTAGGAAGACATTATAGCCCATGTGGCGAGTGGAAGACATGACAAGTTGAGGGACCCAGGCATGGTTAGGCACTTCTGACTACTGGGATCAACTAAGATGGTTGCATCAACTAGAAAAGAAATCAAACATTTGCCCCTGAGAGGAAAGGAAAGGAAATTCATGTGCTTGTCACTGCTGGGGAATTCAGGGAGGGTTTCAGCAGCTGGAGAAGGAAATTGGGGTATCTGTCACTACTGAGGAATGGTTTGGTTATCTAGAAAAGGAGGTCAGGTGGGGGTATTAAGGGGGCAAGAAGAACTCTGATAAGAGAGGAAGTTCAAGAGAGTTTTGGCAGCTGGGTGTATTAAGGGCATCTGTCACAAAGGTCAGTCAACAAACCTCACTTATCTCTCCAGGCTGATGTGAACTTTTTCTCCTTCCCTTCCTTCTACTGACGAAATTCTCAAAATCCCCCTCAAGTAGTGACAAGTGTCATTAATTCTGCTTGCTGCCAAATCCTCCCACGCCTCAATAGCAAGGGGGAAGGAAGAGAAAGGGGGAAAAGAGATTCCCTAATGGAACTTTTTCAAATTCCAGTCATAGCAAGCAAAGCCAGTGGTTCTTATTCTGAGTGAAAAGGCTGCTAGGTATGCATAACAACCTGGACTGTGGTTCAGATCCCTCCACTGCTTACCTTACAATTCAGTCTTCAGCAATACTGCCGTTGCAGCATCTCAGACCACACTGCATCAGGCTTACATAAGCAAGGAGAAAAACAACAGTGATATTTTGTATCAGCTTGACTTCAGAGCTTACTGAGCACTTTTTAGCTTTATTGACTCTAGTAGAATTTGTATGTGCTCAGCCTCTCTGAAAATCAAGCCATCTGCAAACCTTTAACAAGAAAGCATCCTGTATTTACTCCACTTCACCCAAAAGTCTATTACCTGATTAATGCTGAAACTATGTAAAAGTTTTGCCCTATGTTACACTACCCATTTACTCACTACACACTCCAGTTGACAAGATGTTGTTCTGGCATCTTTGAGATGTTCCCAAACTCTGGAAGGCCAGGAACAAAGTTCTGGATTTGATATGAATCCTCTGCACTGCTCTATCACTAGAGCTACAAGAACTTCCAGAGGTACTTTTATGAACGAGAAAGTAAGGAACAGTGCCCTACAGTTAGTAGCTGAGCAGAAACACACTGCAAATGTTAGCTCAAAGCTAATCCCTGTGAAACAACAGTGCTTCTGATAACCTGTTAGCTATCAAGCACAGTTACCACAGGAGGAAAGCTATTCTACAATCACTTTCAAGGATACTCTACCAATTCTGAGACCAATTTTAAAGAAGACAGAGCAGGGAAAATGAATGCACCACTTCAAAATTTGCTCTAAGCTACATTATCCCTTAGCAATTCCTGCTCTCCAGAGAAAAGCAGTATTTTTTCAGGTTTGTTATTCTATCTTGTACTTTACAGACACTCTCTAAAACTAAACTTCCTGTATAAGACAAATGGGCAAGCTCCTAGTAAGTGGCAGCCCTAAAATTGTTTCTCAGGCTGATGAATAGAAAACCATCTGATGACTCAAAATGAGTGTGGTAAACATAAAATATTCATTTAGAATTTCCTTTGTCAGTAAATTTTTAACACTGCACCATTGACAATTCTGATCTAAAAAGTACATCCACTGTATTTTCTTGAGCTTCTTTTTCTTCAAATAATTTTATAGATATCAGTATCAGATTATGTTAACCGTTTCTCTGATTGTATAATTCCATCTATAGAAACACCTCTTATTCATCTCCACTTAATGAACCATATAGACAGATACTAACAAATATTAACCCAGTACAAATCTTGTCTTATGTCCACAGTGATAAGAAACTACTTTGGAAAGTAACAGCTCCAGCAGACAAAAATAACTTATTTTGGCTCTATTTCACTATAGTAAGAATCATATGAAAATGTGAATTAAGATTTCAAACTCTTACCAACACCCACTTCTGACATTTTTCCAGATTTTAGGCTAGTTTATGCTAAATACTCATTCGCAAGTTATCACCTCTAAGTTGGATAACACCATCATGGTGGAAAATTCATCAATATTACAGGAGTAGTATAATTTTAATGTCAAAGTATCTCAACATGCAACAGCACCTTTTCCTCTCTTTTCTCACCTCATTCTTCTCTCATACGTGTACAGACTATTTATATTTTAACAATTAGGTCATGGTATCACCCTCATTACAATCCTGTGCCTAACACAGCTTATGAAATTCACATTAAGAAAATGTGTAACCATGAGAATTTGCTTCAGCGGCTTAGCCTTGTGAAGTTACAGTTTCTTACTACATTTGCCTAAAAACATGTCATAACCCTTCAGAGCTTCCACCTACTGTAACTACTGCACTGCAAATGCATTGAAAGTTACTTGTTAAGAACAGCATGTCTAGCTTTTTGTAGGCTTAGGGTACATTTTCAGGTTTCTCACTACTACCAACATCTATTTATTAAACCCATTTTATGAAACTCAAAGGTATCATTAAAATTTGTATTTAAAATAAAACTTTTCATTGGATACAGTATATTGTGTAATCTTTGGCACTGAAACACCCCTAACCCTTACAAAAAGTATTTGTACGGGCCTGAGTGGCTTATACTTTGGTATATACAGCTACAGCTGGAGCAACACGGAATAATGAATCATTAAACCTTTTCAGCTTGGGACATACAAAAGAATTTAGACGAAGGTTTTATTTCCTGGTTTCATTGAATATATGCTTTTATGTCAGACAAACTGAAAGGTAACACAGTTGGAATATAGTAAATGTCAATATTTAATCTTGCCTTTCCTTTCTCATGTTTAAAACCACAATGCATCATCTCAGCATGATTCATAAAAAATGTCCTCCTTCTCTCCCCCAACTGACTCAAACTATTTGTGTTGCTAGGTAATGTCTGCAGCGAGCTGTCCTCCTAACATGGGAAAGATTAAGAGATATCAGATGGAAGACAGCATCCCAGTAATCACAGCTGAAAGACACCTGCACTTAACATCTTGGGACGGTAGCACCATGTCTTATTGTTTGAATTCATTAGACCTCTGCTGTAATACATGACAAGCAACACCACTTACCTGTCAGGAATCAGGAACTTTGTCAGGTAGCTGTTTGTACTGATCAGATAAAGAGATGGGGTATCCAGAGAAACGTACACATAAAAAGGCAAACAAAAGGCATTATAAATGGGTCTAATTCACCAATACATTCCAGAGCAAAAAACAGCTCCAAATCCAGTTGAACTGTTCCCATGAGAATCCTCCATGAGGAAGGGGATCTTCCACCAGCAGGTGGCTGCCAGAGAAGCTGCTATAAGACTACTCTTCATGGCTGTCAGTGCAATGGCCAGAGAAAAATGGACATAGCTAGGGCACATCTTCATCTGGCTAATCTTCATCTCCATAACAGACCGTTGGAACCGCTGGTACAAGAGAGAACAGCCTTAATCCTTGTATTAACCTGCGTAGAAGCCATAGCCCAGCAGCCCCAGGATCAGAGGAGCTACCTTTCTCCCCTCCAGACTTGCCCTGAGTGCTCCTTGGCCTGTTCAGAGAATCTAGCCCAAATATCTTCTTCTGTGCACAGGTCAATTTTCCGGTTAATGTATTTACAAAGCATAGCCCCAGACCTCTTAGATTCCAAGATATAAACCCAATGGAGATAAAGGAAGTAGAACTTGCAGAAAAATTATACTCCAAGATTACTGTATTTCTGCCATAGGTTCATCTATAAATACAGCATTAGTAAAAAGGAAAATCTTTCCAGCCCTAGCAAACCAAACCACAGCTCACTCCCTACTGTAAACATCACCCCATTGCCTACAAAGTAAGAAGGAGAGGAAAAAACCCCAATACTTAACTGGAACACCTAACTTTTAAATCTTTTGTGCTTTAAGGAGCATTTAACACAAATAGAAACTCTTTGCACTTTTCTCAATGAATTAACAATAAGTTATGTAGTTGTATATTGATAGCACCAAAGGACCTCAGTCTGGAATCAAAGGCCCAGTTGTGCTAGATGTTGTACAAATACTTATTAAAAAAGACAGACTCTGCCCCAAAGAGTTTATAATCTACATTAAATAAATGATCATTCATGATTTAATCAATTCAATATTTAATCAATATTATGGCTTCTTCATAGGAAACATGCACCAAAATGCTTTTTCCTTACTGAATATAATTGGTTTTTGCAGTTTAAATATGTGAACAGCGTAATCTATGCTATATATCTCACAGTTTCTGTGCAGCTGCCATGATTATTTGTAGCATTAAACAATCTCTCCCCAATAGCTCTTTAATGAACAGCATTCTTCCACTGCATGTCTGGGAGCTTCTCTCCCTTTATTAGCCACGTTACAGACCATTGTGAACATGTGGTCAGAAACAGCGTGATATCTTGATAAATTATTCATATTAGTAAAGTACAGAAATGCAGTAAACAATTAAAACAAACTTAATAGCTATCTATACAATCAAAAATCTGGTGCCACTGCCCAGAAACTTCACACAGTGTAATCAACAAAACAGATTCCAACCTTCAGGGATATTTAATTATTACAACTACACCTGGTTAGCTCACATTATAAATCCACCCTGAAAACATTCTTCAAGGAGACATCACTGCAGTGACATTAGTTTTAATCAAAGTAGTTTTCAACACACTGACTAGATACGGCTTAGAGAATGCATATGTAAGTATGTATTTCTTCATCGAAAAAGTTAAATGGCAGCAAAACTTCAAAATGTGGCATATGAAGTCCAATATCCCGTAAAACTAGTGTCTTAAAACAAAAACTCCTGGAATATAATGGAAGTCTCTAAGGCTTTATTTGGAGTGGGGATTTAACTCAGTTACACCAATCAGTGTAGCAGGATTGGTTCTACCTCTAATATAGGCAGGTCAAGATGCTATTTTCACCAATGGAGCTTACCCCACTGTCAAGCACAGGTAAGTTCCACCAGTATAAATAACAGCTTTGCCCGTCTACACTAGCGTTTTGCACCAATACAGGTACACCAATAGCTGTGACCAGGGCCACTTCCAGTGCAGACAAAGCCAAAGGGCCTGTATAAGAATGCATGGTTATTCCATTGTGTCACCCTAGATTGCAGGTGAAGAATCTTGTATTCCAGACAATTACTGCTAAGTAATGTTGGCAGGTAGGTCCAAACAGGACCTAAGCAGGGTAGAAATTAAAGGTTCTGGAGAGAAATCTTTAGAACAGCCAAGTTCAGAGATGAAGCTTATTCTGAGGTTTATGTTGTTATCATTATGAGTTATCAGGTAAGTCAAAACATAAGAAGGGATGACTTTAGACACTAACTCAGAGTCTGTGTGCAGAAATTGGGTTAAGGTGTCGGTCCATTTACAAACACCCTTCAAAAGCCATCCACAAAAGTACAGCTATCCAGACTACATGTTCAAAACAGCATAGCAGCTGCATCACTTGCACTGCAGTTTATTTTAACCATAACCTCGAGAAAAGATTTAACCGAAGACTCCGACAGGTGTCACCTGCTTAATATAATGGTACTCTTCATGTCCAAACTCGAGAGAAAAAAAGTCCCTAATAAAAAGAAACAAGACAACAAATAAAGCACGGCAATAAACAGGGTTTCTGAGCAGCAAGTGTCTCCTTGACCAGGCAACAGATGAAAATAATCCTGTTCATCAACAACACAGAGACTCCAAAACAACAAGGGTTATCACTTTGAAGACCATGCCAGAAACAGTATCACCATCAACATCAAGTAGCTGGCAGTACATACTGTTGTGTGAAGAGATCATCCGAAGGTCATTAAATATTTACCTTATGGTTAAAAGCCAAATGAGATTATCCTCACGGATGTCACCTAATAAACACAAAATACATTTCAAGGGATGCCAGTTCGAGAGTAGTGACCACTCTGTGTAATAGTTTACATAGAGTAACGGGGAAAGAAGGGGAGAGCATACAATGAATGTAATATGTTCACGCCCAGCACTCATTTGGAAGAAACTCTAGACACACACACACAAACTGTATTATAATTCAAAGGATCATTCAGTGTATTCAAAGGATCATGCAGTGTATTGTAATCTAAGGCCCTGTCTACACACAAAAATTGCTGTTTTAACAATACCCATATAAAGGGGTTTAATTAGTGTGACACAGTTACATCTATATATAGGTGATTTGTACTGGAATAGCTATTCCCTAACAGCAAGGGAATAAATGAGACAGGTGTAAGGCACTTTTACACCAGTGGAACCATGTCCACACTAGGCCATGTACTGGTATAGCTATATCACAGCTCTAATTGAAATAGAAACAAAAACTGTATGCAGACCAGGCAGGTCTCAAGCTCAGAAAAAATACACTGGGAGCTAATATTCCTGTGTAAGAGAGAGTACCACAGCAAACTTTCAGACCACACAGATACCAAAGTCGATAAAAGAAATTAGGACAAGCTACTGTAGACTAAAGGCTTTCCCCCCCACATCTCAATTATGGGAAATTCCTTTATACAAAGTTAAACAAGCTGAAAGAAAAAGGGATGGGGAGGGATTTTCTTATTTCTTTATTTACAGAGCGTACTTTCTTTACAATATGCATTGATAAACAACTGCTCATTGTACTCTTTCTACACTTTCACCTTTCCCCAAAAAGGGAGATTACATAACAGGAACGTAGGGATACCATCAATTAGCCAAGTTACTGCAGACTAAGGCCTGGTCTACACTACGCGTTTAAATTGATTTAAACAGCGTTAAATCGATTTAACGCTGTACCCGTCCACACTACAACGCTCTTTATATCGATATAAAGAGCACTTTATATCGATTTCTGTACTCCTCCCAGACGAGAGGAGTAGCGCTAAAATCATCGATATAAGCAACACATCGATAGGGTTAGTGGACGGAAATGACTATATTGGCCTCCCCGGGCGGTACCACACAGTTGCGACCACTGACCGCTCTGGACAGCATCTGAACTCGGATGCAGCGGGCAGGTAAACAGGAAAAGCCCGCAAACTTTTGAATTACATTTCCTGTTGCCCAGCATGGAGCTCGATCAGCACGGGTGGCGATGCCAGTCCCAAATCCAAAAGAGCTCCAGTATGGACGTTACGGGAGATACTGGATCTTGTCGCTTTATGGGAACAAATGCTGTATCAGAGGTCCGTTACAGGAAGACGAAATGCCAAAAGCGTTTGAAAAACAATCTCCAGGATACACAGTGCTGCATGACAAGTGTAACGGAAAGCCAAGATCAAATGGGGGGGGTGCTCATGGAGGGAGGGAGGGTACTTGAGGATCAGCTATCCCACAGTCCACGCAGTCTCTGAAAGTATTTGCTTTCTTGGTGAGCTCCCAATGTCTGTAGGTTCAAACACAGTGTTGGCGATGGTTCAGGAACTAGCTTCTTCAGTTTTCTCCCCCCCCACCCCCCATGCTGAAAGAAATGATGAACAGGAAATTCATCTGACTTCTATTCAATGTCACCCTATGTGTACTGAATGCTGCTGAGTAGACGCGATGGCTCACCAGTGAACGAGCCAGCAGGTATCCGCTTCTCTCCCCTCCCCGGTGGTGACCGGTAAATATGAAACTGATATACCATCGTCAGCCTATCAGCCATGAGTGCTCTGGCCTTGGCTTTGAGTGGCGTGGCCGGGGGCGCACTTGGGTTAAAAATGCGTAATGACTTCCCAGTCTTTCCGAGTAGAAATGGTACAGACGGCATCAGGTAACCGTCTATCTCCATAGCAACTGGGGGCTGAGCTCTTCAAATAGCCCCCACCTCCTTTCTGTGCTTAAAGAAAAAGATTCTGTACTGCCTGCCGGACTGTCATAGCCCCGGGGAGCTGCCTCCCCCTCATTTTATCTCACTAACAGTCTGTGTCTTCTATTCCTGCATCTCTTATTAAACTTTCATGAACATAAATGGGGGGGCCACCAGCTTGCCACGGTAACCCTGAAGGGTGTGGAGAGAGGTAAGGCAAGGCTGGGGGTTGTTGCACGGGGCACCCCTAGTGACATTACTGACACGGAGCAGCTGTGCTCTGACTACACTGGCTCCTTGTACCTTGCCCCTTTTCTAGGCAGGACTGCACATATTTTTAGGAAACCATAAAGGGGGATTGCACTCGGCGGTCTATTCCCAATTTTGCTTTTGTGCCGGACATCTCAGCAGGCACTCATGATAGCACGTGGCGAACAGACGGGGGAGAGAGAACCTGTCATCTCCTTGCCAGTTACTCCGGCAGTAGACGATACAGAACGACCTGGTAACCATCTCTGCTAATCATGCAAAAAGCAAGTGAATCTTGCAGTGGTTAATGCTGGGAGTTATCGCCCTCTGGGCCGTGCATCCAGTCACCACATACGATCCGAAAAAAAAAAAAAGCGGACGGGTCTCCATGGAGTGCCCGGCTAAATGGGCGTTCAAGGGCAATCCAGGGGAAAACAGTGCGAAAGTGATGTCACTTGTGCGTTCCGCGGAGAAGTAAATGAAACTGAAGAACATTAACAGAACCACGCGACAATGATCAACCCACAGAAGCAACGGCGGGAGACTGCGGGAACTATGGGATAGCTACGGAATAGCTACCCACAATGCAACGCTTCAGAAATCGACGCTAGCCTCGGACCATGGACGCACAATGCCAAATTACTGTGCCTAGTGTGGCCGCGTGAAATCAAATTTATAATATCAGTTTTATGAAACCGATTTTAGCTAATTCGATATTATCCCGTAGTGTAGACGTGGCCTAAGAAATATTATATTAAATAAAGACGGCATGAGTAAAGCTATCTGCACTTCTAAAAGAAGCAAATGATTTAGAAGTTCCCTGCTACAGAAGGCTAGATTTTACCGTTTAAAAAAAAGTCTCTTTTGTTACCATCAATGTGCCTGTTATAATTGCAATTGACATTCACAGGTACCTGCTGGGTTATACTTTTAGTGCCAGAGACTCCAGCCAATGGCAAGTACATATTTCATGCTTCCAGTCACCTCAGTGGTACTCTTCTCTCTGTGTCTTCCCATCCACACAGGGAACAACCTGTCTATGGAGAGACACCACACTGCCATCACCACCTGTTGCATTAAGTACCACCTCTACTGTAATTATGAAGCTGTGGCTGTGCCTGACCTTTAGCAACATTCATATGTTTGACTCACTTCAATACACTGACTCAGAGAAGCCCTGCCTAACCCCACATTAAATATATATCTTCAGTAAGAATACCAGGAAAAGTTTTATAAAGTGTTCCAAGGCCAAACTTTCTCTCTTTCAGCCTTTCTCACTTCTGCCTGAAGACTGGAATAAACGGTCAGTTTTCACCAGGGAGAGGGGTAAATAGCAGGGTCTCCAAGGATCTATACTGTGACCACTGCTGTCAACATATTCATAAATGATCTTGGAAAAGAGGTAAACCATGAGGTGGCAAAATTTGCAGACAATACAAAATTACTCATGGTAATTAAACCCAAAGCTGCCTGCAAAGAATTAAAAAGGGCTCTCACAAAACTGGGTAACAAAATGACAGATGGGGAAATTCATTGTTGAAAAATGCAAAGTAATACACATTGGAAAACATAATCCCAACTATACATACAAAATGACAGGGTCATAATTAGTCATTACGCCTCAAGAAAGAGGGCGACATTGTGGACACTACTATGAAAACATCCGCTCAATGTGCAATAGCAGTCAAAAATGCTAAAGGAATGTTAGGAATAATTAGAAAATGGAAAGATGATAAAACAGAAAACATAACGCTAGTATATAAACCCATGGTATGCTCACACCTTAAATACTGTGTACAGTTCTGGTCACCATATCTCAAAAAAGATATATTAGAACTGGAAAAGGTACAGAGAAGGGCAACAGAAATGATTAGGGGTATGGAACAGCTTCCATATGAGGTAAGATTAAAAACACTGGGACTGATCAATTTAGAAAACAGAAAATTAAGGGGGTGAATATGATAAATGTCTATAAAATCATGAAGGGTGTGGAAAAAGTGAATAGCAAAGTGTTATTTACTCCTTCACATAATACAAGAACCAGTGGTCATTCAATGAAATTAATAGGTTTAAAACAAACATATGGAAGTATTTCTTCACACAATGCACAGTCAACTCATGGAACGGGTTGCCAGGGGATGTTGTAAAGGCCAAAAGTATAACTGAGTTAAAAGAAAGAATTAGATAAATTCATGGAGGATGGGTCCATCGATGGCTATTAGCCAAGATGGTCAAGAGACACAACCCAATGCTCTGGGTGTCCCTAAACCTCTGACTGCCAGAAGTGGGGGCTGCATGTTAGGCGATGGATCATTCAATCAATTGCCCTGTTCTGTTCATTCCTTCTGAAGCGTCGGGCACCAGCCACTGTCAGAAGACAGGATGCTGGGATAGATGAACTATTGATCTTACCCAGTATGGCCATTTTTATGTTCTTATACCTTTCCTCCCTTCTATTTTCCCACTACCAGTTTTCCTTTCTTTCTTGGATGCAGCATTGCCTCTTCTTTGGATTAACTGTATAACTATTTGCTTACCTAAAATCCAACAAAAGCATTTACTTGAAAAAAATCATAATTTTGTCCAGCATTGGATATGGAGAAATATCAGAGATTTTCTCTTCTTGTGTCACCATCTGTCATTCTTTCGCTTATTACATAACAATTAAGCAACAACAAATAACTTTCAACTACTGCATCTACAATTTGTGAGGGGAGAGAACAGAGGAAGAATAAATGATACTGTTGTGAGAACGCTATATCTTAAATCTGCATGACTGTACTTGAGAAACTCAGTCTCTGCATTAAATAATGAGAGGTGCCTACCTATTTAAATAACTTTAGATTTATCTAATAATCTTCAGGGTGTTTCAGTGGTAAAAGGTGGTTACTAAGCTGTTTTGTAACTGTTCTTCTTTGAGATGCGTTGCTCATGTCCATTTCATTTCAGATGTGTGCATGCCCAGAGAACTAAAGCTGGAGATTTTTTCCTTTAGTGATACCCTTTGGGATAGCACATATACCCTCTGCTGCCTTGTGCTGCTGCACAATGTTTTAAAGGCTGCAGTCACCCTCTTCCCCAATGTCATTTCCTTCATACTAGACTGACTACAATAAGGAGGGGATGGAAGGTAGCTCATGGAATGGACATGTGCAACATGTCTTGAAGGACAACAGTTTTCTTCTTCAAGTGATTGCACATGTCTATTCCACTTCAGGTGACTTACAAGCAATTCAAATTAGATGCGAGTTTCAGAGTCTACCTGAACAATGACTTAAGAACTATTTGTGTGAACTTGGCAACATCTCTGGAATGCTGAGATACAGCAGCAGCAGTTGTAAAGGTGTGTGCTGATGAACAAACTGCAGCCCTACAATTGTCTGTTATAGGCACTTCAGCTGAATACGCTCCAGAAGTTACTTGAGATTTTGCCGAGCATGCTACTACCCTGCCTGGCAGGATTATGATGTCAATGTCATAGCACAAAAGTATGCAGGAGGAACTCCATGACAAGTTTCTCTGAATTGAGACTGGAAGGCTCTTATGTGACAGACATGACAATATCCTGCACTAGGCTGAACAAACCTGATGGAATTAAGATAAATAAGACTGAACTAAGTTCAATGCCTTTGGGGTTCTTTGTACTAAACATGCAATTGTTTATGTGTCATTGTGAGATTGTATGTAACTTTGAGTATGCTAATATAATTCCTCTGGTTATCAGCCCTTTGAAGTTGCCACCAACATCTCCCTGGAAAAGGTTCGCATATACTAATTCAGACTGGATTCTCCAGGGACAAATAGACACAAAATGGGTTTTTGAATAAACAGCCTGATTTTAAACAGGCTTAGGGACGTCTCCCGTATCAAGCAAATGGACAGGATCTCTGGTCCATGGAAGGTCTCAAGTCCTTAGGGAAGGGTTAGAAGGACTCAGTCTACTAAGGTCCCATAAGACAGGGTACATGTTCTGAGCTGAAGCTGCAATGAACTTGAAACCACAAGGAATCCCTTTGGGTGTGGTTTTGAAGGATAGCTCCTGCCAGAACCCATGTTAGGGTTGGGGTGATCACATGTGTATAGGTTCTTTTATTGTTTTTTCTCTGTAGTACTTTTACCTTAAGACTAAAATAGGCTTGCACAGGAAGTGTTGTATGGTATCTTATAACTATGGGCATTTACTCTTTTATTAGTTTCTGAAGAGAGAGTAAGCAGGCCTGCTTAGACAGAGTTGGGTTTTTTTGTTTTGTTTGTTTTGCTAGAATAACACAGTGAAGGCAGGGAACTGTTCAGCCTGGAGACACCCTGGTCTGGAGGGACAGAGACCTGTGTCTCCACATAAGAAAGGTGACAGCCAGGGAAGCTAGAAGCCTGAAGTGGGTGCCCTTGCTGGATGATAGAGGGGGAATGCAGATGCAGTTGTCCTGAACTGTGACACCTTCATCCTGTCTGCAACTGCTACAAACAATTGGGATGACAATCTAAACAATCTGGTTTTGTCCAAGTAAAAAGCTAACGCCATTCTGATATCTAAAGTATGGATTCTCTCTTCAGCCTTAGGAAAGAAAGTTGGTGAGAATATTCCTTGACTGACGTAGAATTCCAACACTAGTCTCAAAATTCAGATGCAGATGTAAGTAAACTTTGTCCTTATACAAGATTGTGTAAGGATAGTCAGCAACCAACACTCATAATTTTACCACATTTCTCACAGGGCAATAGTTACCAAAAATGCTATTTTAATGGATGGATACTATTGGTTCAAAAGGGTGGACCCATCAATGCTGTTAACACTAGATTCAAGTCCCAGGGAGAAATAGGATCTATCACTAGGGATATAAACTGTTTAGATCCTATAAAAATCTAACTGATATTGGATTTGAGAATACTGAGTGGACAGCAATTACAGAATGGAAACAGAGATAGCTGCCAGGTGAACATGAATGGAACTAATAGATAGGCCTTGTTGTTTCAGGTAACACAAATAATCCAAAACATGCCCGGACAGCAAAACATCTTTCTGTTATGACCATGAGGAGAATTGTTTCCACTTCAGCGGGCAAGCAGATCAAGTAGAAGGCTTTCTGCTATTCTGGATGATGTTCTGTATGTTCCCCAACCACTCTGCATCCTGAGGTGTTAAACATGAAGCATCCAGGTGGAAAGATAGAGAGAAGATGGGTTGGGATTCAGAAACTGACCACGGTCTGGGAGATCAGGCTGGTTCTGTTGGTAGTGTCAAAGGAGCCCTGGTGGAGAGGCTCTGCAGACTGGACAATCAATGTTGGCGAGGCCAAACTGGTGCTATGAGAATAATGCAAACTTGATGATGCTTGAGCTTAGTCAACACCATGGGAATGAGTGGAATGGGAGGGTAGGAATACAGCAGACTCTCTCTCCAAGACAGCAGGAAAGAGTCCATCAGAGACCCCTGCCTGACTTGCCATTGAACAAAAGAGTTAGCACTTCCCGTTATGGTGAGTTTTTTTAAATGTAATCAAGATTATATTTTTGTCAGCAGCCTAAAATGTAACGTACTGACCATAATGTTCCTAGACAAATGACAGTTTGAAAAATGAGTCTCATGATATCTGACCTGAGAGACTACTCATGATCTCCACTGACAGATCTGCTTAGCCAACCTGTCAAACTGTTGTGAATCCTGGGAAGAAGGGATGCTTTGAGGTGAATTGCACAGGTGATGAACAACTCCCAAAGCTTGTCAGAAACTATCAGACCTGGCCCCTCCCTGTCTGTTCCCATAGAACATTGCCACAATGTTGGCCTTGAGGACATGCAGAATCTTTCCCTTGATGTGGGGGAGAAAAGTCCACTAGGCCAGATGAACAGACCTCAACTCCCGATGTTTATGTGGAGAGCTAAATCTTACTGTGGCCATGTACCTTGAATCTTTAGATTGCCTAGATTCTGTAGGGACGAAGTGTCCATAACCAGAGCCAGTGTGAATAGGGGAGAGGCAAAGAGAACTGCCATACACACGTTGGTTGCATCCATCTACCAGTCTAAAGAGGCCAGCATTCTTATGAGCACCTAAATGAACATGTCCAGTGGTGACAAACCAGGGAGTACACTAACTTTAAACCTGAAACTTTCTGAGTTGAAGTCTATCATGTTGAACTGCATAGGTGCAGGAGGCCATGTGTCCCAGAAGAACTACTTTACAGTTGTGGTTGGATGGGCTTTTAGGTCTGTGGAAATGGTTAACATTGTCTGGAATCCGGCTTGATAAGAAACCCTGGCAACTGTAGAATCCAAGACTGTCCCTATAAAATCTATCCTCCGAACTGGGGAGAAGAATGACTTGTTCTTGTTGATCAACATACCCAGAACACTGAAGAGGGGGTCTATCTTGACTAGACTGAGTTCTACTTGGCTCTTGGATCTATCTTGTACCGGCCATTTGCCCAGGTACAAAAATACTTGTATCACTGTTTTCCTTAGGAAAGCATACCGGAAGTAGACTGGCAAGTGCAATCACTCAAAGAACGGCTAGGGATGTCCACAATCTCTCAGGAGTCATTCAGCACCTTGCAGGCCAACAATAAACTGATGTTTGCAAAAGCCATAAGGTTTTATAAAATAAGCAGTCCTCTGATTCCATTGTCTTCATGTCATCAAAAAACAAGTATCTCTTCTCACATCAACAACTAACAATGAGCTGTCATCACCTATTCAGAATAGAGACATTTGTGGGGTCCCAGGAATATCCCACTAGGCCAGCAAAAGACACCAGATGGCCTACTATATTGGTGTGATATCAAATTTCTAAAATTACGTAGGGCACTCTTTCAGAGAAGTAGGTTGCTGTGATATTTTGGACACAGAGGTCTTCCACTCCTGGAGACCTGAATCAAACTTACATGTAAGCATAGCGCTTGTTGCTATGACATAATCGCAAGCTTGTTTGTGTTATGAATACTGTGTAATGAAGTCTGCCTGCAGTCTCCTCTATTCTGGGACTGAAAGCACTTTGACTTATGAGTTATGGCAAACATTTTTAGTCTGGGTATCTGTTGTCACAGTAGCTGTTTGGGAGAAGGAGAGAGGTGGTCAAGGATGTGACTAATCCCCAAAGGGACAAGGGCTCATAAAAAAAAATCCCCAAAACAAATCAACTGAACAAACAAGAATTATGTGAGGTGATGTGCACCCCAGACCCTGCTCTTTTTAAGGGCAGGCAAGGTCTAGCCAGTTTCCCTTTACACACACATTCTCTCTAGAATAGAATCACATTATGGAGGCTGCTAGTAGTGTGCTCTCCCGCACAAAGGCATCTTCCCATTTAACCTACACCACACACAACCTTTCCTGCTTTCCCACAAAGTGTTCCCAACTCCCTCTAGAGAGGCAAAGTGCATACCCTCCTGATTAAATGCCCCTCCTAATGCACATTCCCCACTTTGCGAGTCAGCAGGTACCGTCCCTTGCATACATATAGACTTCATTTGGGAAGTTTCTCAAACACCCATGTTCACTAACATCCCCATGAGTCGAGAGGGGTGCCCCAGGAACACGCAAGTAGTGGTGATCTTGCACTACTGATTCTCTCTCACATTCCCTTAAAACAGGAAAGACATGCTTGTGGCTTCCTGTGTCCAAGTCACAACAGCCTCCTTCCCCAAAGGAGGTAAAGCAAACCTAAAAAAACTTATTGTTTTGCAAATTGTTGAGGGATGATTCAAAATAAAGACCTCTGTGCGATGGAGAAAAAAGTTTTGTCTTTTTCAGTGCAGGGTAGTAATAGTGAAGCTTTGAGAGGCTCTCTCACCTCTTTACTTCAAGACTCTGACTGAATGAAGCTGCCCTATCCAGAAATCTGGTCCTATTGAGAAAGAATGAGCTGTGAAAGGTCACCCCATTGCTTTTCATATGAGTTTTTGGGGAGATGAGCAATTTAGAGTAGGAAAAGCTATCCTCCCCCACACACTTCCCACCAGTATTCCTCATGACTGGAATAGGGGAGAAGGTTTGCTTTACCTTCTTTGCAAAAAAAAAATAACTTTTAGTGTGAATGACAGCAGAGAACAAAAAAGAATAAGGCTATTTAAATTCAGGTTTAGATGTTTTTACGACAGACTGCTTTCAGCAGCTTGTGAAAGAACATCGCTACAGTGTGGAGCGCTCAGTGTCACTGCATATAATTGCTCTAGCTGAGCGCATAACAATACAGAGCTGTGCTTCTGCTCTCTCAGATTGGAGAAAAAAAAGTTAATTTGACAAAGCTGAGTCACAGCACCAAAAACCTTATTTTTGCTTGTGAGGAAAAACCATTACAAAACATTTTTTCCCCCTGGGATTTCAGCCTGACCCATGTTAGAATTTTGTGTGTGCTTTCCTTGATCTAGTAATAAAAGATAATGGAACTAAAAACGCACTCCGTGCAGAAATAAAGATGAAAGAGTTGCTGAGGTATCAGAAAGGCCACAGTAACTTATAAACTGAAAATCGTCTAAAAAATGGAAGCTACAAAGAAATTCACTGCACTAAGTTTTACACTGGGGAAAAACACCTCTGGCACTGGTGCTAAATTCAAAAGGAAAAAATATTAAACTGTCTAAAGCAGTGGTCCCCAACCTTTTCATCTGGCAGGCACCAGATGAAGGACCGTGGCGGCGGTGGAGGATCCGCCGAAATGCCACCGAATTTCTGCGGCGTTTCAGTGGTGACGCCTCTTGATGATGCCACTTGCTGCCGACAAAACTTAGTGCAGTGCCGCCGGCCAGGATGCGGGTGCATTTAGATGCCCCTGAGGGCACCATGGCACCCATGGGCACCGCATTGGGGACCCCTGGTCTAAGGGTATGTCTTCACTGCAGAAGTAACTCGTGTGAGCGGCACCCAGGTCTGAGCAGCTACGCTGCAAAGCCACACCCGAGTTAATGTTTCCTCATTGGTGCTGCAATCACCCATGTGTGTCGCTAGAACTTCTGGGGGCAAATACCAATGGTTCTTTCTGCTGCAGTAGACTGAGCTGCTCTGATATTTTCACAGTGAATTATGGGAAACTTCATAAGGGAAATTGTGGAGTGGTAATGGAGGACTATCAGCAGCTGAGTGATTTAGCCTGCACCCTCACTGCAAAGTGCATGGGTTAGCAGAGAGAATGAAAATGGCACTTCTGCACCCCCACATCTGGGCCTGCTCGGCTGGGTTTTAAACGAGACTGAGATGGACAAGAGGGAGGTAGAGGCAATACCTGAGCAAGGGCTCAAGATACACTGGACTGAAGATATAACCTAAATTGCTGATGAAGAGGCTGTGGCTGAGCCAGAAGAAAAACATTTATTTCTGGCTAGTTTAAATTCTATGGATAGAAATAGGGACACACTGCACTAGCCTTTGACAACAGCTTAAAAAAGGTGGATAATTCTTAAATGTTTTATACCAGACGTGGGCAAACTACAGCCCACGGGCCACATCCGGCCTGCGGAACTGTCCTGCCCAGCCACTGAGCTCCTGGCTGGGGACCTTAGTCCCCGCCCCCTTCCCCACTGTCCCTCCTCCCCCGCAGCCAAGCCGCCATGCGGGCCACACTCTGGCCCGCCGCTCCCGCTGGGCAGCATGGGAAGCGCAGCTGCTTCTGGCCGGGTGTCGCAGCTGCAAGCTCCTGCTGCTGGTAAGGGGGCACGGAGGTTGGATAAGGGAGTGGGGGGTTCTGGGGGGATGGGGAACAGGGGAGGATTGGGAGTGGGAGTCCCAGGGGGCCTGTCAGGGGGCAGGGATGTGGATAGGGGTCAAGAGGACAGTCAGGAGATAGGGAGCAGGGGGGGTTGGATAAGGGGGTGGGATCCCGGGGGCAGTTGGGGAAGGGGTCCCGGGAGGAGGCGGTGAGGGGACAAGGAGCATGGCGGGTTGGAGGGGTTGGAGGTTCTGAGGGGGGCAATCAGAGGGCGGGAAGTGGGAGCGGGTGGATAGGGGGCGGAGGCCAGGCTGTTTGGGAAGGCACAGCCTTCTCTACCCATCCCTCCATACAGTTGCACAACCCTGATGTGGCCCTCTGGCCAAAAAGTTTGCACACCCCTGCTTTATATGATTCAGCCTGTCTCATAAAAAATTAAACATCACCTTATAGAATTTACACATAGGAAAATCAAAAACTCCCTCAAATCCAAGGTGAGTGCAGCATTAGACGGAAGTCTGAGGAGGAGTACAATGAAAAAAGAGCGTCTCAACGGAGTGAAACAACAGTATCATAGTATTTTAAAGACAACCTAGCCAACTGTGCCCTTATAGCATTTGGCTTTATGCACATCGCTCTGCACTGTCTCTGGTGATTTGTGTATTGTCTATGCATTTGTCAAATGCCATCAGTAACCTTTCAAGTTTCTTTTAAATCAATGACAGACTATTTGTTTTCCTAATTAGCCAGGCAGGTATATTTGTGGCTCTCTGGAGAAGAAGTCATTTTGCTTTAGCATGGAACACACATCCTCAGAAAAGAAATGGCGATGTCAACATAAATTTATATAAAATATACATCAAGAAAAAAAAAAAAAAAGCTACTCATGTGCTTTACACATCCCAGGGAATTAAGTAACAGACATACAAGTCTTTTTCACATTCAGCACCTATAGGCGAAATCCTGTGAGGTACCAAGCACTTGCAATTCTTTTTGACTTCAGTTATACAAGCTTTAATCTTTTGATGGAATATGGAGGCATTCCCTTCTACATCACCAATTTGACTTCAATGGGAGTTAGAGGTAGTAGGCACCTGCCAGGAGCTGCCTCAGAGGCCTGGTCTACACTACACGTTTAAACCGATTTTAGCAGCGTTAAATCGATTTAATGCTGCACCCGTCCACACAATGAGGCCCTTTATATTAATATAACGGACTCTTTAAACCGGTTTCTGTACTCCTCCCCGACGAGAGGAGTAGCGCTGAAATCGGTATTACCATATCGGATTAGGGTTAGTGTGGCCGCAGATTGACGGTATTGGCCTCCGGGCGGTATCCCACAGTGCCCCATTGTGACTGCTCTGGAAAGCAATCTGAACTCGGATGCACTGGCCAGGTAAACAGGAAAAGCCCCGCGAACTTTTGAATTTCATTTCCTGTTTGCCCAGCGTGGAGCTCTGATCAAGCACGAGTGGCAATGCAGTCCCAAATCCCAAAAGAAGCTCCAGCATGGACCGTACGGGAGCTACTGGGATCTGATTGCGTTTATGGGGAACAAAATCTGTGGTATCAAACCCCCGTTACAGAAGACGAAATGCCCAAAGGCATTGAAAAATCTTTCAGCGCTATGATACAAATCGCACCAGCACAGTGCTGTGTGACAGTGTACGGAAAGCCAAGAACAAATGGCACTCGTGAGGGAAGGGAGGGGTAGCTGAGGAACTCCAGCTATCCCACAAGTCCCCTAGCATTCGAAAAGTAATTTGCATTCTGGCCTGGGCTTCAAATGCTGTGGGTCAAACACATTGTCCGGGGTGTTTTTCAGGGGTAGAGTTTCGTTAATTACCTCCCTCCCTGCTGAAACGAAAAGGGAAAAAAAAATTCCTATCTTGCTTTTTTTCAATGTCCAACCCATTCTACTGCATGCTGCCTGGGTAGATTGATGCTGCGGCTGTAACAGACAATATCCTTTCCTCCGCCTCCAGTGGCAGACGGGTTTACAATATGACTGCCTATTCGTCATCATCATCAGCTTGAGTGCTCCTTGGCTGGCCTAGGTGAAGGGTCGCGCCAGGGCGCCTGGTAAAAATAGGAATGACTCCCCGGTCATTCCATCCATGGTACAGACGCTTGGGTACCTCTTCATCATAGCCTGGGTGGCGAGCTCATCAGCCTCTTCATGTGTAAAAGAAGATTCCTGATGCTGGGACTGGTCCCATAGCAGCGTATGCCCGCTTTCCTCTCCCCCGCAGGTTTATGTTCTGCCCTGGACTATCATAGCAGCCTGAGGCTCCTCCCTCATATTTATCTCACTTAACTAAAGTCATGTTTCTTATTCCTCGCAATCCTTTATTACTTCATCACAAACATGTGGGGGGGGACACTGCAACGGTAGCCCAGAGGTTGGGGGAGCCAGGAAAAAAAGCCGTGGGACGTTGGTTGCAGGCGGCACCCCCAGGATGGCATGTTGAGCCTCATTTTCTGCCGGGATCTGGCATGGAGGCGGCTGTGCTCCTCCTGGTTCTTCTGGTACACTGGTTTCTAGTAAACTTTGCACCATATTCCTAGGCAGGAACTGAAATCTACTTTTTTAGATACCATAAAGGAGGGATTTGACTCGGGGATCATTCCATTTTGACTGTTGCCGCCCGGCCGACCTCAGCCAGGGCACCATGAAGGCAGCAGATTGGTACAGCACACTGATAACCGTCCATCTCATTGCCAAATTTTACAATGCAAAATGGCAGACGGTACGAAACAATGGTAAACGTTCTCTGCTATCCTTGCAAGGGCATGAATGCTGCTGTGTTAGCGCTGCACGTACCCGCTTGTAGCAAACATCCAGTAGAACAACGGTGGACAGTAAAAAAAGCTGAACGGGGCTTTCCATGGTTGCCAGCCATGGCGGGTCTGCAAGGGAATTTCCAGGGAAAAAGGGCGCAAAATGATTGTCTGCTGTTGCTTTCATGGAGGAAGGAATGAGTGATGACATTTACCCAGAATCACCCGCGACACTGTTTTTGCACCATCATACATTGGGGTCTCAACTCAGAATTCCAATGGGCAGGGGAGACTGCAGGAACTATGGGATAGCTACGGGATAGCTACCCACAGTGCAACGCTCCAAAAATCGACACTAGCCTTGGACCATGGACGCACACCACCGAATTAATGTGCTTAGTATGGCCACGTGCACTCGGCTTTATACAATCTGTTTTACAAAACTGGTTTATGTAAAATCAGAATAATCCCATAGTGTAGACAAACCCAGAGTTAGAGGAATGTAGAAGAATAATGGTGTGTGCTCAGTAGTAGCTTTTTCTCTAGTTTACTTTTTTAGAGATGGGGCAGTTAACTGTGTGACTGGAGGATAAAGAGGGTTCAAATCCAGTTGCTGGGATTTAATCTCTTACTTCAGGGATATTTCCAAAGGGCTGATGTGTCACACAAGTACAGGAAAAAAAAAACCAATACCTCTCAGTCGCTTCTGAAGAGCAAATAGAAAACAACTTCTGGGCCGTTACAGAAAATGAATGTGAGAAGGGGGGAAAAAGGAAAGAAAAGATAAAGTACACGCATTTTATATAAAATATCCTCCCCATTTTCAGATTCTCTGACAGACAAAAATGGTATAATTCTTCTGGATGCTATAATCATACTACCTAAGCATCCTTAACTCTAATACAAGAAAGAATTAACAAAAACATATGGTAGTGTGCTCTCATGACAATACCTTAACTAGGCAGAATAAAACAACATTTTTCAGAGTAGTTCTGAGAGGATCTGGCATTAAAAGACTTGCTTAAAGCAATATGGCTAGTGAAGTGAGACAAAGGCTCATTACTTAGTAATGGCTGCCATGAACTGGTAATTCTTGTCCTACCACTTACCCTAGTAGTTATTCTATTTAAGAAAATAAAGGCAGCAAACCCAGATCACAGAGCATCTCAAAGGTTTCATTTGAGCCAGAATTGCCTTCCCAGGTACAGAAACATAACATTAATTGTGAGGACAAGGATGCAAATGTGCAGACACAGTGCACAATTACAAAAGAGGAACACAGTATTGTTCATGATAAGCAGCATCCCTTATAGAAAAATAGGCTTCTGAAAATTATCCTTTACAACTCAAGGAAAGCAAAGCAACTGGTTCCTTTAAGGAGTCATTGGAGATTAGAGCTTTTAAAAAATTGTCTGTTGTAGTTATGAATGGCTTGTTAGCTGAGTTCAACAGCAGGGAAGTCTGCAATTGATCAACTTTGCTGGTACCAATGGGAACTCCTATAAAGGATTTTGGCAGAGGGACAAGGAAGAGATGAGGAGGATATTTTATTCAGCAAATAAAAAGAGGAAATAATGTGTATAGATACATAAACAGCATCCTTTTCCTTGGAAATGATTTTCAAACTGTGGCCAATAGTTCGACATTTTGAGGTTCTGTCTCCTACCGATTGACCCCGCAGTGGACCCCAAATCACCATAAAATTCTAATCTTTTACTACAATGCAGCTTACAGCTCTGCTTTTTTTCTTTAGGGTTATTATCTGTTAAAAGTGTTGGAACATGTGGGTAATGATGTTTCAGTAGCCAAATCTGATCTGAAGTAATTAATTTATGATATCAAGCAGAACATTTACAAACACTTTTGCAACTCTAGAGAATCGGCCGAAACCATTTGGCCAACAGCATGGAGATTCAGAAAACTAAATTGGGTAACACTGCTGGTCTGAGAATATTCTGAAGGCCCAGAGGAAGGCTGACGCAGTTTTAACCAGAGGGAAAGGAACGCATTCTATTCTTTAAAAAAACAAACATGAGTTTGTAAAAGTCTCTAACAAACAACTACTCCATTGCTCCCTAGCTTATTCCCCTTTGATGTGACTGCCAACATGATCTGCACCAGAAGAAAAGGCAAGTTTACATTGTATCTGTCAGTATGAGTCAGGAGAGGAATCAGAAATGAACAACAGAGCAGAAGTTCTCAAACTGTGGTCCATGGACCTTCCGTGGTCTGCAAGCTCCATTTAGGTGGTCCACGGATAATGCCCTCTAAGGTGCGCGCCTGGGCGTCCGCACATGAGAAAACGAAGGGCCATCCACCTAATGAGTGGAGCTGCGCTAATTAGGTGCCTGGACCATGGAGAAGATGCACATGTAAGTGGAGGTGGTGGCCTTGGGGGGAAATAGGTGGTAGGTGGGAGGGGGGCAGTAGGGTGAGAAGAGGGGATGGAGAGAATTTGGGACATGCAGGGCTGCGGCGGCCAGAGAAAGAGGTGATTTTCCCCAGCTCCAGGGCTGCGGCTGCCAGGGAGAGATGGCCCTCCTTCCCAGCCCCAGCTCAGCGGCTGCTGTGGCGAGGGAGAGAGGGCACATCTATCACATTAGAAAGGTAAGACCACTGATATTAAAATATGAGTTGTTTGTGTGCTTTTATTTGTAGTACCAAAAAACCCCCGTTAATTATTATTAACGGGGTTTTTTTATATAGGGCTTTTACCCAAAGCACTTTACAATAGTTAGCTAATGGTACAAACAACATTTTGAAAGATCATTAAGTGGTCTGCCAAGACTCTCAGCAATTTTCAAGTGGCCGTGAAAAAAAAAAAGTTTGAGAACCATTGCAACAGAGTATTCTGATCAGTTTGACTTCTGCAAATCAAGGCAGACACTGTCTATAGAAACAAGGTAGTGACAAGCAGAATTCACCCCGAAGTGAGAGAGCTACCAGTAATGCATGAATTTGCATGTCATCCTTGCGCAGGGGCCATGATAATCTTCTCTGTATCGTTCCAGTTTTAGTATATGTGCTGTAATACAGTACTTGTTAAATAAAACTTAATTCTTTGCTATGGAACTCTTCCCATCTGCACAGCTAAGCCCACATGCACAAAAAAGAGGGTGTCTGTGAGACAGAATGGACGCCTTAGCTGATTAAATATTCTAGTTCAATTCCATTACCAATTCCAAATTGCAATGACCACAAGTGTTGTGGGTCTGATTTTAATAATCTAACTGTTAAGGATGAAAAGATACTCTTCCTCAGGAAGGAAATTAAACTACGGCTATGTCTACACTACAGTTTATGTTGGAATAACTTGTGTCGTACAGGTATTTAATAAATCACCCCCTGAACAACATAAGTTACACTGATGTAAGCGCCGGTGTGGACAGCACTCCGGTGGCAGGAGAGCTTCTCCCACCAACATAGCTACTGCCACTCCTGGGGGCTGGAGCAGTTAAGCCAAATGGCGTAGAGTGGCTGCATGAGAGAGAGCTTACAGCAATATAGCTGCACTGCTGTAAACTCTCTAGTCTAGCTGGGCCCTTAAATGAGCACACACTGCTAAATGATGACTAGCAATACTGAGGTATGATCACCAGTGAGTCTGCAGTAGCACAGTGACTAGAACACTGCTGATGCGTGGTGCTGAGGGGCAACATGAGCAGACATACTTAAAAAAATTGTAGCTACAGAAATGACTAACACCCCTTAACTATTCCACTTTTAGACCAAAAAAAAAAAAAAAAAAAAAGCTGGCCATTTAGTTTAAAAGATATGAACCGTGGAGGGCTGGAGGGCTCAGAGGATTAAAAATAAGATATGCAGCTTTTCATCTCTATGTCAGCAGCAGTCTGAACAGCGACTGTAACTTGTTGCTATTGGATGGCAGTTCAATAGCTTGTATGAAATGAGTTACTGGTCTCAGTCCAGAGCCTAGTGAACAAGTGTCCACATCAGAAAACCATCATCACAACAGGCACTCTTATTGGCACTCTCAGCGGAGAAGCCAAGAGTTTAATGGTATGGAGAAAGAACTGAGCTCTTAACCCTAAAGCATGAGTGGGGGTTACCTCAGAGGCTAGGGAAGGATAAACTTGTCATATTATTGCCTATATGATGTGCTTGTTACAGCACTGCCAACCCAAGAGTTCAAAATCATAAGTCAGGCCCTCAAAAATCAAATGTTTTTTAAATAATAAATTATACGTTATTGTTTTCCTTCTGTTTTCTAAGCCTTTAGGTTGCACCACTTCCTGTTTTTTCCTGCAACTATGAACTCTAGAAATGTACATTTTAGGACTGAAAGCAGAAACTTTCATGAACTCTCTTGACTCCAACAGGTGGGGCTTTAAGAAAAACACCAAGTATCTTGAGACTCATGATAAAATCATGAGAGTTGGCAACACTGTTATGTGGATATGCAGAGAACTTCAGTCTCCAGACCAGTCAGTTTGGCGTTAAGAGCTGACTCCCAATCTTGTATTTAAATCACAAGTTCATCCTTCTAGTAGAAAACAAACTAACATGCAGAAAATGCAAGCAGAGTGCTAATGCATATTCTTCAGCCCTGGGAGTCCAGATTTAAAGGTAGAGTCTGGCGAAAATCTTGATTTACTAGTTTATCCGGACATACCTTTGCTACTGTGAAGTAAGTGCAGCCTGTGTGCAGTGTGTCTGATTGGTTCATGTTCTAATTCCGCTTCACTGTCTATGCTCTAGAATGGAGAAGATTGGCACAGACAGCGGTTCTGGAAGGAAACTCTCACATGTGACTACACAATTGCTTTTTTCCAATATTATTGTAGCCATGATGGTCCCAGGATAATAGAGAGACAAGGTGGGTGAGGTAATGTCTTTTACTGGACTAACTTCTGTTGGTGAGAGACGCAAGCTTTCAACCTTACATAGAGTTCTTCTTCAGGTCTGTGTTATATGTACCCACTTCCTCAGAGAAAGTTTTTTTGTAGGGGAGCTTAGCAATGCAAGTATTTTTTATTTGAAATGACTACTGCATCACTTTTGGTTTGTTGTTTCATGGTTTTTATCTTTTTTAAAAAACTAATAACTCCAATATTTTGGGGATCCAAAAGTCTCAGCACAATGAATTTAGTATCTTTAAGACCGGTCAGATTTTTGCTCTCCCAATCTTTTCTGTGAAATTTATTTTCCCTTGCTACACAAGAATCAGTTCCTTCTTTGCTCCTCACATTCCTTTAGTTTAACAAACTCAAATACAGTAAAACCTCACTGAAGATATCACTGTTTTATGGACCAGACAGATCTCCCCATCTGGGTCTGTTCACCTCAAGCACCTCAAATCCCTCTGCATCAGTGTTTGAAAAAATAATGCTTTTTCAGGTCCTACTCTGACTATCATCGCTTTAACCAATAGTTTTCTCAATCTCATTATGTTGTGAATTTACTATTCCAGGCTTCAAGGCTCAATGCTCCTCACCACAGAGTCAGGGGACTGCTGTGATTTATCCCTCTGTGATTCCTCACAGCACGGCTAGAACTGCTTCCACAAGGAAGAGGACAGTCAATAGCAGCAGTCAGTATCCCAGGCTAATTATTAGTGCTCCCACAGGGAGATTGTATCATGTAAGCACTTCATCACTATGAACCACAGATCAAATAGAGCAGAGGATGAGTAACTCCCTGGCAGTGACCTGCAGGCTGTCAATTGTTCACCTGTTGATGCCACTGACTCAGTCCAGTCAGATTCACTAGATCATACTAATTTACTCCTTCTAACCCCACGCAAGTACTGTTATCATCATTGTTCAGTCAATAACAGCCAACAGATAATGAGATGCCTGATTGGTTATTGGTAAGTTCTACCCCGCTCCCTCGCCACTCTTCTCACACACAGTTATCTAATTTATTATTTATTCACAGCAGAGACCACAATGCACCAGGCACTGTACAAAGGGCACGTTCACTGACTGACCTGTAGAGTTCACAGTCTAAAAGGGCAGACAAAGTATAGAGGTAAGGGGCTCAACATTCAATAAAGTGGACCAGGTGATGATGCGCCACATCTGGGTAACACAAATGGCCGAGGGTATTGTTTAGGTACAAGCTGCTTATCATCTTGGTATTTAAGTGCCAAATCTCCCCCACAAAAATAGTCGGCCCTGGAATATGAAATGCAACTAGTTTTACTCCTATCTGTTTTATTTAAACCACTTTTTAAATTTTATTGACTAGCGATTTGCATCACTTAAAATTATTTCAGTACTCCTAATACAGGCAAAACTATATGCCAAAAATCCATTCCTGTAGGGATATATATCCAAAAGTCAAATTTTAGATTAGCTCAGTTTCCATTAAGAAAAAAGACCCTCCAAAAGGTGACAAATGGAGGCCTTTAGGTTATATTTTTCAGACTTTCTTAATTTTTCCCTGCACCCAAGGACTCTGTTCCACCTCCTTCATGTGTTCATAGAATTTCATAGTTGGAAGGGACCTCAGGAGGTCATCATCTAGTCCAACTCTCTGCTCAAAGCAGACAGATTTTTGCCCGAGATCCCTAAATGGCCCCTTCAAGGATTGAACTCACAACCCTGGGCTTAGCAGGCCAATGCTCAAACCACTGTCTCCCTCTCCCACTGTACTCCTTGTAATATTGGACCTTTGTCAAAAACTTCTTCTAAAATAATCTGTATAACAGTTCACAAAATCCAGCCACTTGGACTAGCAGCTCTACCTCAAACCTGTAGAAGCTATTTCAGATTCAATGACCTGCAAATAGTTTAAGCAGCAAACCCCTCCAAACAAAGACATATTTCTAGGTACTGTACCAAATGCAGTAGTTAGAGGAGGTTGAAAAAAATCAACATTTTTTCTGTGAAACAATGTTGATTTTTTTTGCCAAACATTCAAAACAAAATGAAAATGTTTGTGTTGTTTTCATCTTAGAAAACCAAAAACGATCTGGAATTTAGTTTTCAGAAAGGTTTCCTCCCATCCCCACCCACCTTTTCAACCGCTTCCACCGGCTTTTCTGCACTGGAAAAAGTGAAAAAACCTTAAAACTAAACTGTTCTCTTTTTTGAAAACCAAAGTGAAAAAAAAATTAAATTTGAAACAAATTTTCCCCCCAGTGTTTTTCCATGTAAAAATTTCATTTTCAACAAAACCACGTTTTCTTGAGAGGAAATTTTTGTGGTCAAAATCCAGTTGGATAGTGAGTACAACTGGATAGAGCACTAGACTGGACTCAGGAGACCTGAGTTCTAGTCCCAGCTCTGCCATTACCTGCTGGGTGATCTTGAACAAGACATGTCACATTTTTGTGCTTCAGTTTCCCCATGTGTAAGATATGGATAGTCATGCTGACCTCCTTTGTAAAGTGCTTTGAGATCTCCTAATGAAAAGCACTATATAAGAGCCTCCTGCATCCCCAGCCCCTCATGCGCAGCCCCACCCAGAGCCCAAACCCCAACCTCCTGCTCCAGCCCAGAGCTTCCTCCCGCACCCTGAGCTCCTCATTTCTGGCCCACCCCAGAGCCTGTACCCCCAGCCAGAGCCCTCACCCACTCCCACACCCCAACCCCCAATTTCATGAGCATTCATGGCCCACCATACAATTTCCATATCCAGATGCGGCCCTTGGGTCAAAAAGTTTTCCCACTCCTCATCTACACCGTAACTCTGTATTTCATCAATTTGTTTAGTGACTTTCTCTAACAAGACCAAGCCTATTAGCCATTGCAAACCAAATGAAAAAGTAAATAAAAAGATTAAACTAATAATTCAAGTTAAGATGTTTCCATTGAAATGATACTGTAATTAAGTATAGTAAAAGGGGTATTAGGTTATCAGTGATCACCATCTTCTGAATACAACACATTGACATTTATTTTACGTCAGCCCCTGGTATAAGAACATTTACTTAAACAGCAGTGGAGATGACTGTACAACACCCATGTGAAACGGTTTTCATTATTAAAGCAAGTGAGCAATTGTCAGCTATTGAGCTACGCAAATAGCAATACAAGCGTTGGTACTACAAATAGCAAATTAGACCTTGTTCTCCGAATCTGAGAGAGATTAGAAATAATATCAAGCTGTACAAACAAAAGGAAAAGATAACATCTTCACTTTACAGAAACTTCCAAAATAATAGCAGATGGCAGCTTGGAGGGTTTTTTGTTTCGCTTACATTTGCTGTGAATTTGAGTGCTCATTATGGGTCCAATTCTACTGTGATTTACTTTGCTAGTGCAGGACGAGTCTTCAAATGTAAATCTGATCCCACTGGCTGGCACTAGACACAGGTGCTATGCAAGATATTTCACTCAAGACCTCAGCCCTTAGCTATTATTTTTTTCCTGGACTACAAAGAATGACAATAACTCAGATAGTAGTCTTAGGACAATTGTAAGCTAGCCTGAGGCCACAAAACTCATTTTACTTTTTTACCTAAGCACAGTTTAAATTCAGGTCTCTAAAAACTGAAAGACAGCCGCCCTCCCCCCCATCCCATATCATAAAATTCCCATTATGTTAAGAAAAAGTAGACTACTCTGTCTTTGATTTTAATGTAAAAATAATTGCAATTAATTTCTAAAGCTAGCAAATTTCTAAGGTCAGTATTAGGCTGGCAATGCAAATGTACAGTTTATTTCCAATAATTTGTTTTCCTGGAACTTCTCCATGAATTGATCAATGACTTCTCCTACAGTAGTCCCACTAGAAGTAGTAGACTCATAGAATCAGAAATGTAGGGCCGGAAGGGACTTCGTGAGGACATCTAGTCCATCCTCCTGTGCTGCAGCAGGACAAAGTATACCTAGACCATTCCTGACAGTAATTTGTCTACAAACCTCCAGTGATGGTGATTCCACAGCCTTCCTTGATAACCCATTCCAGTACTTAACTGTCCTTATAGTTACAAAGTTTTTCCTTATATCTAACCTATATCTCCCTTGTTGCAGATCAAGCTGATTACCTCTTGTCTTACCTTCAAAGGTTATGGAAAACAATTGATCACCATCTTCTTTATAACAGTCCTTACATATCTGAAGACTTATCAGGTTTTTAACCTTTCCTCACAGGTCAGGTTTTCTTGACCAAGAAGTAAAGAGAATTTGAGAAATTAAAAAAAAAAAAACTCTATAAATGTGTGTCAACAAGTAAAGGTCAACCTTGAAAGTAAGAACAATGACTAGAAGCTGCACAAATTCTTGTGAGAGAGAACCATGAGTCAATAGTCCATTAACAATAGGGAGGGAGGTCAATCACAGGGACAACAAGGAGGGGAAAACATACAATCATACACTTGCTTCTGTATAAACTGATCCATTTACCACTATAAGGTAGCAAACAGTGAGTAATTAATTTCCAAGACCAAAAAGAAGTAAAATAAAAAAACTGTTTACAGGATGCAATAAGAGAGCATCCTGCCTGAGGATGCCATAGCTGAAACGAGAAGGTCCACTGTATGTTTCATTTAATGCATGGATGTCACTCTAGCTCACAGCTACACGCTCTTCCTCTGAAACATCCCTCCTCTATCCAGCCCTGCACCCGCAGCCCAATATCCAGCTATCTGTAAATTGCTTTGAGAATTAATGTCCCAATAGCCTCACAGGTTTTGTAAACAAATGCTTATGACCAACCTGCTATTGACAATTTAAGACACTTTTCAACCATGATGAGCAAACTACTAAGCCATTATTCCTAGGCTCATTCACAATCTATGTCAGTGTTCCTGACAGCTGAACGACGCTTGCTTGTTGGAAAAATCAGAAACCAGACTGGACTAAAACCAAAACTCTCTCCAAAATTCTATGAAATTCCAAGTTTTCTTCAGTAATAGATTTAGGGATCACATCAGGGGAACTATCTTCACGAAACACCTAAGTATGACTTCTTGACAAACATTCATCTTTTCCTTCACTATTTCAGTACAGGTATAGAAAGCAGGGCTCAATTCTCCTCCCATTGGATACAGAAGGAGAGAACTGCTGACAAGGGGGTGTGAGGAGAGGAGGAAATGGGGCTTCAGAAAGACAGTTTTAATGTAGACATGATCTATACTGGGGATTTGTCCCAATTTCAGATATCACCAGCCAGCAACCAGCCCAGCTGCACTGCTGCAAATTCCTGGAGTAGACAGGAAGAACTTACTATAAACCACAGTACATATCAGTTTATCCTGCTTCCAGAGATAAGCTTTGCTGGGGCAAATAACACTTTCACCCATCTACGTTAAAGGTTTGTATTGGTACCGTTATACTCATGACTAGCCACTGATGGCTGCAGTCAAGGAAAATCCCCAGTGAAGAAAAAGTTTTATTAGCGAAAATGTGATGACTTTTAATCCATCATTCAAGAGGGAGGCCGTGTAAAATTAGTATTGAAAACATTCAGATGCTAAGATGACTGTATTTCATTCATTTTAGCCCTCTGAATCTAAGAATCCTTGAATCATTTAACTTCACATCATCTTCTCTTAGATGTTATCTCTAGGTAAGATTACATTGTCAAAGCATAAATTCACTTAATTCCTCAGACTGAGGAAAGGAGAGGTGCAGGAACCAATCTTAAATAATTTCTTCAGCAGTGGTCATATCTATCCAGCAGAATGTGTGACTATTTTCTCAGCCCTGGAGCAGAAGAGGTCTCCAAGTGAAAGTATCAGGAGAAGCGAAGAGCCATCTGAAATAAGAGGACACAAATCCACTTTTTCTCCCATTGACTTTAAATCATTCTGTTTCAAAGGGACAGATACTATTACTGGCCCAGTGAAAAAACACTGTAGCCTGCAGCCAATAATAAATTTGACTCAGACAAGTAATACAGAACAGTGTGGACATTTTCTAAACTTTTGGCTGTCATTTGAAGCTGTCTTCCAGAAAAAACGACTTAACCACCAGAATGGAAAGTTTATTAAATTCTTTACTGCCCAAATAGTAGTTTAGTGACAGAATAATATCATGAAGATAATGTGTGATAAACCAGAGAGGAGAAGGATGATCCTGAATTCATCCCTCAATCTCTAGGTCAGCCTGGGCTGAGAACAATGGTGGTGAATTAAGCACTTAGAGGTGGGGAGGACAGAACCAAATGTGCTCCACACAGGTACCCATATCCACTCCATCTATCTCAGAGGGAGCATATCTATAATGTGATAGTTTCGAAAGATGTGCAGTGAACGTGTAAGAAAAGACAAAATGGGGAATGCTGAAAGTCCTGTATCCAAAAAGTAGAAAACTGAGCAAATAGAAAATTGTCAGAATCACCATTTTCATTAAATCCAAGGCAGAATATCAACCCACAAATAACTGTTGAACTTAATGAAAATTTCGTGGCCAAAATTTTCTGATATACATGAGAAAAATTTTAATAGGAAGAATACATTAATCACGTTCTGGCTCACAAGTAAGTTATTTATAACACATCTCAAAATTTTGGAAGGTTATATTATACAGTCCCAGTTGTATTGTCTATTGTTTCATAACCAGGTGCAGGAAATCAGGAAATAGAGCCAACATGCTTATTTATAAAAACCCTTCAAGACTGCAGGACTTGTTGTTTGCACAGTTTCAGAATTCTTTCATCAGCAGTATGTGCAGAGTATTTTTTTATGTCAACGGGAGAACTTTCTCCCGTTGGCATAGAGCATGTTCACCAGATATGCAGCAACACTGCTATGCTGTACAGTAGACGTAGCCTTAAGCTTTATTAATTTTAGCTTAAGGTCATATATCCCAGTACAAAGTTTGTGTCTGAGGAGGTTATATTTATGTATTACTTATCTTTTTGTCCCCACACTCAGAAAATTCATTTCCCAGGTTTCCTTCCTGCCTCACCTTAACCTCAGATCCTAAAAAAGTATAAAAATCTGTGTACAAAGTGTTTTCTACAATCAGATGGAAATGATTCAAGTGGTTTAATGAGAGTTTCTGTTGAAACATCTAAAAATTTTATGTATTTTTTTAATTAGTCATCCTAAACAAGTACCTTACAATTCAATGTACTATTCTGCTTTATAATTTCCTCTGAATGGGAAGAAGTCTAATGACTGGTCCACAAGAATTTTGAAATGTCTATGCGACCTTCCTATTACTATTATGCATGTAAAGTTAAAACAGTCATCCATTCATCATAGCAAAGAAATCTGATTCTAAAATACTAGATGTACTCCTATTAATGCAGACTTTAACCTGGCAGTATCCAGCATAAAGTGGAACTTTTTTCTCATGCCATAATAATAGTGTGTCCAAAAGACATTTCAAATTCTGGGAGACTGTGGTAGCACTAAAGTTAACAAATAGACGGCAGAACCTCCAACTTCATGTCTTTAAATATTAGTCTAGTACAGTGATACTCAGACTGAGGCTCACATGCCACAAATGGTTCTTTAGTATGTCTCCTGCAGCTCTTTGCAGCACGATAGTAAAACACTGAGTGATTTAATTATTAACTAATCTAAGTTATTAACCAATCAGGATGCTTCTACTGTTATTAACCAATTTCAGTTGATAAAATAATAATTATACTTGGTCAGTCATTTTGTTGTAAGAATTAGAGAGAGAGAGAGAGAGAGAGAGAGATTTAAAAACTAATTATTTCCTGTGTCATACTGTTTAAATATGAATATACAGTACTATAGTAAATGAAACAATGAATTCACACTACTGAGACTAATTTGGGCAAAGCTGATTGCTAATTTGGCTCCTGAACCACTGAGGTCTGAATATCACTGGTTGAGTAAAAGCACATTATAACATAATGACATACCTTCTTCATATGTAAAGCTGAAGCAACCTACTGAACTAATGATAAAGTTCATTTGCAATGTTTAAACCTACAAAAACTAATTTCATAGCCCATAGAATTTTCTCAAAATGATAAGCTTCTGATTTATCTGTTATCTCTGTGTAATTATAAAATTTCAACTTAATATATCTGCTGATTTAATTTGAATTTGTGATATTGTAAATGCATATTATATTTTCTTCTGTCTTCACAAGATTTTCTGCCAACTTTCTCCTCTTGCTCTGCCTCTTATGAGTGGCAAGTCCTCTGACATTTATTTTTGACGTTGACTTATTTTCTTCTTTATAGATGTGCATCTGCCATTTTGTCCCAGTAACTTAGGGTGCTGCTGACTTTCTGTTCTGGGTGGGTAGGCGTGTGAGAGAGACAGACAGACAGACACACACACACACACAATTCAATTCTCATCCTAGATTCTGAGCCCTGACATGAAATTCCTTTAGTTATTCACAGAACAGGTTCTGTATGACCCCTTGCCAGGTAAATTTGAGCGCTCCTTGATCTACAGCTTGCCTTGCTCTTTCACAGTGTACACCGTGAACGCCTTTTCATGATCAGTTCCTGAATCTGCACTGCTGGGTTTGAGATCTTCTCTTATGCTGTTAACACTTCTGAGCTTTATACTGTGGGGTTTCATTTGGTAATAAGAACGTGTTGCTCTAATACCTACTGCAGGAACTGTTGAGATTTCCCCCACCTTTATTTTTCTTGAGTATGTTTGTTTATTTTATTTGTTGCAGTCTCTGAAAGCTATTGTAAGTGTTTGGCAGTCACTCTTCAATAGTTGGCTTTGTCTTCTGGTGCAGCTATTTCTGCTCTCTCCTATACTCCTGTGTTTTTGCTTTGGGCAAAAAATGACTGCACAAGGGACTTGCTGGGGAGACACTTCCAAATGCAGAGTGTGAGGTTTCTCATTTTTTATCCAAACTAATTATGTTGTCCTCCAAGTGAATGAAAAGGAGTTGGGACTACTGGAGTTAATTGCTGACTTGAAGACAATGGCGCCAACACAGATCCAGGAGACTGAGGGCCTGATCTTCAGAGATGCTGAACAGCCATAAATCCAATTCAAGTAAACAGGAGTGCAGGTGCTCACAGTACTTCTGAAAATCAGGCTTTAAATTCCATTAAGCCAGAGTCATCTTGGTGGAGCAATGAAGTGACAGTAGGATGAACTTGGTCCCTTATGAGCAATGGTGGTAGACAGTGGCCTAAAGCCTATTTCTAAATCTGCACAGATTTTGCACACACCAGTTATGAGCATCCAAGAGGGCAGGATTTTACATGCAACTAGTAATTACGTGACAAAATTGGGAGAGCAATATCCACCAAGGCTTCAGGAGCCCAAAGAGATGGGACAGCAAATGTATAAGCTGTTTTTGAAAATTTTGTCCTTTCTGGCTTCGAGCAATTACTCTATTATACTAGCAACAAAGATTCCTGCGGCACTTATAGACTAACAAATATATTGGAGCATAAGCTTTTGTGGGTGAATACTAGTATTTGCTTTTTCATTGTACTGTCCTGTGCCTTAAAGCAGTGGTTTTCAACCCACAGACCCCTGGAATCCTTAGATTATGTCTAAGATTTCCAAAGGGGTTTGCACCTCCTTTTTAAATTTGGTAGGGGTCTGCAAATGAAAAAAGATTGAAACCATTGCCTAAAAGAAACTTTAGCTGATGCTTTTTTTTAAATGCCTCCTTTCTGTTTTGATTGGTCAGCTTAATTAATACTTATGTCTATTAATGCTATTCTAGACTATGCTAACTATGTACTCGGCTTCTGAGAAAATACCTAACAATGAACCAAATTTCCGTGAGAGTTTATTTAAAATTAACTCCCTTTCTCTTTCAGATTACTGTAACATTTGACCTGTAAGAAAATGTCCCACTTAATATTAGGCATTCAGGAAAATGATAAATTATCGTTTTCTGTGGAAAAGTTCTGTAAACTTGAATAGTGATAAAGCCAGTAGAGATCCAAATAAATTATTCAAAAAAGTTTAGCGCTTCATACAGAATGATACCTTTGACTATATACTAGGGTTTTCATTTGTTTGCATTGTTTTACTATCTGATATAGTCATATAATTTTCTATTATATTCTATAGGGCTTTTCATTAAGGTTCTCTTTCCATGGAAATTAATACTATTTCATACGTTTTAAGCACTTTGGTGAAGAAACACTGTTAATTAGAGAACTAAGCTTTGAAGTAAAATAATGATGTGGCTTAATATGGTCTGCTGACTTCGTATGTCTCTTTAAAGTACATTTTACTGATAGTCTTTGACCCGAACTTGCCCTTGATAACCCAGCATTAAGACTGGCAATAAGACTAAACAATTCCTACTTTGGGGTCAGGTGAATTTTTCATTGAATTCTCAATTTCTCAAACTTGGCTTATAATACATGGCATGGGTAAAGATCCAGCTAATTCTGCATTTTACATTTCTTTGCTCATATTCTAATACATTTTGCAGTGATGAATAGAAGGTACACTGTTACACTGGAACATTTCACCAACTTTGATTCTTTTATCTGGAACCTAAGCCTAAATGACTTCTTTTATCTGCCTTGCTTGTTGGCTATCCCCCCTGCAACAGCCTGAATGAAAACCAGGAAGTCAAAAGCTGTCAAATTTCCAGATCTCAGTGGACTTTTCAGCATCAGTACTTTGAACAGAAGGAAGTGAACTGATTTGGTTAAAAGGATTTTAGATGGCAAGGCATCAAAAGATGGAAGGGAGCAAGTGAAAAGAGGCAGCCCACCAGCTAGCTGTAGTCTTGATGTTGATTTAAATGAACAGAGATCAGGTTTAATCTAACGAGTCCCTTTTACTGCTTTCTTCAGCAGTAGAAACAGCACTTATGTTTCAGTGACAGATATACAATTTGCTGAAGCTGGGCACTTATGTCTAAAACCAAGAATTCAGCTCCTCAGAATTGATACAGTCATGCTCAATTTATTTTCAACACACTCTGACGCATTCTACACAGTGTCTGTTCTGGGTGTCAAAAATACAGCAATTTGTTGATAGATATTGCATCAGTGCTCCACAATAATCAAATCATTACATTCTTCTCATCTATCCTGGAGTTCACCTGAGTATGTATTTGTTCAATATATACAATTTGTATATTACTAAATGTCTACACCTAAAGGTATTTTAAAGGAGACCTCCTTTATGCTACCAATCACAAACTATACTTAGTCTGAGCACCCACATTAAAAAGTCACTCTCTCAGTGGCTACAGACTGCTCTTGAAAACAAAACAAAACCCCTACCGCTCTGTGTGCCCAAATCTGTTAAAATAACTGAAGGCATGAAAAAGTTAGGAACAGTGGACAGAGGGACTTATAATAAATAATTGCCTTTGGGTATCCACGCTGCCAGGCAACTTAACGTAGCACACAGTAGGTTTTAAATACATTGAATCATATAAAGAGGTTTTTAAAAAAAATAAATAAATTTGTGAGTATTCTAGGTATTTAGTTATTTTAGTTAGTACTCATGAAAGTAAGGGGTTAATAGCAGGAGATTTGAGCTGCATTCTTGATTCTACCACTGGCTCACTGTGTCACCTTGGACAAGTCACAAGCACTTTGTGCCTCAGCATCCCCAGCTGTAAAATGGGATACCACCCACCTTTGTAAAGGGGAAAGCAGTTCTTGTGAATAAGGGATAACTGGTCTGCGACTCAGGAGCTCTGGGTTCAAGTCCCAGTTGTGCCACAATCTCCTGCACGATTGTGGACAAGTCCATCGCTCAGCCTCAGTCCTCCATCTGTGAAATAAGTATAACACTTTCCCACCTCACAGGGGCATGGAGAGATTTATTTCATAAATATCTGTCATTCATTCAGAGGTGATGAGGGCCATACAAGAACACAAAGATGGAAAATATGTTAAAGATATATTGTGATGATTAATAAACATTTACACTGCAATACCTCCTAGAGTCCACAGCCAGATTGAGCCCACTGTGCTCGGTGTTGTACAGGCAGATCATGTATTGAATGAAAAGTGGTACACTGTGTTGTGATAGCTACTGCTACACTGGAGTACCTAATATTTGGCCATGTGAGGGCTGCATTGGCAATTTGCCATGAGCCCAAGAGCCACATGTACTTGAAATACAGCAGGTTTCAGCTACACTCATGTTTAATATGGTATGGCAGAGGGCTACAAGGCCCAGCAAATAATGCAGGGGAGGCTGCTCAAATTGAGATGCAGCTATGTATACTGGGCACAAGTTTCCTTGGATGGCATTTCCTTTATGAAATGAGGATGACCATGGGCTGAGCTGTAGAACTCAGGAGGCTACACTTCGTTCACCCCTGCAGGACACTAATACCTGCAAGCCATCTTACTCAATCATCTGAAAAAAGAAACATAACTACTGCTGAAAAGCTGCAAGTGCTGGCTTGTACACTTGCCCATGTGTACATCAGAATAGTTTTAAATGGTGTCTGTATGTTCTAGCTCTCTGCTAAGGAAGAAGCAAAGTCCACGCTATGATTTTCAAACAGCGATACTGCTACAAACTGTATCAGTTCATTTGAACAGGATTAGATTGTATATTTGCAGCTGCTATCACTTCAATTAAATATATCATTTTGGTAGTCAGTGAGTTTTCACATGGATGCTCATAGAGATTTCCAGTCAAAATACTGTACATTACTGTGCTGAAGAACAATGCATCTTTCATAGGTTTTCACTGACAAAATTATTGTGAATACAGTACCATCTGGAATAGGAAGACATTTCTTAAAAGTAAGCCATTTGTAATGTAGTTTATGTGGAATTTTAACAACCATGCTTGCAACCACCCATTCTGGGCATGATACACTCTCAGCTTTTGGCCTCCATCACAAGTTTTCTTCTATGCCCAAAAGTAGCTGACACTGAGCCTT
This sequence comes from Chelonoidis abingdonii, assembly GCF_003597395.2. Taxonomy (NCBI): domain Eukaryota; kingdom Metazoa; phylum Chordata; order Testudines; family Testudinidae; genus Chelonoidis; species Chelonoidis abingdonii. The sequence continues at coordinate 206,179,146 of NC_133770.1, forward strand.
TTCTTTTTGTGTTACCTGCATTTTTTTTTAAACACAATAATGGACAATTATGTAATGATGCAATATCACAATGCACAATATGGAAGAGAAAATACAGAATTTAGTAAATTTTGAATGTGATGGAATAGTAGACCTATAAGAAATGCCTGGAAATTGCATTGTTATTAAGACCCAGAGAGTTAATATCTTTAATTTTTTTAGCCACCTAAAATACACTAGAATGCGTAGGCAGCTCTCCAGCAGCTGGTGGCCCGCAGTTGATCAGGCTTATTTGGAAAATCGCCTCTGCAAAAAAAATTTAAATGTTGACAACTATAACTATCTATAATGAATAATGGCATGAGGCACAAGTGGTGAGACATAAAAATGATGTCCTGACCATTTGTGGCCATTAAAAAAAAATTGCATGGTACTTTTCTTATGAGTCTTGCAATGTGGATAATCGCATTCTGCCAACCTAAATCTCTCTGCTGTGGTTTCAGTTTTAGAAGTTACTATATGTTTTACTTCCCCTTGCTACAAATTATTAATTAAATACATAAATACATAGTGTGGCTTGCATAGCTACTGCAAAGGTATGAACTGTATTTCTGTGAAGGCAGAATTTCTCCCTCTCTCTGATAAGATCCTCTCTGCCTATAAAAGCAGTTCAAAGATCTCTGAAATCTGTTCCTATTGCTATTGTGCATAAATACTTCTGTGCAGAGTTATCGGCTGTGGTAAGCACCGACTTATGAAGTCATAGCAGAAAATGCAACCAAACAACCAACTGAAGTGTTCCAGGTAATATGGAGAAATAGTTGTGCTTACTCAGATTAGTCTCGCAAACTGAGAGCTCTCCAAAGCACCATTTGTACAAGAAAGATTTCTCTCTCACACGCGCGCTTTCTTTTTTTTCACACCCAATAAGTATCTCATTTGTAATCTACAAAGCAAAGCCACAAATTGTGGGGGGAAAGGAAGGGAGATAAACTATGTCCCCAGACACTTGGGCAAAAAGATTAAAAGCTCTCTTGTAATTTACAAGTTTCCTTCAAGGGTGAAGCATCAAGAAAGAGGAAGTCATTTCCGGAAAGAGTGAGAAACATTTTATAAATACAGAAACCATCAAAGAAAAAGCCTTCTCAACATTTTTTTTTTTGGTAACAAATATCTTGAGTCATAATTTCTTTTGAGCTATACACGACGTTTAACTGGAATACAGCACATAATGACAGACAACCTATGAACATTTTGGTACAACTAATTGTACCGTTTGTTAATCCATTTTCCTACATGATGGGCAGGGAGGGGCTGAAAGTGCCCATGTGTCTGGACTGCGGTACAAAAAGAGAAAGGGATGTTTTACAAACAATTTTACTATGGAAACAGTCAACTGGAAATTCTAATATTTAGTATTTCAATATCTAGAGATAATATTAGGAAATGGGAAATTTTACATGAGTTGCAATTAAGTGTCCCATTGAATCACTGATCATGCAGGTAGCATTATCATTTATTTTCACCCAATTTATGGCAATTTAGAATCTGGCTATTCTATTTATTTATTTAAAATAAAACAGGAGCTATTTGTGATACATAAGTATACACAGAGATAAATGAATGAGTTAAGTTACACCTTTAATGTCAACCTTCTTCATGAGTTCTAAATACTGATGGCACTTGGATTTATATCCATCTGCAATAAGGAGTTTATTCTTCGAAATCAAAAAATTTTAAAAGTTCTAAATTAATCATCCTTCTTAATATTTTTTCATTTAAGCCACTTTAGTTATGGTGAACTGTAGGGATTAGGTGGGTCAGGCAAACCAAACATTGCATTTAATTGAGCATGAATACCACTTCTAGACACCATTAATCACTATTTATTGGAGCAGCTTGTCCTGGAATCTACAATTCTTGATTTAGTCTGGTGGACCGCACGATCTGGTCCAAGAGGTGAATATAACTGAACTGCTCAGTAAAAATAATGATTGTACCATAATTAAATATCCTTGTATTGGGAAAAACACAAACAAACCCACCACGGTGGCATTGAACTTCCAAAAGGTGAACTACAGAAAAATGAGGACACTAGTAAAACAGAGGTTAAAAGGAAATTAATAATCACAAAAGTGAAATGCCTGCAAACTGCATGGAAAATACTTAAAAATACCAGAGTCTCAAACTAAACTGTATACCCCAAATTTTTTTAAAAAATCAGTAAAAGGACCAAAAAAATGCTGCAATGGCTAAACAGCAGAGTAGAATAGGCAGTTAACAGCAAAAAGACATCCTTTAAAAATTGGAAGTCAAATCCTACTGAGGCAAATAGAAAGGAGCATAAACTCTGTATAATTAGATAGGCCAAAAAAAAGCATTTGAGAATCAGCTAGCAAAATACATAAAAACCAACAGGAAAAATATTTTGAAGTACATGAGAAGCAGGAAACTTGCCAAACAACCAGTGGGGCCACTGGACGGCCGAGTTGCTACAGTAGCACTCAAGAAAGACAAGGCCTTTGCTAAATTAATATTTTGCATCTGTCTTCTCTGCAGAGGATGTGAGGGAGATTCCATCACCAGAGCCATTCTTTTTAGGTGACAAATGTGAGGAACTTTCCCAGATTGAAGCATCAAGAGAGGAAGTTTTGGAACAAACTGATAAATTAAATGGGAAAAGTCACCAGGACCAGAAAGTATTCACCCAAGAGCTTTGAAGGAACTCAAACATGAAACTGCAGAACTACTAACTGTGGCATGTAACCTATTGCTTAAGTCAGTCTCTTTACCAGATAACTGGAGGAGAGCTAATGTGACACCATTTTTTAAAAAAGCTTCCAGAGGTGATCCTGGCAATTACAGCCCATTAAGCCTATCTTTAGTACCAAGCAAATTGGCTGAAACTATAGTAAAGAATAGAATTATCAGACACATAGATGAACACAATATGTTGGGGAAGAATCAACATGGTTTTAGCAAGGGAAATCATGCCTTGCCAATCTACTAGAATTCTTTGAAGGTGTCAACAAGCATGTGGACAAGGGTGATCTTCTGGATATAACGTAATCAGACTTTCAGAAAGCCTCTGACAAGCTAACAGCAAAGGCTCAGAAACAAAGTAAGTAGGCATGGAATAAGAGGTCCTCTTGTGGATCAATAAGTGGTTAAAACATAGGAAACAAAAGGTGGAAATAAATGGTCAGTTTTCAAAATGTAAAGAGGCAAATAGTGGGGCTCCCCAAGGATTGCACTGGGACTTGTGCCGTTCAAAATATTCATCAATCATCAGGAAAGGGAGTAAACAATGACATGACTATATTTCCAGAGGATACAAAATTACTCAAGATAGATAAGTTCCAAAAGTGACTGCAAAGAGTTACTAAGGGATCTCACAAAACTGGTTGACCAGGCAACAGAATGTCAGATGAAATTCAATGCTGATAAGTGCAAAGTAATGCACATTGAAAAAAATAATCCCACTTATACAGAAAAATGATGGGTTCTAAATTATCTGTTACCATTCAAGAAAGAGATCTTGGAATCATTGTGGACAGTTTTCTGAAAACATTGATTCAATGTGTAGACACAGTAAAAAAAGTTAAACAAAACAAAACCAAAAAAAACTAACAATGTTAGGAACCCACTAGGAAAAGGATAGATAATAAGACAGAAAATATCACAACGCCAACTTTCCACGGTATGCCCACATCTTGAACACTGGGTGCAGTTCTGATCACCTCATCCCAAAAAAGATATATTAGAATTGGAAAAGACACAGAGAAGGGTAACAAAAATGATTAGGGGTATGGAACAGCTTTCATATGAGGAGAGATTTAAAAGACATACTGTTCAGTTGAGAAAACAGACAACTAACGGGGGATAGGACAGATGTCTATACAATCATGCATGATACGAACAAAGTGAAACATTATTTACTCCTTCAAATAATGCAAGAATCAGCAGTCACCCAATGAAATTAACAAGCACGAAGTTTAAAAGAAACATAAGGAAGTACTTCAACAACGCACAGTCAACCTGTGGAACTTTTTGCCAGAGGATGTTGTGAAGGCCAAAAGTATAACAGGTTCAAAAACGAATTAGATAAGTTAATGGAGGGGAGGTCCATCAATGGCTATTAGCCAAGATGGTCAGAGATGAAACCCCATGTTCTTGGAGTTCCTAAACCTCTTACTGCCAAAGCTGGGACTGGACAACAAGGGATGGACCAGTTGATACGTTGCCCTGGTTTTTTCATTCCCTCTGAAGCATTTGGCACTGGCCTCTATTGGAAGACCGGATACTGGGTTAGATGGACCATTGGTCTAGCCCAATATGTTATGTTCTTACCAATACTGTTCACTTTTCAGGCAAGTAATTATCAACAAAATATCTAATATTTACCTTATGAGTCAGTCTCTCTCTCTCTCTCTCTCTCTCTCACACACACACACACCCTCTTTTAAGTCTCAATTACTCAGTTGCCTGCGTTGCAATAAATGGAGAAACTGTTGATGTCACCTATTGGGGGAAAGAGATAGTACTGGAGTTGTTGTATATTGTTTGTTTTAATTTAAACATCTATATGCTGATTACAGGAGTGTGTGTTTAAACGGTCATATAGTGCATGTTTCTGAACCCTCAGTTATTAACTAAGTGAGCTACCAGAGGCAGAAGGGCTGGAAGAAGCTTCAGAGGATCAAATGCAGATGTGGGTTCTAGTATGTTTAACTGCAAACCCTTCCTACTTAGACTAAAAATCCTCAGCAATTCCAAATACATGTCATGGCAGCCTATTCTCTCCCACTGTGGTTCTACATCCTCCTAGACATCCTCCGCAAAGCTGACACTTGCTATGCAGTAGGCAACACCAAAAACTGGCAGAACTAACTCAATTCCCACTGTTAAATGAGTCAGTGTTCAAGCCAAGCTACCTTGTCCTCTGCTTTGAAAAAAATGATTCACAAGACAGTCTAGATTTGTCTATGTTTCTCTCTAGCCTGTATAGTATAATTCTAATTTTAAGTGTAATTCATATTAATATTTAACAGGGGGTAAATTATTTACATGGGGAATCTGATCACAGTGACATACTCTTACATGCTCTGTTGAAATCATCAACGGGTGCTTTGGTTTCTCATTACAGATAGGAACATAGAAATTGCTGAAGTGGATCAGCCCAATGGTCCATCCAGTCCAGTATCCTCTTTGACAGTGGCCAACACCAGATGCTTCAGAGAAAGGTACAAAAAACCCTACAATAGGACCAGATGTATTCATTTGCCTCCATGAAGGGCTCATCCTAATCACTAATAGAGATTAGTTTAAAGCTTGAAGCAAGAGATTTTATATACTATCTAAGCACTCTTCTTTTATTATTCTTGTTATTTTTATATAAATATCCTGTTCTTTAAAGTTAATTGAGTTCTTCCCCTTATCAACACACATGGTAATGAGTTCAAGAGTCTAATTATGTGCTGTATGAAAAAGTATTTTCTTTTAATAATTTGAATTTGCCACTAGACAATTCAAGTGCCTGCCCCCCCTCCTTTTTTTTTTTTTTTTTTTTTTTTTTTTTTTAAGATTATGAGACAAGGAGAAAAGAAGTTCCTAGTCTATCTTTTCCATACCATTCATTATTTTGTGTACTTTTATCATGTCCCCTCTTATTTGTCTACTGTATGAAGTAACAGTCCTGGTCTTCTCAGTATCTCTTCATATGAGAGTTTTTTCATTCATTCATTTCATTATTATTGCTCTTCTCTGAACCCTTTCTTGATAGACATATTTTTTGAGATGAGATGACCAGTACTGAACACAGTATTCCAGATGAAGGTGAACCAATGATTTTTGTAAAGGCATTATAATACTTCCCATATTGCTCTCAATCCTGAGCCTTATTAATCCTAACATTTTATTTCATTTTTGACTACAGAGGTCTTCAGTCAGCTGTCCATAATGATACCTACTTTCCAGAGTTAATACAGTTAATTTAGAACCCAATAACATGTATGATTAGTTGACATTTTCCCCTCCAATGTAAATTACTTTACATTTATCAATACTGATTTTCATCTGCTATTCTGTTGTCTATTCACCCACCTATGGTAATTAGATCATTTTGATGTTCCTCAGAGCCCTCTTTGGACCTGACTAACCTAAATCATTTTGTGTCATCTGCAAATTTTGCCACTTCACTTTTCATCTCTTTTCCAGGTATTACTAAATACATTCAACAACACCAATCCTAGTATGGACCTTTGTGGTACCTTGCTGTTATCTTCTTGCCATGATGAAGATTGAGTCCTACTCTGTTTCTTGGGTCCTAATCATATTTTCACCTAATGGGTTCTCATGTGTCTACCTACACTACTTCTGGAGCATCTATTACTGCGGTACTTAAAAGCTGATACAGCAGTGGAAAAATAAAGCTAAATCTGCAAGTGTTAAGCAACAGATCACAAACAATTCATAATTACAAAGAAGGCTTGAGATTTTTTCTGGAGGTTTGTATTTTGAACAAGCTCTCTTTTGTTAATTGCTTGGGTAAAGGGGTGATTACCCCACACACGATGAAATGGTTAATGTAGGCTGGAGAGGCCAATTAACAAACCTCGTTGCACCTGGAGGTTGGACCAGGCCCAATTAAATACGAGTCTCAGCTAGGGAGCAGCTGGGTTGTTTCTTTAAATAGAGGAAGCTCAGAGAAGAGGGCTGCAAAGAGATGGGGAAGCACTCTGTAGTTCCTCTTTGGGTAGCAGAGGGCAGAGAAACTTCAAGAAGAAGTTAACACCTTGGCCCTGATGCAAGAAGCTAGCAGGAATAAGAGAGACTCTAAATGGGCTTGAGAGAAGGCCAACACACCCACAAATGGCCTTGGGAGCAAACTGGAGCTGAGGATCCAGATCAGGGACAAGAATACAGGGAGGCAACCTCTGAGCCAGCATTCTTAGAAGAACTGATGGCTGTGGAGGACTCAGGATGGATTAAAAGTTCAATCCTGGGGAAAGTGCAGATAGTTGGGGTTTTGGTTTTTTTTTTGTTCTGGTTTGTATTTCGATTTTGACTTTGATTAAAAGACTCCAGAGGGAAGCTCTGGGCAGCACTGGGTTTACAGTGGCACTGTGGCGCCAGGCCCACACTTGGAAAGGGCCCATAATGATTACCTGAGGGCCCACAAAGGGTTAATCCAACCCTGGCCACCGCCTGGCCATGTGAAGCGTGAGCAACTTCCCAGCACCAGCTGAAACACTCAGCAGCTCAGGGAGTGCAGTGCGCAGGCACAACAGGGACTGAGTGTTATGGGGTGGGCTGGGAGTTGTAGTTTGCACGCCATTATGTTCTGCTGGGGCCCTCGGACCTGCTCTGCCAACTGCACTAGTAGTCCCAGAATGCCTTGTGCCATGCTGTGAGCTGCCCCAGTTGAAGTGGGTGGAGTGGATCAAAATATCCCAGTCAAGGAAATGGTCCAGAAAGAGGGTTCCTGGCACTGATCCCAAGCCAGGTGCCCCTCTCCAGCATTGGGATAGGGGCGCCTGGCTTGGCCTTCTCAACCCTGAGTCTTGCCCGCTCTCCCGGGGTGGTGCAGCCCCCCAGCAACCATGATGCCTGGCTGCAGGCTCCTGGGCACCGTCTCAACCCTGCAAATTTGTCTGTGACCACCAGGGTGCAGGGGGGCAGTGAGAGCAGGGCTGAGCAGTGCCGGCTGCCACGCCCCAGCCAGTGGGAATGCCCAGAAAATTCCCCCTGCACTCTGAGGATGAAAGGGGAGAGAGCGCTGGAAAAGGGACCCTCCCCAGCCTGATGCAAATAAGTATTTAAGAGTAGGTTAGATAAATGTCTATCAGGGATGGTCTAGACATGAGGGCAGGGGACTGGACTCGATGACCTCTCGAAGTCCCTTCCAGTCCTAGAGTCTATGAATCTATAAGTGAGTGAGTGAGGATGTGGGAGAGCAAGCAACAAAGGGAGGAGGGTTAGAGTAAGCAGGGTGAGGCCTCGGAGAAGTGGCAGGGCAAGGGTTTTGTGTGTGTGAGTGTGTGTCCCCAAAAGATAGGCACTAGCAATTTTCCTCCCCACACTCCACCGCAGTAACTTTACTGTTTCACTTGAAGTGAGGCAAAAAGAGAAATGGGTGAAAGAAACTATCTTTTAAAAAAGTTTTGTAAACATTACTGTACCAAAGTAGAAAATCCAGTTACCAAAATTGTATTTACAAAACATAACTTTGGGTAGAGGTCATGGTGGTAGGGAGATGCAGAGCCCCAAGTAGGTTCTGAGCATTTTAACAAAAAAGACAAAACTAACAAACAACCCCTTCTCACACAAGTAAACCAAATTCAAGAGTATTCTGGGTACACTGATGCTACCCCAGTTTGTTCTCTGTGGCCTGAGTGGAGGTCTCAGACAAGTGTGGTTTCAAATATCTTATTTTGTTTTTGAATAAATGTTTTAATCCCCATCCCAGCAGTGCCAGATTTACTATGGCACCAATGGTGCCGTCACGGTGGGCCCACACTCAGAAAGGGCTCAAAATGACTACATAGGGGTCCACAAATATGTTTGGTGCCAGGCCCACAAAAGGTTAATTGAGCCCTGCCTCTGGAGCCACATTACTCTGACAAAAGAGAGGAACAGGAGAGAAATCCTGTATGGGCAGAAAACATCAGACCATTGTCAAATGGGGGACTGTCCGCGTGAGACATTGATACTCTGGAAAGGGAGAGAATTTAAAGTGACCTGGCCAGAAAGCAAAATCTAGAGAAGAGAGACCACTGCAGAGCTGGAGCAACTGTCTGAAGTGGGAGCTAGATGAAAAATGAGCTGTTTCACCAAACCCAGGCATAAGGAACATCCTGTGATGAGTGCACTCTACACAACCACCAGCACACACATATTATCCTTGTAAATATTCAGCTGAATTTAAGATTCTGGGACTTCTCTAAAAGTATGTAAATAGTCCTGTTCTCTGTAGCATATTTCTCTCATGTTATTTATTTATAGGCACTTCTGTGGCTTCTCATTATCTCATTGCAAGTGCCTCATGAACTTTAATTAATTTATTCTGACAACACCCCTCTGATGTAGGGAAATGAAGGCAAATAGGGAAATTAAGGCAAAGAGAGATTTAAATGATTTGCCCATGGTCATTCAGGAAATCTGTGACAGAGATAGGAAAAGAGCCCAGATTTCTTGACACCAAGACCCGTGCCTTGTCCACAAGACCACCCATATTCTTCATGTCTTCTCAGCCCTACCCTTCCTTTTCTAGTAGGCACAAATGGAATTCATTTCCTCACACTTTTAAAAAGGTTTGGTATAATGCGGTATGGTTGAAAAGCCTTGTACTGTAGGTACACTGTAAATGCACTTCCTGGAGGGAAGGTATCATCTACCACTAATATCCAGAGCCATCTGGCCGACCATCGGTACTGGAAGTATCTTAGCGCAAACAGGCGTTCAATACAAAAGCTACAGAGTCTGACAAACAAAAGCAATATGGGCCTTCCATTTTGTTATTTACAAAACTTCTTTAAGGAGGAAGAAGAAAAAGACTGCTAACAAAGGTAATGATTCCAAGTGGCATCTGGCAAATCTTTTGCCAGCATGAATACAGATTTTTTTAGGAATGCCAGAACCTCCTGGAAGCAAGTTAAGACTGTTTGTTATTAAAATAATTGGACGGTAGGGAGGAGAGGGAGAGATTATTGTTATTTTCTGTTAAGTACTGACAAAGAAAGGGCGACATGGATGGACAGACTGAGGTGCTGGAGTGGGACAAATGAACCCAAAAGTAAAATTTCCTTCCGAAAGAACACAGAATTTTAGCATAGAGAAAGATAGGAGCAGGTTGTTTGTAAATTAGACTGTGTGTGTACAGTATCTCACTTATGTTTCCATATGGTTTAGTTCTTCTCATCAAATGGGCAAGATTTCAAGAACATTGACCTTAATGTTGCAGGAGACCTAATAAACACGCACAGGATCTAGAAACTCCTCACCAGCACCTCTGCAATACTGAATGCACACATACAATACTGTATGGCTGAATAAAAATAACTCTATGCAAACAAGACTCATCTGACTTGTCATAACCTACTACCTCCAGACAGCTGAAAGCAAACTGCCACAAACTAAGACTTATAGATTTGTTTTACAGATATACTTACATTCTTTATTTTAGTCCATAGAGGAGAACATTCTAAACCTTAGCAAAACATAAAGCGAGAGATCATTTCAGAGAACAGCGCTGCCAAGAACACAGTAATATCATCATCAGTTCCACACATTTGTTACTGCATTCAGCACAAGTGCCGGCAGAACATCTGCAGTGTAAAAATTCAGCCCATTAGTTCCTGCAGCTTGTTAGCATATTTTAATACTGTGTTCACAGCTTTCTATTTCTATCAAGGTGTTACTAGGTGCCAGACTCTGTATTCACATACTGCGTCATTATTCCCTCTCACCTCTGCGAACCTATTACACAGCAATACTGGAAGGGAAAAAGGGGTCTGAGAGAGAATGCAAAGGGAAGAAAGAATAAAAAAGTTATTGGTACTATAACAATCTGTTAGACGAATACATTCTACAAGGAAAGGTTCTGATTTAAGCAAGCACTACCAGAACATCCATTCCCTCAGGTATATATCTCTCTAGCTTCTTGAACAGTTTCATTGTTTGGAGAAGATGCTTATCTTGAATAAGGCATCCAACACAGCTTAACATTTATAGAAAAAATATCACCATTGCTGAATCATCACTATTTTACACTACTCTGACAGTGGCTCAAGAAGAGTTAGTTTGCATTCCCTGTTTGCTGAATCAACAAAAATATTTCTTTAGAACCTGATTTTATTCCCAACATTGTAACAATTTCTACTTCTGCTTTGGAGCCGGAGAGAAGCTGCGGCCCCGCACCTGCCGGGAACCGAGAACTCCAGGGCTGCAAGCTGCGGGCGCCGGTGTTCTCGGTCTCTGGCAGGTGCAGGGCTGCGGATTAAGCCAGAGAGAAACCGTGGCCCTGCGCCTGCCGGGGACAGAGAACTCCAGGGCTGCAGGCTTCATTCTATGTGAAAGTAAGAATAATAAATATATTTGGACCAGCAGTTCAACGTTTTACTTTTTTAAAATAAATAAGAAGAAAACTGTTTATGATATTTATTTTGTAAAAACTCCTTAGTTTTTCTTACAGGTAGATAAAAAAGAGCAAATTCACATGGTAAAGTGAAAGAGTAATTGCCAAATAATTTAATTAATACCTTTTACATGTAAAATTACCCTTTTTAAATCTTATGGGTTCATATATTATGTAATATTAAATATGATGTTTTTCGTGTTATTTAATGCACAAATACAAAATAAGCCTTGAAAAATTGTTGGTGCCCGCCACACTCTTCTGAAAACATGAAAGTGCTACTGGCCACAAAAAGGTTGGGGACCACTGGAATAATAGATTCAAAGGCCAGAAAGGCCCACTGTGATCATCTAGTTTGACTCCTGCATAACACAGTCATAGAACTTCCCTGATATAGTTCCTATTTGAACTAGACTACATCCTTTAGAAAAACATCCAATCTTTATTTAGAAATTGCCAGGGGATGGAGAATTCACCACAACCCTTGGAAGTTGTTCCAGTGGCTAAAATGTAAATGTTAGAGGATGGCTTCCTAGGGCGACATGTTTCTGCTTAAGAGAAATTAAAGTTGTTCATTGATCAAAATATGAAGAGTCTCTGGAGGTACAGGGTCAGGCATACATCCTCAGAATAAAAAACTATCAAATATTAGTCTGCAGTACTCTTAGGGCATGAGAGTTGTTTATTTGCCTTGTTATTGCACATTATTTTTAAAAGTCCCTTCAAAACACCACCTCTGTAATGCTTTAACAATTATGAAAATAGAAGCAGTGTTTATACTAGCTGCATACTTGGGAGAAGACAATCTAGAGATTTCCAATGACGTACAATTATGATTGCTTATCTAGACACCTGTGTTAGCCAAGTACAAACACAGCACAGATGTAATGCTCATAATTAGGAGTTATTCAATTATCATTATATTTGAATGAATGAGAAAAAAAAGTAAAAGTCAGATTGGAAAGATTTTAGAAAATTGTATTAAGAAATTGTACAGAGATTTAGCCACAAGATTTCTACCAAATTCTATGGCCAAATTCCCCTGCAGCTGAAAACGTATAAATGTATGGGAATGAGAACTGTAACAATTTTGAGGTTCATGAAATAACAAATCAGTGAATGAGAAAGGAATTAAATTTTAATAAACTCTGGTCATCTGCTGCACACAGACATGGGGTGTTCCCAACCCTCTCCCTCCAGGACACATCTCAAATTCCCATATTCATAATACTGTCCCTTATGATGGAGCATCTTTAAATCATAATCTTCTACAAACATATCTCTACAAGAACAACGTCCAACATGTGGTACTGTGGGCTGAAGTTAACATTACAGCACAGTTTCTCCATTCTATTCCAATTTATGTATTTTCTTATACTAGGGTTACCATATTTCAGGTTCCCCAAAAGAAAACACTGCTGAGGTGGAGGGAGAAGGAGCTGGGGGGGTACAGTTGGGGGATGTTGGAAAGGGTATTTGAGGGGGATGCTGGAGGGATGTGTGTATACTGGGAGAGGGTATTTGGGGGATGGGCAGGGTTTTGTGTACTGGGAGGATGCAGGAGGAGGCATTTTGGGAGTGCTGGAGGGATGTGTGTATACTGGGAGGAGTACTGGGGATACTGGAGATGATATCTGGGGAGTGCTGGAGGGGGTATCTGCAGCCTCACTCTAGAGGTGGGGCGCAGAGTTGCTCCCTGTCATGGTGGCAGGGTGGCTGGCACAAGCCCAGGACTCAATGCCAGCCTATCAGTCAGCGCCTCCCTGTGGGCCTCTCCCTCCTCCCAGGGCTGGAAGCTGGCGCCAGGGTGGGCAGGATGGCAGCTACAAGGGAGGGAACAATCTGGTCACAGAGACAGCTCTTTCTGAGCTGCAATGCCTGCTTCACAAAAATCTGAAAAATCCTGAACATTGCCTCTTATTTTAAAAATCTGCCCGGATGTTTACCACACTTTTTAATACCTCAGTGTTCCAGAGAACTGTGGGTGTACTCTTGCACTGAAGTCAAAGGGGTTTCGCCATTGATTACACTGGACCAGGATTCCGCCCCATGTCTCCACACAAAAGCAAACAGCACTTGATATTTTGAAAACAAACAGCCAAACAAACACAATTAAATAAATACAGAACTTAAATACTACTCTCAGATCATGCTTTGCTCATTCAAACTTTATATTTATAGTAACAGCAATTTTTTCTTGATGGACTTCAAACTCTGCAGAGAATAAACAATTTAAAAAACAAACACTTTGCATACAGCTTCAAGCATTTCAAGGTACAAAATAGGGGTTAAAGAATTGAAACAAAATGGATTTTCTAAAAGTAAACAAAAAAGAACAGATTAAATGGAGTATTTGGTTTTATACAGAGAACCAGAAGTGAGACGACTGTGGGTAATTCTGCAACATATGCACCAGAGATTCATCTTGCCATTTCCAATAAGATACCAAATGTATTAAATCCAACCATTGTTATAACTCTGTTGGTTAAGAAGCATGCACTTCTAGGTCTATTTCACACAGGTTTACTTAATAAGCAAGAAATGACTGGTACTTAGTAGCAAAGCAATGAAAATGTACAGTACCAAAGAGCATTAAGCTCAATAATATCTCCCAGAGGCTTTCCCTGGTTAGCATACCATCCCCAGAGTGAGGGCAGAGCGGGCTGGATACCCTATATCACATCATCTGAATGGAGGAAGGAGGGAAAAAAGGCCAGAAAAAAAATGCTTCCTGACCAAGCGGCCCAAACTGAGGGAAAGTGAGCAGCAGGGGCATTTCCAAGTATATACACTGACTAAACCAATCAATAAATACAGGCCTTAACTAAACAGATTAATGTGTGTGTTTTATAGCCATATGACTGCTTCCCCCTCTCCCCCATTCCTCCCAAGTACCACACTCCTGAATTAAATCATTCTGCATTCTCTGGACATATACAGTTGAAATCAATAGCATTAAAATACTATGCCTCTTTCTCTCTCCCTCTAAAGCCTAATAATAGACAAGTTTCAGCTGAAATCGGTATTGACCTGTTATCAGTAACAGAGGGCCTTGTGTCTAGCCTGGTGAAGCAGGATCTGCATTGATTGCTATCTGATTAGAGGAGAGTTCGTCCTGACTTTCCCCAGTTACTTAAGCTGGCGTCTCATTGATTGTCCTTAGAGACCACAGCTCCACTCAGGCAGAGAGAGTCTAGACAGTATTCATGATCCATCTGTCTGGCACAGCCAGGCTGATGGCAAACTCTATTAGAAGTGAAACAATCTTTTTTCTCTCTTCTCCTCCCATCTCCCTTTCCCTCTGCAAAGCAGTAATCTGACACTGAAAATTACTATCATTGTTGCAATTCTCAAAATAGCAGTGCCAGACTTTCATTAACATCTAGGCTAGACTGCTAAATATTTAAAGAAATGGATAAATTTCACCTGAAGTGGGACAGCCCAGCACACATGAAAGCAGAAACACAATCAAAATGTAAATCTGAGAGGTTGTTTTTATCTGCACAAATTCAGTGAAACAGTAAGAGAGCCTTGCAAAAGGCTTTTTTGAACCTCTATTTTTTTATTGAACAAAATATTTTCCTTTGTTTGAGTTTCTTGTTTTTAAAGCAGAATCATTCTTCAAACCCCTATAGATTTTTACAAGGTACACAGCTGCCACAAAAGGTGTGGGGAAGTAATATTTATTTACCTCACCGAGGAAAATAAAGATTCCACAGTAAACTCTGACATTACTACCTCAAACTGTAGTGAAGTGTCAACCTCATTAAAGCTGACAGTTTACCACCTGGTGTGTACATAAATTTCATGTGATGTGGGAGATGCATTCTGCCTCATTTTAGAGTTCATCTCATTTTCACACGTCAGTATTTTGTTAAATAGCATGCCATGTGCACACACAGAACACTTCACACAACCAGTTTCACTGAAAAAAGGCTATACAGTCAACCAGATAAACTAAGAATTAGATTTCCAGCATCTCTAGAAGATGCAATGCTTCTCCGTTACACATGGCTGCAGTACTGTGTGCTGCAAAGAGACAGCAGCCTCAAACTTTCCATTCCTTATGCCACTTTCAAAATCTAATTGCTTCCTAGAAGTCTGGGCAGGCTAAGGTAGGGGGATCACTTGCTGCACAAACACTGGAAAAAACTAGCACAAATGAACTGTGCCCTGGTAGAAACAGGCATGTTGTTGAATTCCTCAGACAGTCCTAATTTTACAGGTCTCATACAAGTAAGCGTACACGAACTTTGCAAGGGTGTTGAGTCATTACTGAGCCCAATACTGCAATGGTGAAAATTCTGCATTTGCATTCTTATCCAATGCAAGTTTAGCTGAGCTTCTGTTTAATTTTTTTCCTATCACAGTTTTCTGTAATCACTGTATGCTAGAACTCTAAATAGGCACATAGCTGCTATGTGATAAGTGCTCTATTACCAGAGTAATAAATAAGTACTACTGCTGTTTGTAATAATACAAAATGAAACTGTGCTGCCTCAAATTGACAGAGACTGCTTTCTAGGAGGCTAGTTGGACAGAGTCATTCACCACACTAAAGCCTTGTTTTAACTAGGAGAAAAAGTGAAATTTAACACACATTAACTAACATATGTTAAAATCCTAGTGTAGACAAGGCAAGGTGTAGGTTTAATATGTCTGCTGGTTAGAATTTACCTGCACCAATTAACTTGTATTAATATTACAACTTTTCTTGTCTGCACTAGGATTTTAACTTGCATTAACAAACACACATTTTTTTCTAGTATACATATGACCTAACTGGCCTATAATCTCTCACTACTGTCCAGGGGCAAATCCCTCAAAAGGGAGAGAGACTCTTCCTGTAAATCAGCAGAGGAAAACTGATCAGGCCACAATCCTGCAAACACTTACATATTTGCTTAACTTTTCATACGTGAGTTGTCCCATTGAAGTGGGATGACTCATGCAATGTTAAGTAGGTAACTGTTTGCTGGGCTCCCTATATGCTGCAGGAAATGTCCTGGTTAGCACTGGCATGTTTAATTTTCCTTGGATGCTCCTTCTGAAAAGCACTGTCTTTGCCATTTTGCACTCATTTATTCTCGGTGTTGTGGGTGACCACAAAAAAAAAGGTCAGTAATAGTATCTAGAAAGACCCAAATCTATAGTAGAGTTCACAATGCCATCAGGTTGTGGTAGCAGATTTATCCTATTACAAATGTTCAAGCACAATCTTGTCTGCCATCACTGAGTCCAGGCATCATGTACTCCACAAATCATTCTATCAATTTCACATAACTAGATCAACCAATAAGCAAAAACAGTGTGTTCAATGCTTGACTATTGACATACATGTCATCAGTAGCCAAGGAATGCACATCCTAACATGGATTACTGTTGTCGAGATACTGAGTGTTTAAACAAATTCAAGCAAAACATTCATAGCAGTGTTATTTCTGCATTATTGTGAAGTCAAATAAACATAGTTTGTACAGAAAAAGTCAAAACAAAAAGAGAAGGGTCACTTTTAAATACAATATAGCAGTGGGAAGTCATTAACACTTTTTAGTGCCACGTGACACCACCTAAAGATAAAGTGACTCCAGGAGAAAAAGAGGAGGTCAATCCTGCTGGAATTTAGACCAAGACAGAGATTTCCAACACATTTACATATTGTTTCAGTAATATTTTCTGTGTATTATATGGAAGGTGGTGCATATCAACCAAAAGATCCTACAATACAGGTGACATAGTGATACTAATGGTATAAATCTCTGTTTGAAAACACTTCTGGTGAGCAGTGGTGTTACTTTTATTACCATTCAGTCACTGATATGGGGGCCACTAGAAATATTAGCTGTTGTGTTCAAGCCCACACAATATCTGATAGGGGTTCCTATTAAAAACACTATGCAAAAACATGAAAAATCTCCCTTAATTCAAAATGTCATCTCTTTAGAGCCTGTGGACTTCACTTTAACAACTATTTTAGAAGTCAGTTTCCTAAACTGCAAAGCTAACAGACTACTAGATCTCTTGCCTTATTCAGAATAATGTTCTGTTACATAACACTACTGGGACTAATTTGTATCACATAAGAGTATATTTAATGACCAGTAGATGACAAATACCACCAATCCCAATTAGTTTAAGTGTTGTTCATAACTACTATTTTGACTGTTGGCTTTTATCTTTTTCTCCTTGGTTCTCCATTGAGATGATTACTTCCCCATCAATCTTTTTATTTATTCTTTGGATTTAAAACAGATGTTCCTCTATTAACATGCTCCCATCCTGGGCTCTAGAAGTCCTTACAACAATTAAAATTGACAACCTCATAATATCCAGTATAACAAATAATGCACTGTCCATTCCACTATAGGTAAATAAACAGTTAACCCCCTTCACAACACCCCTAGCAATGAATGAAATGCTCCCTCTTACAAACCACCTTCCCCCAAATGACTGGGAAAAGAAGCAGGCCTTAAAGTATGACCAGAAAGTTAATAGATCCTGGATCTGAGAGTCCAAGGAGGCAGCAAATTCCGGAGTTATGGAGCCTGCCAGCTCCTCCATGCCATATATAGCACAGATGATTAAAACTGCAGTATAGCACAGAAAGAGTACTCGTGCATACCATGACCCAATCATTTGGGCCACAGATCCTGGCCAATGGGAGTGCGAAACTGGTACTTGGGGTGGGGCAATACGCAGAGCCCTGTGGTGCCCCCAGCTAGGAGCCAGACCTGCTGGCCGCTTCTGGGGCGCAGCGTGATGCCAAGACAGGTACAGACTAGCCTGCCTTAGCCCTGCAGCACCACCAACTGGACTTTTAACAGCCCAGTCACCAGTGCCAACCAGAGCCACCAAGGTACCTTTTCAACCAGGCAGTCTGGTCGAAAACCTAATACTTGTGCAAGTTATGACATGTAATTTTAAACACTCCAACACTTGGATTTGTACAAGCATACCAAGTAGCACATATAACCATCTGATTTGCACCTGCCACTGCAGTCTGCACACAGTAATTAGAGTTTGGCATGTAGAAAAAGTTGTGTGTTTAATAAAATGATTGAAAATGGCCATCCCTAACCCGTCCTCTCAACCTGAGTTGAAATGGCTTAACCTGTACTGTATAACAGGACCAAACTATTAAGAAAAAGTGCTAGCTGACCCATTCCACTGGGGATAGCAAACTTTCTGTAATGGATGTTGAAAATGGTATGGCTCTGTATGCACAACAGATTTACAGCCAAACAATTTTCAATGCCAAAATATGAAAAAGCATTAAGACATAAGAACACATCTTAGTGTGCACCGGTCAATGTGGAATATACACAGAGGCCAATGAATTTCAATCATTCTGTGCAAAGAGATTATTATATTTCAAAGAATAGAAAATTAAAATATTTTACATGGACACACAAACACGACATAGACTCACTCTTGTCAGAAAGCAGGTGCTGCTTTTAGAATAAAAATAAACTCGTTTGCATAAAACACAATTTCTACATGCAGCCAAATTAAGCTCTGGAAATTGACATAATATTTAATTTTTCTAGGAATGTGGTAAAATAAATGAATGCAGATTGTATATTTTTGAAACAAATTTTCTCAACAACTGGCAATAACCTTGTATCCCATAAGAACTCATTGTCCTGTGAACAACTGCAGTACTGAAAAAAAGATGCTATCACTTTCCAGAGTTAGAAACTTCCTGACTGAAGGAAGCTATTGCTTAGAGAAAGCAAATTACAAATTACTGATGGTGAAGAAAAACAACCTTTAATTCCTGATTCACCCAGCACCTTCCCAAAACATACTGTAAACCCAACCGACAACCATAAAAGTAAATTCTGAAGTGATAGTGTGCACAACAGACACACACAAAAGGTAAGTTAAGTACTTACAGCTGAAGATGCCTGGAGGTGGATGCTCTGTTACAAGTAGACAGTTCTCCTCATCACTGTTATCCCCACAGTCGTTCTGTTGGTTACAAATCAGCGAACCAAGATACAAGCATTTACCACTGGTGCAGGTGAATTTGCACTCTGAAAAAGCACAACAAAAACTGTCATGTAATCAGTGCTTACTTTTCTCTTTCATTGTACAATACAGCTATAATGGCAGCTAGTACGATTACTGAAAATGAATTTAGTTTCAGGCAGGGGCCATAACAGTGGATGCGCCATTCTCATTCTCTTGCTGAATCACATAATATAGTGCCGGCTTAATAACTGTAACTAGTGAATAACGATCAATTGTACAAGATACATTTTAGACCACTAGGTTTCAGACTTGCATGATGTAAAATGGTATCAACTTTTAAAGAGGTAGCGTAGTCAATAATCTCCACGAATCCCATTCAGCCCTGTAAAGTTATTCCTTTACTCACCTTCCCAACTGCCAGTCTCCTAGCTAGTTATGATCACGAACTCGCTGTCTGCACATTGAACTCCCAGATGCCCCTACTGTTTTGCAACTGTTACGTATCATTATTAGTAAGTTTCCAAAACATCTTCAATTTAGTGTGAAGGTGTAGAGCAAGGGGTTCTAGATTTCTAAATCCTGTTTTTCTGCAAAGAAATAGATGATTTCCCCTGAATGATGCAGGAAGTCTGAGGAAAAATTAATATGTGATCATGTATTTAAAGACTGTGTCACAATGCATACACTCAAGAAGGCAGTCTTAATTTCGGTTTATCCTAATTTTTCAGTGCTTGACTTTGTAACCTTAATGTTCTTTGTAACCTTAATGTTCATAGATAAATAGATAATGACATCAAAACCTATCTATCTATATATACATAGCTTCCAGTAATGCTATTGAGGGTGGTGCCACTAAAACCCTGTTCATCAAATTAAGATTTGACCAGCTAGGGCTAAATTCAACTCTCATGAAGGTACATGCAATTCCCATTGAAATCCATAGCAGACATAGACACACTTCTAGAGACACAATTCAGTCAAGAGTCTACATGAAGGATCTCTACATATTCCATCCTTCTCAAAGACTTTCTCCTGCAAACTCTTCCTACCACCCACAAATATAGCACTAACAAAGTGGGAAAGATGGTGTTTGCAGTATGTCCGGAAAGTTACCGCATATCAGCTCTGCAGACCATGCAGGGGGAGTGAGTTCCAAAATCAAGGACCTCTGACAGAGAACATCCTGCCAGCAGCCTTCTCTCATTTGTACTGAAGCAGCTCCTATTCAAATGCCTCTGGTAATCTCAAGTGTGGCAGTGTGCCAAAGGAAGATAAAGAATTTCTCACTAATCAATGGGGCTTACCCAGGAGTCTGCCTACTCTTTACTTTTTCACCAAGGCAGGTTCTTCTAACAATGGAAGATCTATGCCTCAAATTCTGTAAAGCTTAGGGACAAAACTTCCTCAAGTTCCTCTTTATCCCTCTGCTTTTCTCCATACTAGTACGAGAGTGCAAGTGAATGCCAGGGCGTAATCTCTTCGCTGTGAAAGGTGCCAGGCTAACAGCTCTGGAGACTGAAATCCTTCATCTACTCAAAGAACATATAGAAGGAGCAGTGCCAGCACAAGCAATGACTATGTAAGCTTCTCCCCACATCATCCAGCCAACATGCATGACGTAGAGCAGGGGTTGGCAACCTTTCAGAAGTGGTGTGCCGAGTCTTCATTTATTCACTCTAATTTAAGGTTTCACGTGCCAGTAATACATTTTAACATTTTTAGAAGGTCTCTTTCTATAAGTATATAATATATAACTAAACTATTGTTTTATGTAAAGTAAATAACATTTTTAAAATGTTTTAAGAAGCTTCATTTAAAATTAAATTAAAATGCAGAGTCCCCCGGACTGGTAGCCAGGACCCAGGCAGTGTGAGTGCCACTGAAAATGAGCTCACGTGCCACCTTCGGCACATGTGCTATAGGTTGCCTACCCCGACGTAGAGGATCACCTTTAGGGGCATTCAGTATCCATCCTTACTCTGGCTATGTCTTCACTGCCTTTTGCTTCAGTCTTCATTAAAAGGTTAATTGTGACCAGATAATTAATACTGACAGCAAAGGGGGAGAAATGCAAGCCAAAACAGGGAAAGATCAGATTAAAGAATACTTAGATACATTAGATGCATTCAAGTCAACAGCACCTAATGAAATTCACCCTAGGATACTTAAGCTAGCTGAAGCAATCTTGGAACTGTTAGCAACTATCTGTGAGCACTCCTGGAGGATACCTGATGTCCCAGTAGACTGGATAAAGGAAAACATAGTATCTATGTTTAAAAAGGGAAACAAAGAGGACCCAGGAAATTATAGACCAGCCAGCCTAACTTTAATACCTGGAAAGATCCTGGAACAAAATGATGAAATAAGCCAGCTGTATGCAGCAAGAAGGCTACAGGGTTCTAAGGAATAGCCAGCATAGATTTGTCAAGAACAAACCATGCCAAACCAACCTTATTTCCTTCTTTTACAGTTTATTGGCCTAGTGGATGGGGGGGAAGCAGTAGATGTGATATATCTTGATTTCACAAGGGTTTCGACAAAGTCCCAGATAACATTCTTAGAAGCAAACTAGGGAACTGTGGTGTAAATGAAATTACTATAAAGTGGGTGCACAACCAGTTGAAAAATTGCACTCTGATCAGTTATCAACGGCTCACTGTCTAACTTGGAGGGCATATGTAGTGGGGTCCCACAGCAGTCAGTCCTTGATCCAGTACTATTCAATATTTTCGATAATGGAGTGGAAAGTAGATTTATAAAATTTGCCAATGACACCAAGCTGGCGGGGATGGACGAAACAAGATTAGAATTCAAAATGACCTTGACAAATTAGAGAGTTGGTCTGAAATCAACAAAATGAAATTCAATAAAGACAAGTGCACACCACTACATATAGGAAGGAAAAATCGCATGCACCACTACAAAATGAGGAATAACAGACTAGGTAGCAGTACTGCTGAAAAGGATCTGAGACTGTTTTCAATCACAAACCGAATATGAGTAAACCATGTGATGCAGATACGAAAAAGGCTAATATCATTCTGAGATATATTGACAGTAGTGTGATATGTAAGACAGGAGGTAATTGTTCCTCTCTGCTTGGCACCAGTGAGGCCTCAGCTGCAGTGCTGTGTCCAATTCTGGATGCCACCCTTCCGGAAAGATGTGGATAAACTGGAGAGAATCCAGGGGATGGCAACAAAATGACAAAAGGTTTAGAAAACCTAACCTATGAGAAGAAGTTAAAAAAAATGAGTGTCATGGGCAACAGGTGGAGCCCTACTTCAGGGAGGCTAGACCCTGGCTCTGCCACTTCCACCTGCCCCTTCCCCCGTGGCTGGAGCCCCGAGACCCTCTCCATGCCCCCCCCCTCCACAGCCCAAGCCCTGAGACCCTTGCCCCTCTCATAGCCCAAGATCCCCTCCCCCTTCCATGGCCAGACCCCCTGCATACACACAACACAGCCAGAGCCCTGAGACCTCCTTCCCCCCCACAGCCTGAGACCCCTTGCAGCTCGAGACCTCCTCCCTCATCTGCAGTTGGAGCCCTGAGACTCCCTGCCCACCCTCCCCCGTGCAGCCAGAGGAGCCCTGGGCCAGCCGGAGCCACAAGGCCCCAACCTGCTCGGAGGAGCCTGGGCTGGCCGGAGTCCCTGCAGCCACACTTCCCCTCTGCAGATCCCAAGCTGCCCTGCGAAAATTCAAAAGCTCTTCTCTTCTTCTCTCTTCCGGAAGAAGAACCTGAGCTTTTGCTATTGCTCCATGCGGGTTCTGGGGCAGCTGAAGAGGCAGTATGTGTTACTAAGCATCCCAGAAGTCCTGGGAGATTACTAATAAACCCAGGAAACTGAATAGCATAATAAAAAGCAAAAAATTCCCCCCACCAAACCTGCAACCAGGGAGACAGAGCCTTCCCTGGCCTATTATATCGGCCAGCCAATGCTAAGTGTGTTAATCTTGAGAAAAGAAGCCTGAAGGATAGTTACGCTCTGGAATAGGCTTCTAAGAGAGGTTGTGGATGTTCAGATATGGCAATTTCCTGCAGCTCTTATTCAATTATATTTAAATAGCTGTGGAATCCATTGTATTACAAATGCAAAGTTTATGTATAATTGTGCGACTGTATGTAATTTCTCTAAGGGGAGATGTGGCCAAGTTAACCCCTGGGAAGTGTTATGAGCTTCAAAGGACTATTTTAAACAATGTGCCAAACAAGAAGCAAATTCTGGGACAAAGTTATGTGGGTTTCCTAGGAAACACCTGGAGGGAGGAAAATGCAAATTCCTACCACCGGACCCAACCTTTTGAAGCCATGCCCTGAGGAGAGAATCAATGTCTGACGCATTGCCTGTTCACTGTCTCTGAAGATCAAAGACACAAGCTGTATAAAGGAAAGGCTAACCTATGCATTGTGGGCTTGTTCTGAGAAAAAGCTGTTATGAGCTTGTAACCACAGAAAAACCTTTAGTGAGGTTTGAAGGACTGAACATCTGCCAGAGCCCTTGTTGGAGTTGGCAGTGATCTCTGGTAAGCTTATTAGCATGCATATACATTCTTTGATTGTTTTTAATATATTTTCCCTGTAAGGCTTTTACCTTAAGAATAAATGTGCTTGCTTAGAAATGGCTGTGTGATAATTTATAACTGCAGCCATTTATGCTGTTCATACATCAGGAGAAAAAACAGAAGTGCAGATGCTGGCCATTTAGGCTCTCTGGCTTGCTGGGGAACTGTGCAACCTGAAAAAAACCCAGTCAGGAGTCAAGAAGGAGAGACACAAAGGTCTCTGCCCAAGAGAGGTGACAGCTGAGGAGCCAGGAGCCTAGAGTGGGTGCCCTTGAGATCACTTGGCTTATCTCTCAAACTGTATCGATCTATCCTTGAACAGTGTTTGTGAATAGTAAGGATGCCCCACAATTCCTAATGTAGATAATGAAAATTTCATTGCCCTGAAGCCAAACAGACCCCAGACACTGTAAACTTTTAATGGTATTTTCTCCTTTAAGCTCTACACTTACTACTTCTGCCACCACACAAGTTATAATGTCCTATTGCTTCAGAGCGTAGGGAGCCAGGGTAGCTTCCCTCCGAACCTGAGGGTAAAGAGCCACTCTCTCAGCCTGGGGCAGGGGGAGCAGACCAAGCTTAATCCACCTCCCGGAAGGGGAGGGATGGAACAGAAAGTACAAAGGGCGGGGCCCTTAGCCCAGTCAGGGCAGCACCAGGGAGGGAGGCAGACGCAGACCACTGGCTGCTCCCTTCAGACCCTGCTGCTGGTCCGGGGAAGGCCCTGGCAGGGGTGTCCTTCCCTCCGCTAATTCCCTCGTGACAGACAGCCTGATGCAGGCCACCCAGTGGCACAGTTGCTACTCACCACCCCTAGCAGCTCAGTGGGGCAATCGACATGGTTCACACAGAGCAATACCATTTACAGATTTTCAACAACTGTACAAAACGCATTTCAAGACTGTCTTAGGGCCTCCTTGGAATTGTTTTTCTTGTTCTTTCTGGAAAAGAAGAGAGCCATTCTGTTCTCTCAACATTCATTTATTTTTCAAACACTTTAACGGCTATGAATGCAATTCTTTCCTCCCATAGCCACCATATGGCTCTCATACTAAAAGTTTGAATGTTTTGTTTTTAGGCAAAAGGGGGGAAATTACCAAGGAATGAAGCCCAATAGTAAATATTTAAATTTTAATGTCAAACAAATACTTTTTTCCATTAATATGATTGCATTAGTCTTTCTCACTAGACCAATTTCCATGGCAAATATTCTCTAGCTTCATCACACAGGAGCTAGGAAGTATCTATTTCTAAACAAAGGTATAATTCAAAAGAATCAGTCTTTCAGAATTCTGACAATATTCTTCTGGGGTATTCTGATTCCAGACTCTCATACGCAATCAAAAGGAAAGTAGCAGGACTCAAATGAAAGTGTCTATTTAATATCAATTTAAGAAACATGCAAAAGTATTTTATTTTAAGTGGATTTTTTCAGTACTCAAGGCTTCCCTGAAGCTAAACTCTGGAATAGCCAAAATTCTGATTCTGCATAACTCTGAAGTGATCTCTCTCACTAATGATATGGGACTGTATCCAACTCCCAGTGAAGTCAAAGGGAGTCTTTACATTGACCTCAATATGGCTTGCATTGGACCCACGGTGAACAGACACAGCAGGAACAATAATCACATCCCTACAGAGCACCTCAAACAGCTCCAGAACATGGCATTTGCCGGTATGTCTGGTGTGAAAGATAACAATGGTCAGAGCAAAGAATTATGAAGTATGAATGGTGAGAAGAGAATGGTAATAACTTTTCCTACTGAACTTTCTGAATAAACGTAAGTGATTTGGGGCTATATCAAACGAAACATCAGGAGTACCAAACACATTTCTTGGACATACAATAGCAAGTGGATGGCGGTACTGTATGGAAATGTTACAAAGAAATTAACCAGCTTACTTTGCACTTAGACAGATTTTTACATTTTATTTATACTAGCTCAAATCTTGAGGTCCTTACTCCAGCAAATCACTAGGCATTTTGCCTAAATAAGGTCCCCACAATTCAGCTTCAATTTTATTTCACTCTTACTCCATAATATTTCAATTGCACAAATTGTGCAAGAAAATATTTTTCTCTTCCTGACCTATTATTCAAGAGTAAAGAACAATTTGAGGACTTGGTTATCTTTCTGTTCCCCACTAAAGTACTTCTTGTAAAGTCGTAGCTAAACAGAGCAATCTTTTGAAACTAAGAGTGTCATTATCTGCATATTTGCAAAGACAACTAAAAAATCTGCTTCAGTATTAACATTTTATAGTTACAGCACTTTGGAATTCATTTCTATAACAAGTTCACCAATGCAGTATCATGCATAACTGTGACAACAGGGGAGAAAAGCTACTCTGGCAGATTGCAAGAGCAGAAAAATACGTTCAAAAGGGTTCAGATTTTGAAGATATTTTAACTGAAAAATGCAACAGAAAATGTGGGGGGAATTCTATAAAAACGAACATAAAAATGAAAATTAACAGCTTGCTAAGAGATACACCACTTCTGTTTGGTCAATATCAAACACAAGGTTGCTGGAGGTTAGCATATCTGGACTGCTACTTTGGGGCTACACTTTTAATGTCTTCATGCTGAAATTTAATATGAGACATTTTACACCTCCTCCCAACATAAAAACCTCAAGCATGATAGCAGTTTAAATCAATTAAAGCCAATCATTCATTTGCTTTATATTAATTGCCAACATACGTGGCATTTCAGCAAGGACTACAAATAGTAAATAAACTGGTTTCAGAGTAGCAAGACACTGCATTTAGCCATATGAAGTGAAAATCCATCAACTTCATGAAAAAACTCGTACAGATACAGACAGACATCATTTTCCTTTCCAAATGCAAACAGATGGACATCATACCAAAAGGACTAACGGTAAAAAATCCATTACAATCTACATATGACACAGACTAGGCTGACAGATTGTGCCACACACTCTCAAAAAAACTGCGAAACCACCTGATCAACATCCTATACAGCAGTGTTTCCCAAACTTGGGACATCGCTTGTTTAGGGAAAGCCCCTGGCAGGCCAGGACGGTTTCTTTACCTGCCCCATCCGCGGCTCCGCTGGCCTAATACTCTATCACCCACAGGAAATTATAGATGCCAGAAGACCTTACTTGGATTTATAATATCATTTTCCAAAGTTTTTATAGTTTGCAATTTCCTCTTTTTAAGGGAAACTAGGAGAGGGAAAGAGAGGAAAAGGGGTAATTATTGATACACGTGTACACACATATCTACATAGACTTCATACACAGTAGTCATAGTGAAAGTTAACACAATAAAACTGATATGACTGGTTTCAAAGTAGTAGCCATGTTCGTCTGTATCAGCAAAAACAATGAGGAGTACTTGTGGCACCTTAGGCCTTGGCTACACTTGCAAGTTGCAGCGCTGGTGAGGGGGTTACAGCGCTGCAACTTAGCAGGTGTCCACACTTACAAAGCTCAGCCAGCGCTGCAACTCCCTGTCTGCAGCGCTGGCTGTACACCTGGGTCCACTACGGGTGTAGC